>NC_087353.1:11630366-11933397 GCF_030014295.1 Loxodonta africana
GCTCTCTGTTATTTCCGAAGCGCTCACGGGGTTCCTGTTTACCTGAGCCTCGACTCTGTCAGAGACTCCTGCATTCAGAGGCCTGCTGAGGAGGCATCTTCAAGGGACACTCAGCCTCTGGACATTGTCCAATTTGGCAGCTTTACCACAGAGCTGCTGAGTGGGAGGTGTGGTAGCCAGCTGGGAAGGAAGGCGGCTGGTGGCAGCCCAGACCAGCCTGCTGAGCCAAGATAAAGCTGCAGGAGCCGTGGTTATTGCCAGAGGGGATGTCTGCTGGATTCCCACAGGTGACTGACAGGAAGGAGAGAGGCCAAGTCAAAGACTCCTGTCAGAGGCAGTGATGGGAAGAGAAGTTGCCAGAATGCTTTCTACTAGGACCAAATCTGGTACTGACACGAGGAGCCAGCCCCAGTTATGATAGCTGACACAAGTATACAAGTACAGTCCTTGCTGGCTTTAAAACTCTTTTCCTACATAAAAAAATCGTATGCTATTTAATACTTACCACAGCCCTGGGAAATAGATCAGGCAGGTAGTTATCAAAGATTTACAGACATGGAAACAGCAGTTCAGAGAGGTGAAATGACCTACTCAAGGAAGTTTCTACAGTTAGTTGGTAGCAGGGCTGGGACAAAGGCCCAGGGTTCTGCCTCCTAATTCTGTGTAAGTGGCTGAAGGTGTGTACTGCTTCCCCGAATCATCCCCTGATAAACTCTTTAGCTGTGTTGGGTGGCAGGTATAATCTCTTTCCCTGTGAGCTGCAGAAAAGTCACTCAGGTACCATGGGTTCTTCATGCCACGGATTTTGTTATACCTCACAGCTAATCCCGTCTCTGTCACACAAAGGGCTCTGCTGGATACTTCTGGCTGCCACTCCAAATCTACTCCCCACCCTTTTCCTCTGGAGGCTGCCCCTGTGGGCTAACAGACCCTGTGCTCTCTGGCTTGACTTGGGTTCAGTTAGTTAATGGGGAGCACCAGCAGAACAAGTGGGACAGACGATTACTTTCCTCCAGCTCCCTTTGTGGGATCACTAACACCTGGCTTTGGTCTTAGACCAAAGGACACAGGTCCTATCAAATGTCCTTTACTCAGCTCTTCCGGGTTTTGGTAATAGTTTGATCACTTTGCCCTTTCAGGCCTGGGGTGATAAAAGCTTCCCACCCCTTTAGTAGCCAACAGGTACTGCACTATCCTTCATGAATTTCCTCAGTTCTGCCTCGGGCTTTGTCCATAGACTCTGTCACACTTCCTCAAATGGACAGCTTGAATTTGCCTTCTCTTTTCTGCTAGAACCCTAACTGATGCAAAGATCATCTTATTTGATTTCTTTATTTTATAATTAGAACATGGGGTCCTAGAAAGGTAAAAGAATTTGCCCAATGTCTCAAAGTCAGTCAGTGACAGAGCTGCCCCTATTACCAACACTGCTGAGAGAATCCCTGGTGTGTTCGTACCTCTGTGTGTGTGTGTGTGTGTGTGTGTGTGTGTGTGAGAGACAGAGACAGAGACAGAGACAGAGAGAATGAGAATTGGAGGTGCTAAGTCAGGCTTATCCAGAACAAGATTTCTGGACCTAATTTAAGGGGACATTTCAAGGACCCAGTACTCTACCAGCTGAAAAAATGGAAAACAAATGCCTTACACCTGTTGTTGTTAGGTGTCATTGAGTTACCCAAGCAGTTATATGCCTATTATTATCAGCTCACTTGATCCTCAGCAAAAATAAAAAAGATAGAAAAGGAGATGTATTATTTCCACCATTTTAAGGATGTTAAAGCAGAGGCCTAGAAAGTATTTGCCTAAGATCAACCAACAAATGAAATAAAAAACGAGGAACAGAATTGTGACTGGAGGTCAAGCTTGCCCTGGACTGACAGATGCGTGGAGGACTGATGCTGCTCTCGTTCTGGCTGCCTTTTGGTCTGTGCGATGGAGCTAGCAGTCAGACGTCTTCTCTGGGCCACATTTCCCTCATCTGTAAAATGAAGGGGTCAGATCATGATACTGCTAAGGTCAGGTCTCTTCCAGATCAAAGATTATTCTAGAGCAGACCTGAGGCTAGTAGGGCTGTCTGGCTAAAGACAAAACAAAAGGTGCCCAGAGATGTCTCTCTGGAGACCTATTGTGGTTCACACAGAGAAAGGCTCAGCTCCTGTTGTCTTCTCCTTCGTCTGTACCGAGTAGGGCGGTCCAAGGCAAAAGGAAAGCACGTTCTCCAATACGCCTGTCTAAGCTAGTTTGGATGGAGTTTTGGCAAGAGCCGCATTGTAAATCTCCACTCCAGGAGTGGAGATTTAGGTCTCCAAACACGTGGTAAGTTTGCTTTGGACTTTTTCTCCATTCTTCCCCACGGTAAAATGTCAAAGATGTCATATGCACTCAATCGGAGACAAATTAATCTGATTAGTATTTTTACCTACTTCATTTTGGAGAAGGCATTCAAAACCGCATACATCGTGTGTAAAATCAAGATAGATAAAACCCCCCACGGTCTAGAATGTTTTTGTCAGCTGCCGTCCAGTTGACTCCCATCTCGAGGCAACCCCACGCACAACAGAAGAAAACAATGCCCTGTCCTGAACCACCCCCTGATTGGCTGCAGTTTGGACTGCTCCATAGGGTTTTCATTGGCTGATTTTCAAAAGTATATCTCCAGGCCTTTCTTCCTGATTCATTTTAGTCTGGAAGCTCTACTCAAACCCATTCAGTATCAGAGCAATATACAAGCCTCTGATGCTGCCCATGAGGTGCACTGGTGTATCAGCTGGGAATCTAAACCAGGGTAAAGGGCAAGAAATCTACCACTGAACTGTCACTGCCCTCAGATCTAGAATAAGAACTTCTTATCATTTTTTTTATCCAGAACTACAATTAACCCTGATTGCTGTCATCCATACTACTGACTCATCACCCTCCAGTCCTCTCCCCAGTGCTCAGGCTCCCCAATGTCCACCCGCAGAAGTGGGGATGGACAGAAAACAAAACCAAGGAAAATGCATAAAGAGGAAAAAAGTTAAAAATGATACCCCAAGGTGTCTCTGAACCATTAAAAAAGGACACAAACAAACAAAAAAAAAGAGCTAGATTAAAGTCTTAAAAATAAGAAGAGTCTTCAAATTAAGCATCTTTTATATTATGACCTGACAAGGCGAATTTAATTTCATAGCTTTTAACATTCAAGCTTATCTTCCCCAAAAATGTTTTTAAAGCCTGGTGTTTTGAATTCAGAATATGTCTTGGGTAAAAGCAATGATGTATGTGGTGGGTAAACTGTCAGCTAACCTGCAGATGCTTAGTTAACCTTCCGAGTTAGTGAGTGTCATTTATATGTCCCTCAGACTTGACAAATCCACTGGAAGCGCAGGGGACAGGGCAGGGTTGGACAGTGTTATGATTTGAGTTGTGTCCCCCACCAAAAGAGATGCTGGAGTCCTAACTCTTATACCTATGAATGTGACCTTTTGGGGGAAATAGGGTCTTTCTTTGACGATATTATTATCAGTTAAATCATAACAGAGTATGGTGGGTCCTAGTCCTAATCCCTTCTTTGTGGTATCTTATAAAAGGGAGAACAGACATGGAGTCAGGATCACACACATAGGGGAAGGCACCTGTCTTAGTTAACTAGTGCTGCTATAACAGAAATACCACAAGTGGATGGCTTTAATGAAGAGAAATTTATTCTCACATAGTCTAGGAGGCTGGAAGTCCAAATTCAGGGTGTCAGCTCCAGGGGAAGTCTTTCTCTCTGTCAGCTCTGGGGGAAGGTCGTTGTCATCAATCTTCCCCAGTTAAGGAGCTTCTCAGCACAGGGCCCTGGGTCCAAAAAAAAACACACTATTCTCCTGCCTCTTGTTTCTTGGTGGTATGAGATCCCCACGTCTCTCTGCTGGCTTCTCTTATATCTCAAAAGAGGTTGGCTTAAAATGCAACTTAATCTCATAGATTGAGTTCTGCCTCATTAACATAACTGCCTCTAATCCTGCCTCATTAACATCGTACAGGTAGGATTTACAACACAGAGGAAAATCACATCAGATGCCAAAATGGAGGACAATCACACAATACTGGAATCATGGCCTAGCCAAGTTGACACATATTTTAGGGAGCCACAATTCAATCCATGACAGCACCATATTGAGATACATCTCCAAACAGCAAAGGAACACCACGGATTGCTGGAACCCACCAGAAGCTAGGAGGGAGGCATGGGACAGCCCCTCTCTCAAAGCCCTGGGTGGAATGATCTCAGCCAATGCCCTGATTTGGACTTGTAGCTTCTAGAATGGTAAGAAAATATCTGTTCTTAAAAGCCACCCACTTCGTAGTATTTTGTTATGGCAGTCCCGGGAAACCAAGACAGGTGGATAAGGGCAGATCTGGGTACCATCTTCTCCTGTTCCTTCCCCTTCTGCTCCTTATCCCTGTCTCTTCCCACAGAGTTCCAGTGACACTATGTGTTACCTTGAACTTTCCTAGAAACATTTAAAAGAAAAAAAAAAAAACCATTGCTGTCAATTCCAACTCACAGTGACCCTACAGGGCAGAGTAGAACTGCCCTCTAGGGTTTCTGAGGGGCTGCTGGTGGATTTGAACTGCCGACCTTTTGGTGAGCAGCCTTTGCCTTTAACCACTGTGCATACAGGCTCCATGGCTGTCCCCATAATGCTGTTGTGATGATTTATTGAGATAATACACTTAGTAAGGTAATAAATAAGGTACCTGCCACCAAAAGAGAGCTCAATAATGGTGGATACTGTTGTCTTTGCTGATATTTGTATTTTATTGAAATTATTGTCAAAAGGAAGAAGATAATGCAGTAATGTGGGAAATGCAAGTGGTTTCATAAATGCAGTTAGTAATGATCACCTCACAGAGTTCAAAGGGAATTTCATAAATAACAGTACATTCTCCTCTCGTGGGATCGTCCCTAGACTTAATGCCAAAGGATGAGGGCCTTTCCAAGGTACTGTTGCTACCAATGACTAACTTTTATTCAATGCTTACTATATGCCAGACAGTTGACATTTACTGCCTCATTTAGCCCTCACAATGATGCTATAAGGTAGATAATATGCTACCCATTTTACAGATTCAGACACTCCAAGACATTGAGGTTCATACAATCGGTGTGTGGTCGAGCTGGAGGTTGAGCCCAGGTAGTCTGCCTTCCAAGGCATTATGTTAGACAGTCTAGTGCGAGTGGCTGTTACTCTGGCGAGCATTCTATACATTTTCCTTCCAAGGCCCTGTGTTACAGACTTTAACTTAGATGAAACTTGGAGAGATGGCTGACCAACTGGACTCCTTGGTTCCAAAATAATCCACTAATAAATAGAACGTTGCCCATGTAGCAGAGAGCCTCAGAGTGCTTATAAACATTAATTATTCACACAAAAAGAAACACAAGCCCCAGCGATAGAAACACAAATGGTGCTGACAAAACCAAACTGAGAAAGAAAAAAATAAAAAGGAACCCTTCCCTTTAACTGTTTTATGTCTGAGGTCTTTTTTTCTTTTACAGAATGCTGAACATCTTGACTTTTTTCAACATAGGCTTAGCTTTAAAATGTATGTTTTTGTCTTTTTGGTTGTTGTTTTTTTACTTCTTTTCTTTTCCACAGCAGGAACGGAGGTTCACGGTTTGAGTGGTTGATTTTGGTGGGAGGTTATGAGAACAAAAAGGGGAAGGGGGCACATCCCAGGAGACACCTTCAAAGCCGTTTCCCTGGCACAACTGTGAACCTGCTGATAACTGCGCTGCCATCTCTCGTGAACCTTCAATGAAAAACAGCGGGACTGCGCCCCAAATTCCCCTGGTGCCTGTTTGGAAATTCTATTTGCTGCTGACAATTTATGGCATAGGAAAAAAATCAGGCTGCGGAGACATCCTTCTTGATGAACGTTGTTGTTTTCTCCCGGTGACCCCCCCGCTCTAACTCCTATTTTCGAGAGAGAAGCACCTGGAAGGATCCAGGAATATCTTAGTCTGACTTTCCACCTGCCTCATTCCCTCGGCCCCCAGGAAATCTGTAAACCCTTTCCTCTCAGAATGAAACCCCAGATTCACCCCCTCAAGGCCACACGCAGGAAAAGAACAGGGCCTTCATTAAAAAGCAGCAGCCCACCTGGAGAAGGGAACCTGACAGCCTGTCACAGGAGCCAGAGCACTGGAGTAGCTATGTATTGTTAAAGCCTCCCCAGGCTGCTTGTGGAAAGGAAAACAACAACCACAAAAACTGTGGCTTAATTGGAAAAGGTATATTGATCGGTGCCTTAATCAATGGAAGGTCACAGAGATCTCAATTCCAAGGACCTCTCTGCCTCTCAGCTCAGAGCTTACCATGTAGACAGCTGGGCACAGCCAGAACCTACCAACACACAGCACTCACATACACACTACACACACAACAGAAGTTCACACATACAATACACATGGCATACACATACCACACTACACACACATACACACTACATATACACACACAAGTTCAAAATACAACACACATACCATACACACCACATACACACACAAACCAGTGCACACCGAACCACGCACATACAAGGGCTCACGACCTATACTACACACACACATACACCCCACATTTGTGCATGCAACACACTGAGCACGCATGCGCCACACACCGCATACACACACACACACCCTTGCGCAGTACACTATACACACGCACACACAGGTACACACACATGCACACGCACACCCCACCACACTGCACCAGTATCACTCCGCCCACCCCACGGCCACACTTGGGTTAAAGGATGCTGGATACGGTGCTACGTTGTTGTCGCTTTGCTCTTTTGAAACTGTAAACAACCCTGAAATCTCTGTGCGGCCTCCCGCCCCCTGCTGCCAACATCTGCATATTTTATCTTCCTCCCTCTCTCCTTGTCCCGGGGCTCAGAGCTGGCAGGAAAACTGGGGGCTGGTAAAGAAGGCAGAAGGAAGACAGATAAAAGGGTCAGTTAGCTGAGACAAAAGCTGGTCACACGTCGAGACAAATTACCGAGGTGCTTCTGCGTCTGAACCTGGGAGCGGGAGCGCGGAGCCGGGGAGGGAGAGCCGCGGCCCGGGAGCGGGGGCCGGACGGGGGACCCGGGCCGCAGAGCGAAGACCCGCTCCGGGAGGGCTCCGTCGAGGCGCCGCGCGGCTGGCTCCGGCTGGCTGCCCTAGGAGAAGTCGCCCAGGGCAGGCGAAGGCCGGTCACCGCGGTGCTGCCGGGCGCAGCCGCCAGGAGGTGAGCGCACCGGCCCAGGGTCAAGGTCGGGGTGCTCACCTTTCTCCCTCCCCCCAGTCGTCTCCCAAGAACACACAGGGTAGACAGGCTCAGAAAAAGCGATCAGTGAGGAATCTTCCCTGCTCGTATTGCTAAGCATTATGGAGGCGAAATGGCACAGTGCACAACTGACCTGCCCTGGGCCCTGGGTGCCCTGGGCCCTGGGTGCCTTGGTTCGCTCAGCCACCCAGGCCTGGACTTGGAGCCCACCTCCCTCCTCACCTCCACAGCTAGCCACTAGGAGGAACTAAAAAAAAAAAATCTCTAGTGGATTCCAAGTCATAGCGACCCTATAGGGCAGACTAAAACTGCCCGTTAGGGTTTCCAAGGGGCAGCTGGTGGATTCTAACTGCCAACCTTCTGGTTAGCAGCCCTAGCTCTTAACCACTGCACCACCAGGTCTGGCCATCCCTTTTCCTTTGCCTCCACCACTGCCTCTTGAGTTCCTGCCCTCACCGACTGCTGGATTCATGCGAGGCTCCTAAGGGTCCCCCTGCTTCATTTTATCCCTCTTGAAGCCATTCTCTACCACCCACACTAGAGGCATCTTCCTTATACTTGCTTTTTTGTAATTATTATTTTTAATTCTTACCTTCCTGATTAAAACATCCATGGCCCTCTCTTGCCTTCAGGATAAATGCCCCATGTACCTTTTCCAGCCTCCTTTCCCTACACGTACCCTATAGAAGTTGGTCATATAATGTGTGCCCCAAACTGGAACACTTTTGAGAGTGAACAGAAGGACAGGCTGCTCTTAATAATTGTTCTGGAACAGCAGACGTAATTTAGGACCCGCCCAGGCAATGGGGGCCATATGGCACCCTACAGGTATGCCTACACTTGTCCCGTATGCCCTCCGAGGATCCTGGAACACTCCCTGTTCCTTGAACATAATCGAGTCGCTCTCCACATGTATGTAACTCAGCAGTCTGGTACCTAGCATACTGCTCAACACATAGTTGGCAATCAATATTTATTGAATGAATGAAATGATTAATTACTAGTCATTAATTTCACATGCTGATCCCCTTGTCTGCACTGCCCCTCAACTACTGGCCTACTGGAAAATCCCTGGCCCTTGTAGCCCTTGAGGCATCAGGCCTCTAATCCTAGCAGAAGGAGCGAGAGTCTCCTTTCACATCCCCGTGTGCCTTCACCTGCCCTGTTTCCCTGCCTAGTTGTCTGATTGTTCATATATCTTCCCCTATTCCTCCTTGAGCTTCCTGAGGGCAGATGGTGTGTTCCATTCATCAATAATTGTTTACTGAGTTGTTCATCATATTTCCTGACATAAAATTTCTGAGCCAAAAAAAATCTCATTATCCATTGGAAGGGTATTCTAAATGGAAGTATGAGGAAGGAGTCTTTGCATATTATAACTGGAAAGGACTTAAAGAGACTCTTGACCAGCCTCTCATGCTATAGGTGAGGGAACTGGGGGCCATGCAAGTCTTGCCCAAGGCCGCTCAGCGAGTCGAGGTGCAATTCGGGGACAGAATCTGGTTTCCCGACTCCCAAGCTGACATTTCCCCCCACACTCTGTCTGCTCCTCTTGTAACATTTCAGACATCCCTGATGTAATTAAGCCAGAGTAGCTCTTTCATCCAGCAGCCTTTGTCATTGTTCTGAGAGACGGAATTCAGCAAGTGCCCGCGACTGACACTCTGGAGAGCTCTTTTTCAGAACACGCTCTGACAGGAGAGTCTGAGAACCAGAAAACACCCAGATATCTTTTATGATTCCAGTCACTGGAAAGAAGGCTTTATAATCATTGTCTAGCAAAACGCTTCTGGAACTTCTGTCTGGAACTTCTGGGGAGGTTTAAAATGATTCTGTTCAAGTGCCTGGGCCTCCCTCACCAGCATCATAAAGACTCGGTCCCTGCCTACCTCTCCAGCCATCTCTTGCCATACCTAGGCCACTTCTGCCCCTGCCGCGGAAAGCTACGGTTTCCTAAACGTATTAGGATATTTCACCTCTCTGAACACCTCTCATGCTGTTTCCTGCGCTCCACAATCTCTCCCCTTTCTAGTTTATTCTATTCATTCTTCACCATCAAGCACAGTCCTTTCCTCCTCCTCTTAGAACTCTTTCTAGACCCCATCCCCCAGAATGCAATCTCATAGCAGCCTATGGCTCCCTGTGTTTCCCCATCGCAGGATGTTAGACCTGTTCACTTACCTGTCTCATCCATCTGCCTCCTCTCCCTCTGCCCCGTGAGGTCTGTTTCCCCAGCGTCTAGCATGGTGTCTGGTAGCTGTCAGGTGGGCACAAATACCTGAATTAAATGAATATTAAATCAATGAATTACTTCAGGATATTGGTAATACACGTAATCAGATAGCATCCTTTTTTTGCTGAACAGAATTATGAAGTCCGTGTAAGTGTGGTTTTGGGGACGTTCGATCCTTCCTTCCTCTCCCCATCTAAGCTGCTCTTGTAGGCTCCTGTCACCTGCAGCCTAAATGACTGCCAGCAGCTACTCTGTGATGCCCGCAGGGGAACCTGCATTTTAAAGAGCTAAGCCTTTACTGGTAATAAGCTTTATTTGTGTGAGGGCTTCACAGTCTCAAGGGCAAAATTGCAAGCATTATCTAGTGTAAAGGAATTTTTGGAAGGAGGAAAGCCCTAAAGTCACACCGTGTAGGCAGGTCCCATTCTACTAGGGAGAGAAATTAGCCCATGTGGAAGGCTCATTTGCTTAATGAGGTTTTATCACTTTGAGGCTATAATAACCCTAAGCAGGCTTGCTCCCAGCATAAGGGCATGTGTAAGAGGCTCCCTGTGTAAGAAGTCACAAAAAGGATTCCTTGGTCCAAAATCCACCTATGGCTGCACCCTAGATGCCACATCTTTCATTTTTGGGATACTTCTGGATCCAGTGATTTCTCATATAAATGGGACAGCCTTCCAACTGATTGATCTTACCTTTTATTGACCCATGAAGCTATCAAGAAAATTATTTTTAAATATAGATCTAATCATGCCATTCTTGTGCTTTAATTCCTTCAATGTTTCCCCACTGGTGACAGAAAATAGGAAATCTCAGTCTCCTAAACCTAGCATACAAAAAAAAAAAAAAAAAAAAAACCCTTGCCACCAATTCTAACTCACAGCAACACTATAGGACAGAGGAGAACTGCCCCACAGGGTTTTCAAGGAGAAGCTGGTGGATTCGAAATGCCAACCTTTTGGTTAGCAGCTGAGCTCTTAGCCACTGGGCCACCAGCACTCCACTAACATACAAGGCCTCTTGAAATAGGTTCTTTCCTGGATTTTTCAGCCTTGTCTCCCATCACTCTTCTACCTCTCTTTCTCACTCTTATCCTATCTTCTGGGCAGACCAGACACATGCCATTCTCAAACATCTTTGCTTTGCAAAGGAAATTCCATGTAAGGTGCTCCTAGAAGACTGAGTAGGAGTACAGGTAGTTGAAGCAAAGAGAGAACTAGGAGCAGAGAGTGCCATGGAAAGCTACAGCACTTGTTTGAAGGAAAGCAGAAGGAATGGCTTGAGAGAGGGGATGAAGGTGAGTGCCATGTGCAGCAAATGGCAAGCAGTCCAGAAAGATGGGGTAGAGGAGAGGCAATAGAGCAGGAAGAGTGACAGGAGGAGAAACTGAAAAGACAGGATGGCCCAGATGCAAGCTAGAACACGTTCATAATCCTTTTACACCTGTATCACATTTAATCTTCATGGTAACCCAGTGGGTATAGTTACTCTCACTGTATTAGTGAGAAAAAGAAGGCTCGCATAGGTGAAAAATTCACCTTAGGTCCTGAGAGCATATAAGCAGAAAAGCCAGGGTTCAAGCAAGAGTTGCCAGAGCTGTGTTCATGCCTTGCTCCTCTAATGCCATACTATTACTCTTATCAATAACCCTTTCTCTAGTGCCCACCCTGTGCTCATGCCAGACATAGAAAGCATTGTGCTTGCCATTGATAAGCCTAAAAGCCTTTTAGACAAGATGGGAACACAAGAGACAATGAGAAAATCATTCAAGGTTTTATACAACCAAGTACTAGACTGAGTGGTGCAGAAGTTCTAGGTAGTGACAGTTACTGTGGACTGGACCATCCAGGTAAGGCTTCAACAAGGGAGAGAACAGGTGGATGGACTTTTAGGGAGTTGAACATGAGGACGATGGGATGACAAAGAGACAATACAATTGGAGCGGTGAAGAATTTTGTGAAGCTTGACTAGAAAATAAAGAAGATACAGAGGCACCACTGATCTGAGTGTGACTCCTCTCCCACTGAGAAAACTTGTATATCAGTCACCTGTGGTTTCAACATGCTGTGTAACAAAGTACTCCTTGACTGGATATTTAAAGGAAACCCTGGTGGCACAGTGGTTAAGTGCTACAGCTGCTAACCAAAAGATCAGCAGTTCGAATGCACCAGGAGCTCCTTGGAAACTCTATGGGGCAGTTCTACTCTGTCCTATAGGGTCACTATGAGTCAGAATCAACTTGACAGCAATGGATTTGGTTTGGTTTGGATATTTAAAAGAGCGATCACTGTTGCTCATGCTGGGGTTTGACTGGTCTAGACTGGGCTTGATTGAGCAACTCTGCTTCAGGCTGTAGGTCTATGGGTTGGCTAGGCAAAAGTGTTCAATGTGTGTCCTATCATCCTTGAGCCTGTGGGTGAGCCACGGCCTGTTCTTCTCATGACTATGGCGTGAGAAAGTCAAGACAGCAAGAAGAAGTGCAGGAGGACTTTCAAGGCTGAGGCTTGGAACCAGAATACTGTTACTTCTACTCACATGGCATTGGTAAAAGCCAAGGACAAAAGTTAAGTCATTCTTCCCATGATGAGGCCAGGGCAGAAGTGCAGATGCAAGACCAAAAAATCAAACCAAACCCAGTGCCGTCGAGTTGATTCTGACTCATAGCAACCCGATAGAACAGAGTGGAACTGCCCCATAGAGTTTCCAAGGAGCACCTGGCAGATTTGAACTGCTGACCCTTTGGTTGGCAGCCGTAGTCCTTAACCACTATGCCACCATAGATGCAAGAAGGGGTAAAGAATTGGGACCAATCATTTAATCAACCCCATCTTGGGTGGTTCTTCATGGCCTAATGTTTGACTTGACATTAGAGGGTCTTCTCTACACACATACACGCTCCATGAGATATGAATTTTCAGGGCTCCATGCCTTCCTTCTCTGTCCTACAGGGTCGCTATGAGTCGGAGTTGACTCAACAGCAATGCAGTCTACAAGTAACTATGAGGAATAGGACTCATTGAAACTACTTCTCATCTTTTCTAGTCTATTTTGAAGCTTTGCTCCTGAAGCTTTTATCATCCTTCATCCTTGCTCCTTCCCCTTAACTCCTAGAAGAATTAATCCTTCTCACTGCTGTGAGCCTGCTATATTCCATTGCACCACTTATCATGTTCCATTTTAATTCTCTGTGTAATATGGGTCTTCCCAGCTATAAAGTGACTCTAAAGGCTGTGGACTGTGCTTCTTCATTTTTTTATTCCTAGCACTTAATACATAATAAGAAACCAAAAATATTTAGTCAATGAAATACTGAATTAAGTATAAAAATACGGATGAATAAGTAAATTAAATGTAAAATGAGACCATATTATAGACAAAGGGTAAAAGAAACCTTTGTAAGGTAAGAAGCTCTAGAAAATAGATCTTTTAGAAGTTGAAAAGAAAATTTTTCTAGAAAGACAAAGAGATAAATGTATGCCCAGAAGAAAAGGTATGCCCAGGAAAAAGTGAAGCGGAGGCATGTTGACAATAGAGCTGAATGTATAAAGGAAAGCACTGTGGAAGACTTGGAATGGACAGAATTCAATCACCTTTATGCTTCTGTAGATTATTAAGCATGGACATGACATAAATGAAAACCTAGAGAGAGTGACCATGTGACATGATCCTTAGAAGCGAGGATGGCGAGACTACATCTCATGTATTTTGGACACGTTATCTGGAGGGATCAGTGCCTGGAGAAGGACATCATGCTTGGTAAAGTCAGTGAAAAAGAGAAAGACCCTCAAAGAGATAAGCTGACACAGTGGCTGCAACAATGGGCTCAAGCGTAATGATTGTGAGGATGGTGCGTGACTGGGTTGTGGTTCGTCCTGTTGTACATAGGGTCGCTAGATGTTGGAACAGACTTGACGGCACCTAATAACAGCAACAGAGGAGGCGACTATGTGACATGAGGAAATAGAAAAAGTCCAAACTTTGATGACTGACTAACTTGAGTTCATATCTGGACATTTAAATAGTATGCCACCTTGAGCTGGTCATGTCATCCCTCCCAATTTAGGTTAACCAAAAACAAAAAACCATACCACTGCCGTCAACTCGATTTGGACTCATAGGGACCCCATAGGGTTTCCAAGGCTGTAAATCTCTACAGAAGCAGATTGCCACATCTTTCTCCCTCGGAGTTGCTGAAGGTTTCAAACGGCCAACATTTCAGTTAGCACCTGATCACTTTAACCGCTGTGCCACCAGGACTCCTGGCTAAGAATAAAGGTTCAATAAACATTAGTTTCCTTCTGCCTCTTTCCCACTTCCCTCCTCAAGGGTTTCACTCAGTAGCATGTTTTGTTTCTTCGTGTTAATGAAATGAATGAATGAATGACAATCATACCTACTATATCCCTTCTCATATACCAGCACCAGAAATGGAAAATTGGAATGGATGAATGTTACGGCTGACCTAAATAAGTTTTTTCTGATGCTTTCTGCTGCTTATACTCTTATGGCTCCATCAGACACTCCAGCTACAGGGCTAATTCTGTAATGTTATTTGACCAGAATTTCTAAAAGAGATTGATGAGAATTCCAACTAAGTAGCCATTACCATGTATGACAGGCTAAAAGGGTTAAGGCTGACAATAAGGACGTGGAGAGGTATGGATTCTGAGACTTTTGCTCTCTTATTATTTAATCTCCAAATTTACTTCTAACATGCCATTGTGTTTTCTGAAGCACAACTACAACAATTACTTTAAAAACTATAAGGACTTGAGAAATCCATATGCTTCTCTTTGCATGCAGACTCAGCTATGATAACTCACGTTTTCCACTTTCACATGAAAAAGCCAATTTTCCAATTATTTTAAAACTTATAATTCACGCTATTGCTAATATTGCTGTAATTACCTATTGGCACGTACAATCTCTACCACATGAACATCAATAGACCTCTAGATGCCTTTATCTTTAATAAGTGGAAAACAATTCCCATGTTATTATCACTATTTTGTGAAGTGATTGCACAAAAGTTCTGGGAGGCATTACACATTCAACCCGCTTTAAAGCATAACTATAAGATAAGGAAGCCACAACATGGCTTAAGAAAAAAGAGGGTAGCCTTAGGAGTCGGAGAACCTGGATTACAACCCTGCATCAGTTATTTACTGGCTGTATAACCTAAAGCACTTTAAGCCTGTTTCCTCATCTATAAAACAAATAAAATCCTCATAAGCCAATAAAAGACAGTGGATGTGATAATGCTTTGTATTATCACAAGATTCTGGTGAATAGAATGTCAGCCCATTTTTAAGCTTAATTGACTATGGTACTTCTTCCTTCAGTACCAACAGTTCTTGATCATATGCTACCTCTTGAAATGGTTGAATGTCAACCCACTCTTTTTGGTACAGTGACTCTCTGTGTTTCACCAATCTTCTTTTGATGCTTCCTGTGTCATTTAATTTTTTGCTCATAGAATCTTTCAGTAATGTAACTCAAGGCTTGAAGTTTCTCTTCAGTTTTTTTCAGCTTGAGAATTGCCAATTGTTCTTCCCTTTTGGTTTTCCCACCCTAGCGATGGAAACTATGGTACTCACAGAGTATCATACTCAACTTTAGGTCACACACATAAGATAACTCAACTGAGTTGATGGAGCTGACTAACAACAGGGATCTCATCACTGTGACTTCTGAATCAGATCTTTCTTTCTATATACTCTCCCTGGCTGGTCTCATTGGCTGTCATGATTTACACCTCTAAGCACATGCAGGGGACATATGCTTGGTGGCACAGTGGTTAGGAGCTATGGGTGCTAGCCAAAAGGTCAGCAGTTGGAATCTACCAGCCGCTCCTTGGAAACCTTATGGGGAAGTTCTACTCTGTCCTATAGGGTGGCTATGAGTCGGAATCAACTCAGTGGCAACGGGTTTGGTTTTTTAGAATGCACATGCAGAACACCCAGTTCTGTAAGTGAGGTCCTGTCACTTCCTCTGTTCTTCAGACTTGTTGCCAGATTTAACTGCCTACTTGACAAGTCACTTAGAGGTCCCACAAACACCTCAAACTCAGCATGTTTCGAATTAAAATAGTCTTTCCGCACAAAGCTTGCTCCTTTTTTCTGGTGTTCCAGTTCTGAGTTAATGGCACCACCGTTAACTTAGTCACCCAAGCCAAAGACCAAGGGGGTCCACTCTAAACTTCTCCCTTTCTCGCACCACCCCCATCAATCCAATCAATTCAAACACTACCTTCTGGTAATTTTACCAAAACTATTTGTCAGTATTATCTCCCTCTCTCCATTCTACTGTCCAAGAACACATCTTCATCATCTTTTATCAGGGCTATGAGTTTCCATGATTCCACACTTGTCCTACTTAAAGCTGACTTCCCCGTTGAAGTAGAGATATCTTTAGGAAAATGTAAATCTTGCCTTCATGTGTCTGCTCATCTCATACTGTTCCCTCTTCCTGGAAGTCCTGACCCACATCAAACTCTAATTCATTTTTCGAATCCCAGATCAAACTTTATCACTTCCGGGAAGCCCCAGATTGAGCAAAGAGCCTTCTGTGTAATATGCTGTCTGTGCATACTTCTCTACTGGCCCACTAAATTTCACTGAAATTATCTGTTTGTCTCCCCATCGAGCACCTCCAAACCAGGACATTGTGCTGAATATTGTCTGTTGATAGTAGTGTCACCAGCCTCCTACTTTTCCCAGGATATAAAGAGAGACATCGAATAAAATTTGGAAGACAGATAATAGAAACCAAAAAAGATCACTTTCTCCAGCAGCAATTGCGGCCAGGCACACAAGTAAGATTTTTCTAATGGAGTCCGGACACCTTCCTAAAAATCACCCACTCAGGGCTGTCTATCACCAGATATGGATAATGACTTCCCTGCAATTTCTACACCTTTCTGATCTCCTAAAAGGCTCCCATTAATTCACACACTTTTGGATATCCTAAAGGCAAGCAGCAGACTTCCTGACCTTTACTCATCAAGACCTACTGCTGTTGTTGGTTGCCTTCAAGTTTGCTGCAACTCATGGCAAACCCATGTACAGCAGAAAAAAAATGCCCTGTCCTGCGCCAACTTCCTGATCACTGGCGTGTTCAAGTTCATTGCTGCAGCCACTGTACATTTTGAGTTTCTTCCAATTTAGGGGGCTCATCTGTTGTGATTCATAGGGTTTTCACTGGCTAATTTTTGGAAGTAGATTGCCAGGCCTTTCTTCTTAGTCTGGAAGTTCCACCAGAACCTGTCCACTATGGGTGAGCTTGCTGGCATTTGAAACACTGGTGTCATGGATTCCAGCAATATGTAAGTTATCACAGTATGATAAACTGGCAGACAGGTGGTAGAAGGCCCTGCTACATATCTGTAAATACCTAATTCCCTGTATTAATTCCTTCCTGCTTGAAATGTATGGAGTGGATTTTCTTTCCCTGGTATTCATTTTCAGGTATATTCCCATCTCTAGCGACTACATAGAACTGTGCCTCTACTAGAGCAAGTACTCAATAGTATTTCTTAAACTGAACTGAACTGATTTGCCTTTCATTCATGGTCCCAGAGAACTTTCCATCCTAGTGCCTGGAATAATTAGCTATTATTGATATTCTCATTCACCTACAACTTGTTCCGATAACTCTAAACTGCCAATAAGTTGTTATGTATCCTGCTACGAGCTGTCAAAATTGGTCCTTTATAAAAGAAGAAATATAAATGTCTAATAAATATATATTAAAAAGTTCATTCCTGTTGATAAAGAAATATTATTAAAACAAAACATATCTGTTTTAATAGATTATTGTCAATTTTGGCAAGTATGTATGGAAATAAATTTTACCAAATACTCTGTTAAATTCTTCTGGTAGAGTTGTGTTTTTCTACAGATATTTTGAAAATTTTAAAAGACAAACCTTATTCTTACTTATCAAGATATTTTAACTCCTCCATATTGTTTGATCAAAGGCAATAATCTGACCTACTAACAGAAGTTTAGACATGAGGTCGTCTGATGTAACCAGCGATTGAAGCTATTGGACATCACAGGCAAGCAAAAAGCAACTTTTTTTGTTTACACCACTTTCTTACAACCCTGTTCTCTCTGCTACTTTCCCTCAGTCCTAAATAAAGTCTGGGGCAGGTTCCATAACTTTTTCAGTCATCCTGGATAATTAGAGGCCCTCGGGTCAAATGCAGACAATAGAAAATCCAGTCAAATGTTGTATCAAAACTGAAGACTCGTATCCAGCCTTCAAAACTGAAGATTCATGTCCATTCCCCTAAGCTTGCGTTTCCTCTGGCTGGAAAACTTTCAGTGAGAAGGGAGTGTGTGATAGACGTGTAGATTACTAGTGGTGGGGAGGAGAAAATTCTTATTTGACTGGGTCTTATAATTTGTCATCTGTGCCATCAGATTGAAATGCTGACTCTTTCCCTAAGAAAAAATAGATGTTCAAAAATAGAGGATTGCCTAAATAAGTTATTGTTTGGACTTAATTTTGGAGCCCTGGTGGTGCAGTGGTTAAGAGCTATGGCTGCTAACCAAAAGGTCTGCTGTTCAAATCCACCAGCTGCTCCTTGGAAACCCTACCTGGCAGTTCTACTCTGTCCTATAGGGTCACTATGGGTCAGAATCAACCCAACAGAAACAGGTTTGGTTTGGTTTTGGTTTGGATTTAATTTATATAATTTGATGTAAAATAATATCATTAAAATCCTACTTAAACTTTCTTAATTACTTAAAATGTTTATGATGAAATGTGATGCAAAAAAGTGTATGTATCATTTAAGATAAAGAAAAATTCTGTAGAAGAAAGACTTGAAAAATGATTACTTCTATTTGCCTTTTTACAATTTTCTGTAATATTCAAATATTTTTGTCAATGACAAAATACAATTTAGATAAACAGAGAAAAAAATAAAGTATAAAACTGAAGAAGAAATACAAAAGCATTGCTTTTCCATGCCTGAGTGTTTTGCAGCCTTGCTCTTCTCTATCTTATTCTGATTTGTTCATAAGTTTATGAGATAAATCGTTCCCTTCAAGGGAACAAGGATTTAACTCTTAAGACATGCAGCCAACGCCCAAATGTCCACAGTGGTAAGCAAGCCTGTAAGGGGAGTGATTTTTGCCCT
This sequence comes from Loxodonta africana, assembly GCF_030014295.1. Classification (NCBI taxonomy): domain Eukaryota; kingdom Metazoa; phylum Chordata; class Mammalia; order Proboscidea; family Elephantidae; genus Loxodonta; species Loxodonta africana. The sequence goes on from NC_087353.1 coordinate 11,649,046, forward strand.
CCGAATGGCCATCAGAAAATTCCTGATGGCCAAGGAAGTGATGTAGTTTTTAAATGGGATCCAAGTACCCATGAGTGTCCCATTCTGTCTGAAGAAAATTATGGGATCAAAGATCTCAGAAATGGAGCCATCTCAGGAGGTAACTGGTCCTGCTCCAAGTCTACAACGTGACCAGAATATGAATATTTTGCTTAAGGAACAATCTGTGGCAGTCAGTGGGACGATGGTACCCATCACATTGTGCTGCTGCCAATCACAGAGGACGATGCTTCTCTTTCCCTGTGTTGAAACTTCCCTGTTCAATCTGGACACTGGAAGCCAAATCTCTTACCTTAACAAATGAATCCTAGCCAGTGTGCTAGAGGAAGGGCCTCACATCACTCCAAGGTAACATAGCTTCTACTTTTTCTCTAGTATCACTAGTTGGCCTCCCATTTTATAAATATTATTTTATATAATTTATCTTATTTTTGTTTTTGTTGTTGAGAATTATACAGGAGAATACATACCAATGCATCAGTTTCTACATGTACAACTCAGTGACATTGATTCCATCTTCAAGTTGTACAACCATTCCCACCCTCCTTTTCTAAGTTGTTCCTCCCCCATGAACATGAACTCACTGCTCCCTAAATTTTCTATCTAATCTTTTGAGTTGCTGTTGTCAATTTGTTCCCATACAACCAAACCAAAAAACCAAACCCATTGCAATTGAGTCAGTTCCAACTCATATAGATAGACCTTAAAAAAGCACAATTCTCAAGGCAGGCATTCTTTACCAGTTAAGCTAAACTATTGCCTGATTTTAAGAAGACTTCAGGGGTTGGTTTAAGGTTTAAAGATTTTCTCAGTATAATAGTTTCAGGGGTTCATCTAGCCTGCATGGCTCCAGAAAGACTGAATTCTATGAGAAATTTTGTTATTCATTTTCTCTCTTTTGATCAGGATTATTCCATAGAATCTTTGATCAAAATGTTTAGTAATGCTAGCCAGGCACCATCCAGTTCTTCTAGTCTTGTGACAAAGCAGACAGTTGTTCCTGGAGGCAATTAGCCACACACTCCATTTCCTCCTCCTATTCCTGAACCTTTTTCTTCCTCTGTTGTCCCAGGCAAATAGAGACCAATTATTGTGCCTTGTATGGCCATTTGCAAGCTTTTAAGAACCCAAGCACTACACGACAAACTAGGAAGTAAAACAGAACCACTAAACACATTATTAGGCCAATTAACTGGGCTATCCTATGAAAACATGACCTTAAATCTCCAAACCAAGAAACCAAATCCCATGAAGTATTTGGCTATACATTAACAGCCTCAGCAGCTACTGTTTTTTGTTTTTGTTTTTGTCATTGTGTAAATGTATCTAACGCACAACTTTTGCCAATTCAACTTTTTACAGGCGCACAACTTAGTAACAGCAATTACGTTAATTGGCTGTGCAACCCTACCCCTAATCAATGAGATTTTCCCATCACCATAAATTGAAACTTGAATCTTTTGATGAGCCCTCCTCATTTAACTAAATATCTACCTGTCAGAGCACTTCAGGGTCACAACAGCTCTCCTTTCTCTTGTCTCTGCTTTCTCCCTTAGTGATGTCATTCAATCCATGGTTGTAAATACCATTTATTGCTCATAAATCTCCACTTTATGTTCCAGTCATCACTCCTTTCATAAAGACTATTACAGACCAATCTGTAATACTACAGATTACAGACTATTACACCCGATGCCTTCCCAACCTCTGTATTTTGATATGTCACAGGCATCATAAAATTAATATTAAAAAAATTTTAAAGGGAAAGCCTTGATTTTTGTCTTCTTCCAGCTCGGAACATTTCCTATCTGATATCCCAACTGATAAAGATAGTATTCATCTCGTTGCCCAGGCAAAAGGGATTAAGACTTATTCTAGGCCTCTCTGTCCCTTGTATCCTACATCCACTCCATCATCAAATCCTGTAGAATCAGCCTCCAAAACTCTCTAGATCCATTTACAATAATAAGGTCTAATCTTTATGGACTATCTGGGTATTTCCTGTAAGAGTTATCATCTCCATTTTTAGAGGTCAGGACACAGAGGCATAGAATACTTAAACAGCTGTGCCGCAGATCACAGAGTTCAGAGGTGACAGACCTGAGGTTCACGCCCAGCAACATGGCTCCAGCACCTGCTTTGGTGCCCACCATCTCTTTCCCTCTGAAAGCTCTGGTGGCACAGGGTTTAAGTGCCCAACTGCTAACTGAAGATCTGTGGTTCAAAATCGCCATCTGCTCTGCAGGAGAAAGATGTGGCACTCTGCTTCCTTAAAGATTTACTGGCTTAGAAACCCTATGTGGCAGTCCTAGCCTGTCCTATGGGGTCACTATGAGCCGGAATTGACTCACCAGCAATGAGTTTTTGGGTATCTCTCTCTCTCTCTCTCTGCTCCTACAATAGCTTCCTAACTCTGTCATCTTCCATTTGTTTTCTGCTCCACCCCTAATCTATTCTCTCCGTTGAGAGTAGCTGAGTAATTTCAAATCATAAATCGGATCATATCATTCCCCTCCTTAAGCTCTTGAAAGATTTCTTTTAAATTGAATTTAAAATGGAATCTAAAATTTCTCAGATGCCTGGCACCCCTGGTCTCTGTCTGCCTCTCTGACCTGCACCCCCAGCTCCCCGGCCTGCATTGGTCTCCTTTCTACTTCTCAGACAGGCCCTTGGCCTTCACACTGGCTGCTCCCTCTACCTATCGTGCTCTTTCCTCAGCTCTGGGCAGGGTTGATTTTTCAGGCCTTAGTCCTTATGTTACCTTCTCACAGAGGCCTTTCCTGACCAAGCTCTGGGTCACTGTCTGCTCCACAATGTCATTTAATACTTTTCTTCATGGTCTTTTATTTTATTGTCTGCTCCCCTTTAGGCTGTGAGCTTCCAGAGAACAGGGACCCTGTCTGTCCTGTTTACCTCCACATCCTCAACTCTCACAACGAAAAACAAACCCATGGCCATCCAGCCGATCCTGACTCATAGCAACCCTATCAAAAATTGTAGATGCTCAATAAATATCTGTTGAGTGAATGAAAGGCTTTTGGCAGGATTTCACTGGAGGCAGTATTCTTACTACCTTTATCAGCTGCATTTTTTCTGCCTCATGTTGCCGAAGCCCTGTAAGTCTGGCCTTGAAAGCAAGGAGAGGGAGAAGTTAGTAGGTTGAGAGAAAAAATTAAAAGGTATTCTAATCAGGGTTCTTTACTTGCACAAAAAGAGAGGAACTCATTCCAGTGTCCTCAGGGGAAGGGGAAATTATGAAAAGGTTACAAAGCAGAGCCCAGGAAAGATGAACAAATAAGCCTCACTTAAACAGAGCAGGAGTTGAGGAGGCTCCAGGGGCAGTGCCTTTCCTTTCGGTCACTGGCAAGCCTCCCTCTTCACTAGACATGGGCTTTTTAGATTCTGAGGTAAATTGAAGGAAAAAAAAAAAAAGACCAACTTGGCTGGCAGAGTCTCAGGACAGTTTACTAATGGCCTGCACCAGAGGGAGGTAAGGATGATGTCCGTCTTAGTACAAATGGATAACTGAGTAAGTCTCAGATATAAAAAAGGGGCAAGGAAGTAAAAGCCCTTCCCCGTCTTTATATTTTGATCTTTTCTCCCATGCTCAGACTTGTTTTCTCTAGGAGACACCTTTCTGAGCCTCCTAGTGATTTCTTTCTACCTCCCGACTCTTTACTCTTAGGTCATTTAGGGACGCTTAGCATCAACAGATCAGAAACCCGAGAAGACATAAACATGACTTTTTTTCGTTCCCTATCTAAGCCTTTCTTCATAATGTGTTATAACTGATCCCTCACAAAGATGCTAGAGACAAAAGGATAAGTAGGAAACCATCATGATTATGCAAACCTATCCACTTAGCCTCTGGAATAGAATGCTAAGGAATAGGTCAAGTTTGAACACAGAATGTGGGCAGGGACCATATTTAAAAGATGCTTTCCCCTTCAGACAGATTGTGCATGTTCCATGAAGCCTCCAGCAATCTCTTGTTCTTCTCCCTTTCATGGTGCCTTTGCTGCTCTGCCACTCTGTTCTTTTTATCCTCTTTCCCTCACCCAGGTTTTTCAGCTCATTCATATTGTTCAATCCCCAAGTTATTAGACCCTTTAGCTCAGTTCTTCACAGGAAATTGATAACTTCTGTCTATGCCTTATATTTGGAATCATCAAAATACTATGCTAACTCATCTTTTCAAGCTTTAACACATGTCATGGTTTGCTGGTCCCCATTGCATCAATCAAGTATCTGACCCAAATCCATTCACCTCTAACTACAGGTGGGAAGGTTGTAGAGGTTTTTACAAAAGAGGAGGTGGCCAGGGTAGGTAATAATTGGCATCTCTAATATGGGGAGTTCATGGCAAGTTTGCAATTGCTCACTGAAGTAGAAGGCAAGGTCATTGTCTGAGAATAAAGGCATCCGGGATATTAATTTTTTTAAAGAAGATTGGGAGAGATTCCAAACAGCTACTGTGGGAAATGAGATGGGAAATTACCAAGGGGTGAATAATAAGATTGGTGAGCAGCATTTGAAAACTAGCCGAGATGATTAAACATGATTTTGTATTGGTCTCAGTCTGGAGCCTGATTATCTATGGTAGAAAACCAGTAACAGTAAAAATGGTAACGCACAGGTTTGAGGCAGGGTGAAGAAGGGTGTCCTTGGGTGGCAAAACAGTTAAGTGCTCAGCCTCTAACAGAAAGGCTGGCAGGTGGCACCTCAGGAGAAAGGCCTAGCAATCTACTTCTGAAAGATCACAGCCATGAAGAACCCTTTGTATGGCAGTCCTACTCTGAAACATGTGAGGTCACCATGAATCAAAAATGACTCGGTGCCAACTGGTTTTTTAAAGAAGGATGTGACGCTAGGTGGGACCTTTTGAGAAACTAGAAGATTGGGATGGGCTGAGGGATTAGAAACTTCCATGTGTGAGAAGAATAGATTTAGTGGGAGTCAGGTAATAGGATAAAGAGAAGAAAGCAAAAATTATTGTGTCATAGACAGTTTTCAAATATATTCTTTGAAGTTGGGTGAGTTCAAGGTGATGACAAATTCCAAGGACTGGCTCGAGTGAGTGCATTGCCACTGAATAGAAGATCAAGAACCTGTGAAACCTGAAGGATGGAAGAATCACCTAAGTGAATGCAGAAGCCACCAGCACGATAAGTGAGATGATTGGAAATGGAAATTGTGAACAGATGTCTTAGTCCTAGAGGACTGCATAGGGTAACATGAGATTCCACACATAATTGTGACTGGGAGAGGATGAGGCAATTCAATGGCCTAGGCTCCAAAAAAGAAGCCTTGTCAAATGAAGGTGTGGAGCAGCGATCTAGAAACGGCAGAGGAAACCAAGATCACTGTGAAAAGTGACAAACTGGGTGCCTGACTATTGAGGGGCCCACATTTCCCATCAGAATGGGAGCCCGTAAGTGAATGTGATGTGATAAGAGAAAGGATAAAGACCTATCTGGCTGCTAACAGAAAGGTCAGTGGTTCAAACCCATCAGCCGCTCTGCTGGAGAAAAGACCTGGCAATCTTCTGCCATAAAGATTTCAGCCTAGGAAACCCTATGAGGCAGTTCTACTCAGTCCCATAGGGTCGCTGTAGGTTGGAGTCAACTCAATGGCGCACAACAACAACAAAGATGGCAGAGCAGAAAGATGGAAAGAGGCTGGTTCCTAAGAGAGTTGATCTTTTAAACCAATGCAACTGCCCACCTCTGGACAGTTATATGAAAGAAAAAACAAAGCCCTCCACAAACACACACACACACATTTTTAAACACTCTAAGATTTTCTGTTACTTTCAGCCAAATGCAGTCACCTTATAAGAAATACTTCAGTTTAAAAAATAATAATAATAACCCTTTGTGGGATCAGCCCAAATGTCCTTAGGCTGCTCCTAGATCTCTGAAATAGGAAAGAAACACAGAAAAAAAAAAAAATGGATGACCTATGATTAAGTCATGTTGGTGAGTCATATCATTCATTAATTCTCCCAATAAGCACCCCCAGAAAAATCATGTCAGCTGAATTCTGACTCTTAACTACTGCAGTCTAAAGTCCATACTCTAGACAATGAACTGATGATAATGTCACAGCAGACATATATTGTGGTAAAGCACAGTCTGTATTTGATAAAATATAAGAAATACACTCCAATAGCTCTTCATTGTGAGAGAAGGGTCACAAACTAGTTAGATAATCTGAAGAAAGTTATGATCCCTCTATCCTTTATCCTGGAGCCCTGGTGACACAATGGTTGAGAGCTCAGCTGCTGAACAAAGGGTCAGCAGTTCGAATCCATCAGCTGTTCCTTGGAAACCCTGTGGGACAGTTCTACTCTGTCCTGTAGGGTTGCTATGAGTCAGAATCGAGTTTAGTTCAGCATGCTCTATCCTCTCAAATAAGGAGCCTGGGTAGTGTGAGCGGTTTATGATTGATTGCTAACTTAAAGTTTGGTGGCTCAAACCCACTCAGCAGCTCTGCAGAAGAAAGGCCTGGCTAACTGCTTTCATAAATATTACAGCCAAGAAAACCCTATGGAACAGTCTACTCTGTAACATGGAGGGGCCATGAGGGGTTGCCTTGAGTTGAGGGCCAACTGGATGGCAGCTAACAACAACACAAAATCCTCTCAAAATCTATGTTTTTACATACAAACAAAACTTCTCACCAGATATTAGGGAAGAGGTGGCTACATAGATCTCTTGTAACCCATCAGCATCCAAGTCCTATGTTCCAGGCTCTTGATAGAAAGATTGAGATGAGACTTGAGAAGGTCCCATGCTTTTAGATACCTATTACAACAACTCAAAAGGTAAGATTGGATTACAATACATTTGGTGCTTGTGTTTCCCTAGACACTGGCTATACTATCTATTTCGGAGAAGTAATTTAATTTATAGAACAACAGCATCAAAACCAAAGCAGTTTAGAAGGGTTATTGTTTTTGAACAAGCGAGGCTATCGGTGCCTTTCATGCCATCTAGTCAGCCAAAGGAGAGGCCACTCTTGGTGGCACTAGAAGCAAAGAGTGTCACAGCTCCATAAAGGAAAAAGTAACTTCTAGCAAATCTTGCACTTCTCGAAAAATCCTCTGGTGCTAAAGCACACAGGCTGGTAGTTCAGTCCACAGAGTGTTGAAAAATCATTCTGCAATTCAGAATGTCACACGGCAAAATAAAATCAACGAGTCAACAGCCCAGGAGGCTGTGAAGAATGACCACCATCCTCCCAAGGTGGGGTAAAGCTATTACCACCTGATTAAAGTCACATCGTGAAACATGACAGTGCCCTGAGAGGCCAAAGGGGAAAACGAAGCCTCAGTCAGGATCCTACTCTTGGTAAAAATATTTTGAAACTGGGCCAGCACATGTATTTCTCTAGACAAAATCAATGCAAATTTGATTTCCTTTCCTTCAACCAGTGGAAACTTAAGGAAAAGTATGCTAATCAAAGAAACCAAGTTCGTACCAGTGACTTATCTTTATGTAGCAAGGGAAAATTTCCTCCTTAAAACCAATTCTCCTTCCTTCATAATGGGTTTATGTACAGCACATGATAAAATCACAGGACCTTCTAGCTGAAAGGGACCTGGAAATCAATCCAGTACAAGCCTCTCATTTTATAGATAAGGAAATTGAGGCCCAGGGAGACTCTGATTTGCCCCTCAATGAGCATGGCATAGTCCAATAATCTTTGTATGGGCTAAACAAGAGTGAAAAACTACAAGAGGATAGACTTATTTTTGTTGGTGGGTTGCTTAAGAAGTGGACAAGAAGGAATGGGTGTTTATATTTCTTAAAAACTCAAGTTCATAATAATAAACATACATTCTGTGCTATAATGTGTCAGGTACTATGCTAAGTACTTCTCAATGGTCTCATTTAATCCTCAAAACAACCTTACAAGGAAGACACTGTTATTATCACCACCTTATATATAAGGTAACAGGGACTTATAAAAGTTAAATAACTTGCCCAAGGTCACACAGACAGTAGTAAATGGTTGAGCTAGTATTCAGATCTTGGCTCTCTATCACCACAGTCTATGCTCCTAAATAAAACGTTATTCATAAAGGTAAACGTTGGTGCCTAGATATATGGAATTATCTTTGTGGTCAAACGGCTAAGATCTGTAATTAAGGATGATCTTCCCACAGAGTATTCTGAGCCTTCTGAGGGCCACAAGCCCTCTTTAGATGGACTACACTCTAGAGGGGCAGTCCTGGTGGCACAATGGTTGAGCACTTGACTTAAGCACTAACAGTAAGGTTGACAGTTTGAACTCACCAGTGGCTCCATGGGAGAAAAGACCTTGTGATCTGTTCCCGTAAAGATTATAGTCTAGGAAATCCTATGAGGCAGTTCAGCTCTGCCATATACGGGGTAACTATGAGTTGGAATCAGCACACAACAACAGACTGTAGAGGGATGCCCAAAGCATTTTCTTAACTCAGCGTAGAACTGCATCAAAAAGGGATTGCACTGGCTACCTACGAGGAAACAAGAAAGAAGCATAACTAGGTTGGGGTTTATTTCCCATACTTTGAGGAAACCCAAAAATAGCCTGTCTAGGCAGGTGCAGCGTCCTCTGGTATCTTCAGTGTCCAGGCTCTTCCTCTCTTCCTATTCGTACATCTCTGTCATGTAGTTTTCATCTCCGTGGTCACTTCATGGTTGCAAGATGGCTGCTTCACCTCTAGCCTCCTGTTTTTACTCCTGACAGGAAGAAGAAAACAGAAGCAACAAGGAGAAAGAGATGACACCCTGATTCATTCCCTGGTGTGGGGGATTGGGCCTGTAGCAGATGGATGCAGGCAGAAGAAAACTGGGGCACTGTTAGAGAAAAGTAAGAGAGGAATAGATGTTGGAGAAGTGGCCCACAGAGCATACTCCAAAAGTAAACTGATCTTACGCAGTATGTCTTCTCCAGAGTCTTTCTCAAAGGGTGCCATGAAGGCTTATACATTGCAATCAGAACTGCTGGCTTTCCTGAAAGCTTTGCTGTGAGTGTGCAGTATGACTACTTCACACCGCACGTCCATCCCTGGATACTCTTGGGAAGGAAGTGGTTTGCATCACCAAGGCACTCATACCATTAGAACTGCCCAGAGGAGTGTCAACAGCCTTTCCGAGCTACTCTCTGAGGAACAAGATGCCATCAGGAGATGTCAGTGTCATTCTGTTTGGATCTGTGAACTGCTGAAAGCAAGTACTATTGCAGTCACTTTGTATTCCCAGCATCTAGCAAAATGCCTAACAAGTATAAATACCCATTGCCGTCAAGCTGCCTCCAACTCATAGAGACCCTGCAGACAGAGTAGAACTGCCCCATGGGATTTCCAAGGCTGTGAAGCCACATCTTTCTCCCGAAAAGTGGCTGGTGTGTCCAAACCACTGGCCTTTTCGTTAGCAGTCGTGTGCTTAACCACTGCATCACCAGGGCTCCCCCTAACAAATATAAACCAAAACCAAACCCATTACCATCACTATGACTCATAGCGACCCTGTAGGACACAGTAGAACTGCCCCCATAGGGTTTCCGAGGAGTGGTTGGTACATTTGAACTGCTGACCTCTTGGTTAGTTGTCAAGCTCTTAATCACTACTCCAGGGCTCCCCTAACAAGTGTAGAAGGTGTTAATGTTTGTTAAATAAGTGGAATAATTAATTAGTCCACAATTAATCAAACGACCAACTAATCCAACCATGTATGACATTAATTCATTAATTGTATTAGTTCACCTAGAAGTTTGATCTGAGAAAAAATTGTGAAGATCTTAAGCACCCAATACAATGAAATGCTCTGTGAACAACACTGAAGCTACTAAAAATGGATCTTGATGAAATATCTAAGTTCTGCATCATGGCTGACCACCCTGCCCCTCTTCAGCCCACACGATGTGAAGATATGGGTTTGGCTACCTTAAGTGAGATGTTTAAGTGAGTGATTTGGAAGCAGAGTAGAAAGGATGGAAAAGAGGAAAAGGATTTCTTTTGTTTAATGATTTGGTGTTGGAGTGACCTCATCAAGCTGTAATAGGTGCCTTACCGGTAATATAGCTTACATCATGCCAAGTATGGCCTTCAGGACTTTTATAGACGTCAAAGGAAGCTGCAGAACTGACCTCTGTCTTCAGGCACCTGGTATTCTGCTCTTTGAGATGAATCGAAGATGAGATTCAGAGAAAAGGTTAAGGCTACCATGACTACTCAGCCCACTACCTCCCATAATTTTTCTTTAGCTTCGAGCTTGTCTGCCTCAGCACCTCCACTCCCATCACTGCATCGACTTAGTGTGGGCCATGGCCTCAACCTGGGAGGCCATATTTTTTTCTAAGATGACTATCACACTTACTAAGTACTAGGAATACCTCTGAGGATCCTACAGGATGATACTCCAAGTTCAGGATCTACAACCCTTGCTGCTGCTTCTGGGGCAGAGATGGCTAATATACCAGGATAAAACCTAGGAAAAGGGGGCTTCATGCTGGGGCATAAGTGGGGGAAACAAACAAAAAAGCAACCCGTGGTAATGTTATGCTGGAAACAAAGAAGGGTGAGTGTCCCTGGGCTTACCCAGTGTTTAGCATATTGAACTTTTGTTGGTTGGTTGGTTGGTTGGTTGGTTGGTTGGTTGGTTGGTTGGTTGGTTGGTTGGTTGGTTGGTTGGTTTTTGGAGGAAAGCTATTATCTGTGGGGATAAAAGTTAGTACTTATTTTGAACTACTTAGAATGAAAATGCTTTGCCCACGAGAATGAACAAATTCTGAGCTTGAAAAAAATATATTCTGCCAGGCTACTCCACACCTTTTGAGCCCCCTTTATCATGTTGAGTTTTCCTTCACCAGCAGGGCTGTGGCACAGAAGTACCGATCAGTATCTTGCTGCTCTAGAAGAGGTGTTCTTTAAAACTTTTAATATAGACATCGTGGCGAGCTGCTCTCAGACAAGCTGGTCAGACCTCTCTGCAGCACTCACAGACCGTTCAGTGCTAAGAGTTAAGGTGCACGGATAAGCCATGAGGCAACCACAGGGGGATAGTGATTATCAGTCCCTCTTCATTTCCCACCATCACCCGTCTGTCAATCCCATAAGGTATGTACTATACAACATTTGAACTGGATATTATAGAAGGGATTCAATCATCAACTAGTGTATGGATTAGATGACTTTTAAGTTCCTGTCTAAATAAAAACTGAAAACAATCCAAATGTACACGAACTGGGGAATGGGAAAACACACTGTGATACATTCATACAGTGGAATCTTACTCAACACTAAAAGGGTAACATAGTGTTGATACACACAACAAAACAGATGAATGCTAAGTGGAAGACGCCAGACACAAAGGACACATTGCATGCTGCCATTAATACAGCAAAACCTGTGAGAGCCGGAACTTGACAGGACTGCTTCGTTTTTCCAGGTCTCACAATTTTCCACCTTTGACAGGGTGCAGTCTTACCACTTTTCTATTGCTCTCCATTAGTGAAAAATATTTTATTTCTTTATCTGACAGGTTTCTACCTTACACAGGTTCCAGCTTTCACAGGTTTTAGTGTGTAACATTCTGGAAAAGGCAAAACCATAGGGACTGAGAATAGATCACTGGTTGCCAAAGGCTAGAGATAGAGGAAGGAGTTGATTACTAAGGGGCTCAGGTGGAATTTTTGCGTGATGGAAATGTTCTTGATTGTGGTGTGTCTTAGGCTGGGTTTTCTAGAGAAGCAAAACTAATGAAGTATATCTATATATAACCTATATATATATATACACACACACACACATATGTATGTGTGTATATATATATAAAAAGAGAGATTTGTCTCAAGGAAATGGCTCACACAGTTGTAGAAGCTGGGAAGTCCTAAATCCGTGGATCAGGCATCAGGCTGGAGGCGTCTCACACCGTTGCACTGGCCGACAAACCCACAATCAGCAGGTCAGATGACAGGCTGCTGGCTCATGGGGCTGTGGAAGCTGGCGAATTCCAAAAGTGTCAGCTCAGATGAGATGATACTGGCTCACAGGGTTGCAGGAGCAGGCAAACCCACAATCAATAGGTCAGACAACAGGCTGCTAGCTCAAGTCCCAAGATCTGGAAGCCACATGGTAATGAACAAGATGCAGGATCCAGAGCAAGAGAGCTTTGCCAGAGTGTTCATATGTATATATTGGATGCAGGCCACAGTCTCAAGGAAATGCCCTGTCTTAGTTACCTAGTGCTGCTATAACAGGAATACCACAAGTGGATGGCTTTAACAAATAGAAGTTTATTCTCTAACAGTTTAGGAGGCTAGAAGTTCAAATTCCAGGGAGTGCCTTCTCTCTGTCAGTCCTAGGAGAAGGTCTTTGTCATCAATCTTCCCCTGGTTTAGGAGCTTCTCAGAGCAGGGATCCCAGGTCCAAAGGACATGTTCTGCTCCTGGCATTTCTTTCTTGGTGGCGTGAGGTCCCTCTCCTTTCTGCTCAATTCTCTCTTTTTTATCTCAAAAGAGATTGACTCAAGATACATCTAATTCTGTACATTGAGTCCTGCCTCATTAACATAACAGCTTCTAATCCTGCCTCATTAATATCATAGGGGTTAAGATTTACAACACATAAAATTCTCACATCAGATCACAAATGGAGGACAACCACACAATACTGGGAATCATGGCCCATTCAAGTTGATACACATTTTGGGGGACACAATTCAACCCATAACACTCCCCTTATATCAGATAAAGCTGTGAAAGACAGTGACTTAAGAAAGGCTGTGACTTGAGTCACGTCCTTTAGTGCTCAAGATGCACCCCACACTAATACTGCCCCATAAGCGTATAAAGGTTTAGAATTACAACACCTAAAATGGAGGATAATCATACAGTACCACAAAATGGAGGACCATTAGATCACAAGATGGAAGACAATTACTCAATACTGGGAATCGCAGCCTAGCCAAGTCAACACATAACATTAACCAGCACATGTTGGTAGCTGCACAACTATACTCATTTTTCAAAACTCATAGAACTGTACACTTGAAGGGGTGAATTTATTACCTGAAAATTATACTTCAATAAACCTGATTTTAAGAAAACCTCATCTAGACCTGGGATTCTGTGGGTCTACAAGTTGCTAAGAGCAACCCTGGGGAGTGGATCTCTCAGAAGGTCAATGACCTGTGTGCAATGTCACAAAGCTGTGAGCGGGCAAGCTGGCCCAGAGCCTGGGTACCTTGACTCTGATTTCAACATTCTCACTCCTTCCATGGTGCCTCCCAATACCTTTGTATGTGTTCATCCATTACCTGTTAGCACACTTCATAGCCTCCTATTTAGCTAAACTGCAAATGGTAAGACCTTTTTCAGCTTTACTTACAAACTCAAAGGCTACAATGGATCAAGAACACGTATATTGGTCAATAACAGATACATATGTACATTAGCTTGGCCTTTCAGAAAAGGACAGAGATTGATGCAGTGTGCATATTTCCCACATTATCCCTTATTAGCATTCTCATCAACTCTTTCCGTATGGATTAGTAAGGATTCAGTGGTATGAGAATATGGTAAAAGGAGAAATGTATCCCCATTAGGGACCAGCTCATATTTAAGGAGGCAAAGACTGTCTCTGTTTTCAGCTGTGTTCTGCTCTGTGCATTCAGAATTAACTCCATCTACAAATTGTGTGTTTCAATAACATCAGCCATTTATATCCTATTTTTTTTCTGCTCAGATTCTAGCTAGAACCTGCATGCCCAAGGACTCATAATGGTTAAAGTATTATTATTCTATATTCTCTGCCATGCTAGCAAAAAGGCAAGCATAGCTCTCCCTCCTAATACAAGTGTTCTGTTAATTGCCCACATTGAAATGTGAAAACTGAGGCAGAGATAAGTAACCTAGTTAGACCACACAGCTAATAAAGGAGGTAGGGATAGGATTTCAGACTTATTAAGGAGCCCTGGTGGCTCAGTGCTTAGAGTGATCAACTGCTAATCAAAAGGTAGGTGGTTCGAAACCGCCAGCAGCTCTGTGGGAGAAAGATGAGGCAGCCTGCTTCTGTAGAGATTTACAGCCTTGGAAACCCTGTGGGGTCGCTATGAGTCAGAATTGACTTGAGGGCAGTGGGTTTGGTATTCTCAATTTAGGGAGGTTAATAAGGAACCCCAGCAGTGTCTGAACAACTAGAGAGCCTAGAGAGAAACTCAGGCACTTCTGATTTCCCATTGCTGCCATCTTAACCGTGAGGAAAAAAGAGAATTTATTGAGCACCTTCTCCATGACAGGTAGTTTCTAAATATTATGCTACTTAACCCTTAAAGTGGTCCTCTAAAACAGATACTACTCTCCCAATTTTTATGCATGAGGAAACTGAGGTTCGGGGGGTTATGAACTTCATTTAAAAATAATCATTTAGAAAATGATGGAAGGATAATTATAATTTTTAAAATAATAGCAGTTGCCATTTATCCTGAGCTAGCTTATGGCATACCTCGCAGTTAATGCTTTATAATCATTACAGCATTTAAGCTTTACAACAGCCCAGGAAGATATGACTGTGGCAGAGATGGTTAACTGCCCACCAAAAATTTGCATCCTCTTGCCCATAGAGTGGAGTTGGCACTGCAAAGAGGTACTCATCCCAGGAACACATTGCCCGTCCCCCTTGTTCCAAGTATGGCCGTATGCCTAATTCTTGCCTATAAGCAGAGGACTCTGAAGACGCAGGGGATGGCAGTCACTAGATAGAAGTCTTTGTCCCCAAGTCACTACATGGCAGAAGACCATTCACCAACCAGGAACACTTGCAGCACAATTTCTGTAAGCAAGAAATAAATTTATAAAATCTAGGGGCTTTTTATCGCAGCTCATTTTGCCTAATTAACCCAATGTTATTGACACATGACAAACTGAAGTTCAAACAGGTTAAGTAGCTTACAAAGCCCCCATACTAGTATATGTTACCCTTGGATTTACACCTAGATCTATCCCTCTCTAAAACCCATCTTCCTTCAACCCTGAAACCCCACCGTCTGGAGGTGCATGCATCTCCTTCTCCCCCTACCCCACTCCAGAAATTTAGAGTGAGGGCAGTGACCCCTATTCTTGCAGGGTTCGACTTCTGGTTTCCTAAAAGAAGCGACTACACCTTCTTCGTTATTTTAACCAGCCATCCCCCAGCAGTGACTGACTGTACCCAACAGGCCAAATGAAATTCTGATGATAGGATAAACGGAACTGTAATGAGTCTCCATAGAGGGGGAAACTTTCTCCAACCCCATAGCCATGAAAGATGAACTAATGCAGAAAGGAATGATCTGGTCTGAAGTTCTCCTAAATTTCCCCCACTCTAAAATCAGGTAGAGTTCTCCCCATAAATTGAAAGATTTATTTTATCATTCAAAACAGTATATTTTTCTATCTGATCACAGAATTCTGCACCCAGAAACTGAGCCCAGTCCAGGCTGTACTCAAACAAGGTCATCCAGCTCTGGTAAGAGTAGGGATACTAAGGTATACAGTCTCAGGACTGGTACCTTCCACGTTGTCTCAATCGTGGTCTCAATTCACTCTACTTCCCTTATTTTCTTTAGAATCACCAAGCAAAGCATTGACTAGGTTGTTAGCAATCAGAAGGGAACACCTCATACCCACAATTAACATCCTGTAGGGTATTGTTCAGAGTCCATAATTGCTGCAATTGTCAAATCTTGTTTGGGTTAAATTGTTCCCATAACTTTTTTTACCCTGGTACAATGCTCTGCTACATTTCTGAATGTCAGCTTGAAATCTGCTTATCTTACATCGCCACAAACACAAGCCATCTTTTGTTTTAAGCAAACTAGCTTTGCAGACTTTTGAACTTATGTAATAACTAAAGAGAAAGCAAGGGCAGGGAGAAGTAACCATTACTGGAGAACCTACTATGAGTAAGGAGCCCTGGTGGTGCAGTGGTTAAGAGCTTGGCTGCTAACCAAACGGTCAGCTGTTTGAATCCACCAGCCACTCCTTGAAAACCCTAGGGGGCAGTTCTACTCTGTCCTATAGGGTTGCTATGAGTTGGACTCGATGGCAATGGGTTTGGATATTTTAGTTTTACTATGGGTAAAGCACTGAACTAACTTTATATCAGAGTTGCTGGTTTCTACCGACCCAATGAACTGAAAGGGGGGAGATTAAAAAACAAACAAAACACACAGTCACCACCCAGTCTATTCTAACTCATAGCAACCCCTATATGTGTCAGAGTAGAACTGCACTCCATAGAATTTTCATGACTGTGACCTTTCAGAAGCTGATTGCCAGACTTTTCTTCTGTGGCATCTCTGGGTGGGTTCGAGCAGTCAGCCTTTTGGTTAGCAGTTGAGCGCTTAACCATTTGTGCCATAGAAGGACTCCTGGGGAAGGAGATAGGACCATAGTTACGGTAATAATATCTTCCTGGCTCAGCCCAAAGCTTCAGAACTCTTGGAGTCCAAGGCTTGGAAGTTTCTCTTCCAGCACCTTGGAATACCCGAGTACCTCAAATATGTTCACACAAACCCGCTGTCCCTGGCTGTGTCAGGCTCTTCGGTCCCAGTATGCTGTCCACAGTGAGGTCTTGGGCTCCTGCTTGAGGCTGTGTGTCTGGAAGCTTGGGGCAGCAGGTGCCATATGAAATGAGACCACAGCTCTAGAAAGGTATATGCCAGCACCTGCTAATGGTCCCACAGTAAGTTGAAGGCAGTGTCATGATTAGATTTTATGTCTCTTGGCTCCTGTTATAGAATTTCTCCCACCAGCCCTCCCTGAGTCATTTGTATGACATAAACCCAAACATTCCAGAAAGAAATTTTAAAATGTCAGCAGCATCCCCCAAACAAGGTGACCTTTCATTAACGACTGTTGGTGCACACCAATGAAATCCTCTATTTCTGGGAAATGACGCTGAACGAGTAAATGGAAAACTGTTCTAGTTTAACTGGGAAGCTTACTGAAATAGCTCCATAGAAAAAGGCGAGGTTAAAAGTCAGAGGAGCGTGGATAAAACCCTGGCTCTGTCCCATCCGGCTGGGTGAGACTGGACACCGCGGCGTCTCTTCCCAAGCCTCCAGGGCATCCGACCATCCGGTTAATAGCTTCCACCTCTCTTCAAAGGGTTATTGTGAGGAACAGAGTGAAATAGTGGAGCTGACAGAGCTTCGTGAACCATCAAGCATCATCCAAAAATCACTCTCTTTAATCTACATTTCAGACACCTGCCAGTGTGGACTTTCTGAAGCGTGGATCTTATTTCACAGCCTTGCTTAGCCACCAAGGCTGCCTTCTTATTGCCTAAGGGCAACCTCTTAACTGACCTCAAGTCCCTTGCCAGTCGCACCTAAACCCACCATGTGGCTCCCTCCTTTTTCCCCACATTCTCCCCAGCCCCCACTCAAACACCAGTAGGAAACCCCCGCTCCTTATTCCTTAATCATCAGTATTCCCACAGACTTCCTAGTCTTCACAAATGCTGTTCCCATGCCCACCCCATTCCTTCTCTGCCAGGCAGACTCTCAGACAACCCTCTGAAACCTCCTCCAGATTTCCAGGAACCTCGGCCACTGCCACCTTCATGTCCCCTGGGCACTCCCTCCTTGGCTCTCTGGGGCTGAGTCTCCCCACTCATGATACAGCATGCCCAAGGTGTATCAATAAGCGGCCCTGGTGGCACAGTGGTTAAAGCTCAGCTGCTAACCAACAGGTCAGCAGTTCGAATCCACCAGGTGCTCCCTGGAAACCCTAAGGGGCAGTTCTATTCTGTCCTATAGGGTCAGTATGAGTCGGAAATGACTGGAAGGCAATGGGTTTGTTTCGTTTTTTGTTCCTTTTTTTTTTAGTTTTGGTCTCAACAAATCACGCACTCTCCCCTCCTCTTAGCAGGCTGACCTGCCAACATTTTCACTTCCTACTTGTTTTTCACTTTCATCCTCGAAACTTATTTACCACAGCACATTAAAAGATGGATAGCACATGCCCAGTGACATTTCCCTGATTCCACTTAAAAATACCCGCCCTCTGAGGCCGGATCAGAAGGGCCTCCTTTCTAACAAGGCCTGCCTCCCACTGCACACTAGAAAATGCAGCCCTCAAACCACTGCACGGCCTGACCCCGGTGCCTTTTCACATGCATGTCCCTCTATGCAGTGTCTCTGGCCTCAGACTTCCTGGCTCACCCTGAGTAATTTTCCCTAATAGCCATTATGGCTCCCAGCATGCCTTGGGGCCTGTTAGCTGTCTCATACTCAAGGCAAACGCAGAGTGCATTAGCCTCAGCAATTGCTGGGCCCAGCTTACCGGAATATCGGAGTTTATGGTCTCTGTCTGAATCATCTGTTTGATGTAATTCCCCAACTGAGTCATTTTTCATTATAAATTCCTCTTTAAGTCCTCAGATTTCCAAGCTTGGCGTCCTCACGGCACCTCTCCGAGGCAGCTGTGCTAATGCTGAGGCAATGTCTCTCACCTTTGGGGGTTCTGTCTTCGTCTTGCATGACAAATTAGCACAGTGGCTCTAAAACAGGTGGAAGTGGCTACAGGCTAAAGGTCCTGCTCTGCTGCCAGATCACATCCCTTGGACGTACCCTGACGTCAGGGCTGCAAGCGCTGCTGTGAGCTCTGTGCCAGCCTGACTCACAACACTGTCACCTCAGTTTACGTCACGGAGTCCGTGGAAATGATAGCCACAGGTGTCCAGAGCCTGAAGGCAAGAAGTGGGGACTAGGAGGGAGAACAAGAAACACTTTTCGGACACCCTGGGTTGTAATTCTTCTTCCCCATTCTCAAAGATGAGACTCACTTCACAGTCCAGGCCACATTCTATGCCCCCTTCTCTCATTTGGCAACATGATTAAGTAGGAATATGACTCATTTAAGTTTAGCTTTCAAAAGGTATACATACAACCCCTGCTCTAGGTCTTCGAACAAATAACTTTTCAGTGTCTTTTTTAAGAAGACAGCCTAGCACAGTAGAATCAGGTAGACCTGTTTTGTTCATTACAGGCAGTCCCCAGGTTATGAATGAGATCCGTTCCTAACTGTGTCGTTAAGTATTTGTAGGTAAGTCAAAACAGGTACATACTATTCTTATTTAGCCTTACTTTAGTGCAAGAAAAGGCTCAGAGTCTTTTCAATGATTTAAAAGCTGTATGTGCAACACATACAGGTGATTGTGATGAAGAATTTCTTACAAGTAGGGGCTGGCTCAATCATTTCAAAGTGAAGGCAAATTTACATAACATTAAAGACCAAGTAGGGGTTGTCCATAAGTTAAACGTTCGTAACATGGGGACTTGCTGTACCGTATATCCAGCATTACCTGGCACATAGTAGGTGTTGAGTAAATGTTGAACAGGAAAAGTCTTAGTACAGATCCAAGGTAAGCCATTAACCAAACCAAAAAACCCAAACCCATTGCTGTCAAGTTGATTCCAACTCACAGTGACCCTTTAGGACAGAGTAGAATTGCCCCATATGGTTTCCAAGGACTGGCTGCTAGATTCAAATGGCCCACACTTCGCTTAGCAGACACTTATCCACTGTACCTCTAGGGCCCCACTGAGCACATCAAAAAACCAAAAACCAAACCTGTTGCCATCTAGTTCATTCCAACTCATAGCAACCCTATACAGAGTAAAACTACCTCATAGAGTTTCCAAGAAGCACCTGGTGGATTTGAACTGTCGACCTTTATATTAGCAGACATAACTCTTAACCATTACGCCACTAGGGTTTCCCCATTGAGCACATAAAAAAAATTAAATGCTAATTGTTATCATTATTAGGTACCCTGCTGTGTCTGTCATTTGGAAGGTAAACAAGAATAAAACACAGTCTCTGTTGTCAGGGGATTTCCAGGGTGGAAAATGCAGGAAGAAGGGTGTCCCTAGCAACACGACATGCATGAGCCAAGGCATGAAAATGTGAAGCAACATGATGTACTGGTGATTGTCAGGGATTCTGGACTCCGCCAATAGCTAGCAATTCCTCTACATGAGGGTCAGTCACATGTAAAAAGCGAGCTAAAGCAAAGAGCAGGAAAAAGTGCAGCAGGGCCAGGGCTGCAGAGACCAGTGCCCAGCATAGGGTGCTCAACTAATACTTGTTGAATTAATGACGAGACCTGGTGTACAGCCAAACTAGCCACTACATTGAGTGGCCTGGTGTAACCCTAAAAGAAGATCTAGTGGGGATGTGGCCTCTAAAGCCATTTTGGCCCTAGGATATAAGCCTGGTGTCTCTGAGTTCTTTACATTTCTTGCTGTGCTGGGATGAGCAAACAAAGGACTCAAAAGCAATTAAGTGATGTACCCCTCTCAGAGTGTGAGTTTTTGGATCTATAGAATCCAGTCCAGTCCAGGTGCCACCAAGTGGATTCCAACTCATGGAGACCCCATATATACAAGAGTAGAACTGTGCTTCGTAGTTTTCAATGGCTGATTTTTTGGGAAGTAGATCTCCAGGCCTTTCTTCGAAGGTGCATCGGGTTGGAATTAACCTTGAACATCCAACCTCCTACCTTTCAGTTAGCAATAGAGTGGGTTATCAGTTTGCACCTCATAGCAACTCCCATCTGTTAAAAAGGGTGTCATAAGGTCCTTCTCTAGGTTTCCTTTCAACACTAATATCCCATATTCTTTTTTTTTTTTCCCCCTTTTTCTTTCATCACCTGGCTCTGGAGGAGATGGAAGGCGCAGGAAAGGGTCCCTGGGAGGGAAGAAGGATTAAAAGGTGGAAAACAGAGAATCACTTTTTTCCCCAAAACACCTTGAGCCCTGAATATTATACACAACGGTTTGAGCTCTTTACAAGTGCTCAATGATTACTAAAGAGCTAAAATAAAATAAAGAGCTGTAGCTTTTCCCAGGAGAGGGCACGTGCTGGACACCGCCTAAGTCTCTGTCCTAGCATGCAATCCAAGAGCCAAACATGAAAGTTCTGACCCGCCCACTGTCACCTTCAACAAGCTAACAACACCCTTTGTAGGACTGCATTAAACAGAAGCCTAAGTACCTTTTATTGCCCCTTCTCCCTACCTCACTCCTTGAAAAAAAACTAAAGAAATCCTCCGATGGCGATGGGTATGGAGTTGGCTCCTTTGTTGTGCGTGTGTGTGTGTATGTGTGTGTGTGCGCGAGCCTGTGTTCGTGTGTCCGTGTGTTTCTTTTCCTGCCAAAAGGGGTTCAAAAGTTGAGGGCTGATTTGTATTCCAAGCACCGGGACCACCGCTGCAAACCCAGCTCCAAGGGGGACAGCGATTGAAGCCTCACGGCCAGGCTCCTGCCAGCTCCAGCCCTGGCTTGAGCCCCAGCTCTGCGGAATCGCGAGGGCTTTCTTCTCCTGGTTTTTCACTCCACCCCCACCACCCCCTTCTTTAGCTTTTATAACAACCATGTCCCTCCTGCGTCTGTTCCACCTCCTCTTTCTCCTCTTTAGGGTAATAACAGCCTAGCCACAGACGGTGGTGGAATTCACCGGGGGGACCGCCAAAGGATTTCATTCCGGGCCTTTCCAGACAAGCAGCAGGCAAGTCATTTGCATAGATTTGTATAAGTTATGCATCGGTATACACTTCTCTTTAACATTGCAACCTAATGAAATCACTCAGGCAGGCACATTAAAAACACGATTTACTCTGGGAAGTCTGACCCTTTTAGGTGTTAAATCATTTGAATGATCATTTGAATATATTTGCACAAGTGGCCCGTTCAAATGGCCTTTACCCACGTTTTCGGAATTAATGGAACAATTTAGTAAGTACCTTTAAGGCGTGGGAGGGGAGAGGGATGAATCAATGGTTTGCCTGAAGATTTTCGGGGCGTCGAGAACTTCAGTCAGCCAGGGCTTGTCCCAGCATGAACACCCAGCCTTGGCGCTGGCCCGTTCCCAGGCATCAGGGAATCAGCGCAGAAATTCTTGATAACAAATTGCTTTTACTACCCTTCAGAATAGAAAAATAGATCTGCCCCTTGGAGGAAGTATGAGTGAAAACAAGCAAATCAGTGGGGCGCCAACTCCAAAGCTGTTGGGAATCTGGTAAAGACTTTCCAAAGGTACCGGGGGTAAAAATAAATAAAAATTTTATTTTATTTATTTTTTTTGTAGCAGCGCTCTAACCACAGGTGTGGGGTGGGGGGCGGAAATCCCCTTGCCTTCCAGTGGATCCTGGCTCTAGGCGACCCTATAGAACAGAAAAGAACTGCCCCATAGGGTTTCCAAAGAGCGGCTGGTGGATTGGAACTGCCAAACTTTTGGTTACCAGCCGAGCTCTTAACCATTGCGCCACCAGGGCAATGTGGAGGGGGTGGGAAATCAGCACACGGAACGCAGATGAGGCTGGGGGATGCGCTTTTTTACCGCAAGGGTTAAGGTACACTCATCTAGATTGGCGGGGGCTGTTGGAGCTCATTACGCATAAAGACTTTAAAGCCAAGCACAGAGTGTTTCTCTCTGGAATGATTGAGGTGCAGCCTTGCCTGGAGGCTGATGGCTTCTCAAGGTCGTGCAGCTCTGGCTCATCCAAGGCTCCCGCGGAGCTAATGGGATTCAGAATGTGCAGTGAGGATGAGGTATACTTGAGAACGGGGGTCTTGGCAGGAAGCCCAGGGCAAAGGGTCCTAAAGCCTACCCCACTACTTTATACTTTACAAAGTGCATCTTTCACATAATTTTTTTTTTTTTTCACTCGCTCCTCATGGAAACCCTCAGTTAATAGATAAAGGAAACAAGTCGAAGACTGTGTGACTTGCTCCAGGTTGGTCAGCTAATAAGGGGTAGCACAAAGACCTGAGCTTTTTACAGCTTCTGAGAAATCCCAAACTGCTCCTCTCCTTTTCCTTGAAGGCCTTGCCCTTCGCGACCCCTATCCTCTGTCCCATTATCTGCTCAGAATGCAACTTTTTGACCGACAGCCTTTCTCCAACTCTGTCTTGAACAGAGCAGGGAGCTTTGTGATTTTGACCTATCACCTGGTGAGAATTATTTCTTCCCATGGAGCATGGATGGGGCACTGACCCTGAGAGAGACCCTATTAGACCTCCCAGCCTTCTGCCTCCTCCTTATTCTGGAACTGTCTTAATTGCAGGGTTCTGTGGCTACCTCCAGCTGCTATGCTCACTAAGGCTTCCTGGACTCAAATGCACCGGAATGGACCAAACCAAAATCAAACCCATTCCCGTCAAGTTGATGTTGACTCAAAGCAACCCTATAGGACAGAGTAGAACTGCCTTATAGGGCTTCCAAGGAGCAGTTGGTGGATTTGAACTGCTGAAATCAAACCCATTCCCGTCAAGTTGATGTTGACTCAAAGCAACCCTCTAGGACAGAATAGAACTGCCTTATAGGGTTTCCAAGGAGCAGTTGGTGGATTTGAACTGCTGACCTTTTGGTTTGCAGCTGAGTTCTTAACCACTATGCCACTAGGGCTCCACCAGAATGCACAATGAATATATATAAAACAGCAGCAAGCTAACAACCTTTGTCTGCCCAGAATTAGAATTCATTTCCAGGACTGCCTACCCCTAAATACATGACCTCCTCAACCCTAGCCTCTGAACGATGAGACCGCTGGTATCCATTTGTCAGGGATTGAACTGTGTCGCCCCAAAATATGCATCAACCTGGCTAGGCCATTATTCCCAGTATTTTGCAATTATCCTCTATTTTGTGTCTAGCCTCCATTCTGTGTGTCGTAAAATACTAAACTCTATCTGAGGCAGGATCAGTGTGGGGTGTGTCTTGAGTAGCACCCTTATTAGAATGTCTGAATCAAGTCACACCCTTACTTAAGTCACACCCTTGCTTGAGTCACACCTTCTATCTTACAAGAGATAAAAGGAGAGAGAAGCCAGCAAAGAGGGGAGGGACCTCACTACCACAAGAAAAGGGGAGCCTGGAGCGGAGCTTGGGATCCTGGCATGCAGAACCTCCTAGACCCAGGGGAAGACTGATGCTAAAATATATATATATATATATTTTTTTAGCTAAGACACATGGAAATCTCCAAGGAACAGTGGGCCCACAGATGTTGAAAAGAGACAAGAACCTTCCCCCAGAGCCGACAGAGGGAGAAAGACTTCACCCTGAGTTTGGGCTTTTGGCCTCCAAAATTGTGAGAGAATAAATTTGTCTGTTAAAGATTTTCCCCTTGTGGTATTTCTGTTATATCGGCACTAGATAACTAAGACACTGATTGATCTGACATAATTGATTTTCCCCAGACCAGAATTTTTGCCTTTCTGGACCATGTGTATGACCTGATTATTCCTGGCCAGCCTACTTATCTGAAAAAAGAACTCCTATTTTCTAGACCAGGCATCCTGCCAGGCTTCTGCCTAGCTTTTGGTCTGGTTCTTCCCAGTCTCATCCTCTCTGATTTCGCCCAACTCAGCAAAGATTTATGGACTCTACAATGTACCTGGCACTGTTAGATTCTAGAGCCATGCATAGGCCAGGTGACAAGAGATAAAGGTTGTGGGTTTGCAACCTTTACAGTACTGGCTAGAGTTCTTTCTCACTAGGTTGACTGCCATGACGGGCAGACGTTTTCCAACAATTCTAGGCATAGCTGAGTGTTTCCTTTGGCAAAATTTCCTCATCACTGCTGTGTCATCCGGGCAAAGCCAGTTTCAAGGGTGAACATGAAATTGCTCCTCTCATCTTTGGCTTACCCATCAACTATGATTTCATTCCACCTTTTTCTAACACAAAATGACAATATGTTTTGGGTTAAAATCACTTTTTCTCCTTTTCAAGCAAAAGATCTGGGTGTGGGGAAGACGAGGTCAGAGGCTGCCAGGATCGCTTTGTCCCCTGAGTTTTACATACAGTCACTTACCCAGAAATGCGTATTTTATGTTATTCGCTACTGCTCATTCTTGACAGGAAGCGGGCTGGAGTGCTGGTGCGTTCTCTGCTACAGACTGTGCTGAGCTTTCCAAGCCTGCTGGTGCTCTTTTACTTCTGCTTTCTGCCCACCCCCTCGCCCATATCCAAGAACACAGGCCTGTCAAGAGTGAACCCCTAGTTCTGTCTGTAATTAAGTGGTTTTATTTACCGTGAGGAAATGGAACCCTTCTGCCAATTTTAATGGCTCTAGAGTCATTTTTTTTTTAGAGTCATTAGAGGATTATAGAACTGACAGCCCTTTTTGCAAGAGTGGCAGATACTGGGACATCATATCAAAGAAGTAACACTAAAACTAGTTGCAAATAAAATGATACCTAACTAATTTTTATTATTGGGATGAAAGTTTATTTCCTCCACATAAACTGAGCTGAGACTCCACTTGAATAAATTCTTTCGATGAGGTCTTCACCAAACATGGGCTGTTTATTGCTCCCACTAAATTCGGGTGCCGTTCACTTAGTGAAACACATGCTTTCTAGCAGAATCAGCTCCAAGGAGAGTTTCCCTGACGTGGTGGACAGAGTGCGGACTCGGAATCAGGAGTGCTCAGCTCTAGGCTAAACACTGTAACAAACTATCCACGTGATCTTGTGATCATTCCTTGCTTGTTGGACCTCATCTGTGGTTTGCAAGCAGCGCCCTGAGGTCCCCTAGGTTTCCATGGATGAATCTCTGATCCTCCTGCTTCTCCCAGAAGATCCACACTGTTATCTCTGGTGGTAAGTTCTGTGCAAAATTTCTTTTCAAATCACCAATTTAAATTGTTTTGGAAAAACCTATAAAATACGTAAGATTTCTAGGATCCTTTTCTTTTTCAGTTCTGACGGTCCCTGGGTGGCGTAAACGGTTAGCTTGTGGCTATTCACCTAAAAGTTGGCAGTTCAAGGCCACCCAGTGATGCAAGGGAGGAAAGGCCTGACGATCTGCTTCCAAAGATTACAGCCGAGGAAATCCTATGGAGCAGTCCTACTCTGTAACACATGGGGTCACCCTGAGCTGGGATCGACTCTGTGGCAAGGGCTTTTGGCTTTCCGCTCTGAGAAGGTAGGACTTATACACATTTTTCCCTAGTAAAGCACTTGTTAGAATAAATTCTCCCTCTCAACATGCAGTCTTTGGTTACCAAAAGCAATTAAGCAAATTGGAAGGAAAGAGTTAAACAAGAGCCAGCGCTCCTTCCTTTTTCTCAGTCACCAAATGTTTACGTGGTACCTACAGAACCTCTCTTGCATTCATCCCAAAGCTCTTCATTCCCATCACCACTGCCTTTGTCCAGACTTCCGTTCCCATCCCACCTGGATTATTCATACTCTCCTGTTTTATCTCCCTGTACCTTTCATTTATCCTTCTACTTCCCTCTTACTTCAGTAATTAATCCTCACGATGCCACCAAACCCGTTCTCCTAAAAATGCCGTGAACTCATACTATTTCACTAGTTGGAATAATCAATGCAATCTTCTTACCCTCACATGCTTGCTTGATGGATAGAATTAAAATACCTCAGCCTGGCACGAAAGGCCTTCTAGGGGCTTCTCCCGAACTGTTGGTTATAGTCTCCACACGCACTCCACATGCTGTGCTTCTGTTTGCGGGACTCACCATCTCTTTTTGCATCAGCACGTCCCTGCCGATGCTGTTCTTTCAACATGGAACACCCCCTTTTTCATTTTATGCCTTTTGAAAATCTTACTACAATCACTCAAATAAATAAATAAAGGTCCTGTTAAAATCCTAGAACTGGTACCCGTTGCTATCAAGTCAATTCCAACCCATGGCCACCCCACGTGTGCCAGAGTAGGACTGTGCTTCATAAGATTTTCAATGGCTGGTTTTTTGGAAGTAGGTCACCAGGCCTTTCTTCTGAGGCATCTCTGGGAGGGCTCAAACCTCCAACCTTAGGGTTAGCAGCCAAGAGTGTTAACCATTTGCACCACCCTATAAAAAAACAAAAACTAAGTCCGTTGCCATGGCATAAATCCGATCTTTTTTTCTTTTTCAAAATCGTCTTAGCTATTTTAGATATTTTTCCATAAATTTGTAAATAGTTGAAGTTTCAGAATAATCACACTAGAATTTGATTGAAATTACATTGAATGGGTACATTTATTGGTGGAAAACTGACTTCTTCATGAAGTTGCCTTACTCACAACTATGCTTTTATTCAGATCTAATGTCATGTCTTAAAAACTATTTTCATAAATAATTTAGGTATTTAATGTTAAGCTAATTCCTAGATAATTTACAGCTATGGTTGCTATCTGGAATGGGATTTTACTTTCTATTTCATTTCCTAGTTCATTCTTGTTTGTTTATTGGTTTTCCACAAGTGAAGAGGCTTGAATCTCCGAAAGACGTAATTTAATAGAGATCATTCAATAATCCAATAGAGCCAAATAGGCTTACGGGTGACCTAGCTTGAGTTAAAGGTAGTGCTTTACCCAGTTGTAGCAACATGACAAGGAAGCTATGATGACTCTGACAGTGCTGACCCCTGATAGCTATAGAGAAGGCAGTATAACACTGCAGTCAAGAACGCAGACTTTGTAGTCAGATTGTCTGAGTTCAAATCCCATTTACTCCACTTAAAGCTGTGTTACCTTGAGAAAGTTATTTATATTACTAAGCTTCAGTTTCACCTGTAAAATGAGAACCCTGGCAGAATCTGCCACATAAGGGTGCTCTGAAGACCAAAGAAAATGGCAAACACAGTGCAGCCTCTGAGAGCCAGAACTCAACAGGACTGCCATGGTTTCCCTGGTCTCCCAAGTTTTCCACCTTTGACAGGGTGCTGTCTTACCACTTTTCTATAGCTCAGTTTAGTGGAAGATATTTTAGTTTTCCTCCTCTGACAGGTTTCCCCCTTACACAGGTTCCTACTTTCACAGGTTTTACTGTATAAAATACTTAGTAGTACCTGGCGTGCAGTCAGTTATCAGTAAATGTTAACTTTATTATCACAGCTTTGGTTCTATAGGGATATTATTCATTGCTTTGGACTCCAATTTTTACACTAAAAAAAAGGTGTCTTAGGCTGGGTTCTCTAGGGAAGCAAAATGAGTAAAACGTATAAATATCTATATCGAGAGAGATTTATTTATATAAATATTTATATAATATAAATTTATATATATACAATATATATTTATATAATATAAATTTATATATAGGAAATGGTTCATGAGGTTGTAGAGGCTACAATGTTCCAAACCTGTGGGTCAGGCTGAAGGCTTCTCCTGACTCACAGAGCCACAGGGGCTGGCAAACCCAAGATTGGCAGGTCAAACAGTAGGGCTCTTGCTCATAGGCTGCGAAGACTGATGAATCCCAAGATTGGCAGATAAGACAGCAGGTAAGCTGCTAGCTCAAGTCCCAAGAATGAGAAGTCAGATGATGACCAGCCGGATGCAGGATCCAGAGCAAGCAAAAGCCAGTAAGTCTTGCCAGAAAGTCCACTTATATTCAATGCAGGCCACACCCCCAAGGAAACTCCCTTTCAACTGACTGGCTACTCACAGCAGATCGCATCATGGAGGTGATCACATTATATCAAATCTTATCATGGGAGTAATCACATCATCTTACAACTGCCAAGCTACATCATAATTGCCAAACCACTGAGAATCATGGTCTAGCCAAGTTGACACACAACCTTAACGATCACAAAAGTCATTGAGAATCCTTTTCTCACCTACCTGAGTATTCCTGAGATGGTGGTCTGGGACAACAGGAGGAAATCACTTTGAAACTCTAAAGTGCTACAAACATCTAAGGGACTATTATGATAGCCATTGATACCTCTATTTGCTTTCCATTTTCTTTTCTCTCCAGAATCATTTTGTCCATCATGCTTATGTGTACAGCTGTCTATTCACACAGTAAACAATCTAATAAATGACTGAGTATCTACCATGTACTCAGCATTATGTTAAGACTCCAAATTTATAAAAGTTTTCTTTGTATTGTCTTAATATTGCCCAGGGTCACAGCAACAGGCAAGCCTCCACAGTACAACAAGCTGACAGAAGCCTGGGGGTCATGCTGGAAACTAGGACACCGGTATTCAAATACCAGGAGGATTGCCCACGGCAGACAGGTTTCAGCTGAGCTTCCAGACTAAGACAAACTGGGAAGAAGGACCCAGCTATCTACTTCTTGAAAACAATTAGCCACTGAAAATTTTATGAATAGCAGTGGAACATTGTCTGATATAGTGTTGGAAGATGAGCCTCTCAGGTTGGAAGACACTCAAAAGGTGACTGGGGAAGAGCTGCCTCCTCAAAGTAGAGTTGGCCTTAATGACATAGATGGAGTCAAGCTTTCAGGACCTCCATTTGCTGATGTGGTACAACTCAAAATGAGAAGAAACAGCTGCAAACATCCATTAATAATCAGAACCTGGAATGTACGAAGTATGAATCAAGGAAAATTGGAAATTGTCAAAATGAAAAGTAAAAACATTGATATCTTAGGCATTAATGAGCTGAAATTGTCTGCTATTGGCCATTTTGAATCAGACAATCATATGGTCTACTACGCTGGGAATGACAACTTGAGGAGGAATGGCATTGCATTCATCATCAAAAAGAACACTTCAAGATCTATGCTGAAGTACGGAAACCCTGGTGGAATAGCGGTTAAGAACTATGGTTGCTGATCAAAAGGTCAGCAGTTTGAATCTACCAGGCACTCCTTGGAAACTCTATGGGGCAGCTCTACTCTGTCCTACAGGGTTCCTATGAGACAGAATTGACTCGACGGCAACGGGTCATGGTCACGGGTTATCCTGTAGTACAACGCTGTCAGTAACAGGATATGCCTACAAAGAAGACCAGTTAATATGACTATTATTCAAATTTATGTACCAACCACTAAGGCCAAAGATGAAGAAATTGAAGATTTTTACCAGCTTCTTCAGTTTGAAATTGATTGAACATGTAATCAGGATGCATCAATAATTACTGGTGATTGGAATGCAAAAGTTGGGATCAGTAGTTGGAAAATATGGCCTTGGTGACAGAAACAATGCTGGAGATCGCATGATAGAGTTTTGCAAGACCAATGACTTCTTCACTGCAAACACCTTTTTTTTTGCTATACCAAAAAGGATTGGTCGACATTCAACCATTTCAAGAGGTAGCATATGACCAGGAACCGACAGTACTAAAGGAAGAAGTCCAGGCTGCACTGAAGACACTGGTGAAAAACAAAGCTCCAGTAACTGACGGAATATCAATTGAGATGTTTCAACAAATGGTTGCAGTGCTGGAAGTTCTTACTCCTCCATGCCAAGAAATTTGGAAGACAGCTACCTGGCCAGCTGACTGCAGGAGATCTATATTTATGCCTATTCCCAAGAAAGGCGATCCAACCAAATTTGGCAATTATCAAACAAGTAAAATACTCAAGTAAAATTTTGCTAAAGATCATTCAAAAGCTATGCACCAGTATATCGACTAGAAACAGCCAGAAATTCAAGCTGGATTCAGAAGAGGATGTGGGACAAGAGATATCATTGCTGATGTCAGATGGATCCTGTCTGAAAGCAGAGAATACCAGAAGGATGTTTACCTGTGTTTTATTGACTATGCAAAGACATTCAACTGTGTGGATCCTAAGAAATTATGGTTAATATTGGAAAGAATGAGAATTCCAGGACACTTAATTGTGCTCATGAAGAACCTGTATGTAGATCAAGAGGTAGTTGTTCTAACAGAACAAGGGGATACTGAGTGGTTTAAAGTCAGGACAGGTTTGGGTCAGGATTGTATCCTTTCACCATTCCTATTCAATCTGTATGCTAAGCAAATAATCTGAGAACCTGGACTCTGTGAAGAAGAACACGGCATCAGGATTGCAGGAAGATCATTAACAACCTGTGTTATGCAGATGACACAACCTTGCTTGCTGAAAATGAAGAGGACTTGAAGAACTTACTGAAGAAGATCAAAGACCACAGCCTTCAGTATGCATTACACCTCAACATAAAGGAACAAAATTCCTCACAACTGGACCAATAAGCACGTCATGACAAATGGAGAAACAACTGAAGTTGTCAAGGATTTAATTTTACTCAGATTCACAATCAATGCCCATGGAAGCAGCAGTCAAGAAATCAAAAGACCATTGCATTAGGCAAATCAGCTGCAAAAAGCCTCTTTAAAGTGTTGAAAAGCAAAGACGTCACCTTGAAGACTAAGGTGTGCCTGACTTAGGCCATGGTGTTTTCAATCATCTAATATGCATGTGAAAGCTCGACGATGAATAAGGAAAACCAGAGAAGAACTGACACCTTTGAATTGTGGTGTTGGCAAATAATATTGAATATACCATGGAAGGAACAAATCTGTCTTGGAAGGAGTACAACCAGAATGCTCCTTGGAAGCAGATTGGTAAGGCTATGTCTCACATACTTTAGACATATTATCAGGTGGGATCAGTCCCTGGAGAAGGACATCATGCTGGGTAAAGTAGAGGGCCACTGAAAAAGAGGAAGATCCTCAACAAGATGGATTGACACAGTGGCCGCAACTATGAGCTCAAGCATACCAGTGATTGTGAGGATGATGCAGGACCAGGCAGAGTTTTGTTCTGTTGTACATAGGGTCGCTATGAGTCAGAACTGAGTCGATGACACCTAACAACAACATTGCCCATGAAGTATTACAGGACATATTTTAAATGGACTCTTACATTATCAGTGGACCAAGATTTACCCTGGTTGATTTTTTGAACAAAGTAATTAAGAAAATTTCTCCAGGATAATAGATTTCCTTCTGTAAACAAAAATTTATTTTTACTAAGTGTCTTAGTCATCTGGTGCTGCTCTAACAGAAATACCACAAGTGGATGGCTTTAACAAAGACAAATTTATTTCCTTACAGTAGTAGGCTAGTAGTCCAAATTCAGGGCATCAGCTCCAGGGAAAGGCTTTCTCTCTCCGTCAGTTCTGGAGGAAGATCCTTCTCATCAATCTTCCCCTGGACTAGGAGCTTCTCTGCGCAGGAACCCCAGGTCCAAAGAATGTGCTCTGCTCCCAGTGCTTCTTTCTTGGTGGTATGAGGTCCCCAACTCTCTGCTTGCTTCCCTTCCCTTTTACATCTTGTAAGATAAAAGATGGTGCAGGCCACACTACAGGGAAACTCCCTTTACATTGGATCAGGGATGTGACCCTAGTATGGGTGTTACAATCCCACCCTAATCCTCTTTAACATAAAATTTCAATCACAAAATGGAGGACAACCACACAATACTGGGAATCATGGCCTAACCAAATTGACACATATTTAGCGGAACACTAAAGAATTACAGTGTTTTGGCTCAAGGTTCCAAGTATCGATATCATTTATCTATCTGCTGGGGATTGGGCAATTTGACAAAAGGATAAAACTCAAAGACGGGAAAGGGGACATTAGGAATTTATCAAACATCTGTTGGGTATTTCTATGTGTGAGCATGGTGGTAGTAACTTTACTTACATTATCTTCTTTAACAATACCAATAGCCTTAAAGTTAGCCCCATTTTACAGAAGAGAAAACTCGAGCTCACTCAGATTAAATAATTTTCCTTAAGTCATAGAGCCAAAAATTTATTTACAATGCTATTTTGCTCCAAAGTCCCTAGGCCTCCTTAAGTTATAAAATTGTGCTTTGGAATACAGGAATTTAGGTTATATTTTATATTTGATTAGTTATTTTCAGAAATCACTCTATATATTTCAGGCAAAGAGGAAATTAACAAAGGGAATTGTTTATAACAGTTGTGGAAGAATTGAAGGAACGAAAGAAAGGTGGTAGCTAGAGAGCAGGAAGTCACTACTATCCCAGATGGAGCATGTGAGCCATACTAAGCCATGTGAACTTCCCCATTGCTGCCCCCTACTGAAGCCTTCTGGGGCCCGCAGATGCCTGCAGCCACCTATGCTTACCAACAATGGTCTGCCACAACTACTGAGGGAGCAAGAAAACGAATGACTTCGCTTTCCTTCCCACCTAGTAGTCTCCTGTCAATCAACGCTTCCCATTAGTAGAGCATAACCAGAAAACAGCTAGGAAGGGAATATGGGATTTGCAGTTTTCAGATTTCCACCCCCTGCAATATGGAGGAGATCATGGAAGGACTGGTATGGATCTGAATGGCAATAGCACATAAATGGCACATGGACTATTTTATGGTGAGTTCTGTTGCAACTTGAAAATTTGCTTTGAAAATGCGTAAGACTTTGTTCAGGGAACATCACTAATAAAACAGGCCTCTGTGTGTGTGTGTGTGTGTGAGAAACATGTCTGTACACCCTGAATTCTTGTTTGAGGAAAGGCTCTAGGTCATATACTACAGGTACATCTTTTGCAGCCTCTAAAAAAAAAAAAAGCACTAAATACAAGTTACGTGATCAGTTAGTGTTGGTTGAATTTAGTTAAATGGAGGGAACCCTACCATCCCCTGACACAGACTATAAGATGGAAAGTGAAATTAGAATATTCCCATTATCATCAATTGCTGATATTTTACATGGTGAAAGGGAAAAATGCTTACTACAACTATGAGCACAACTTAAAGCGAATGAGCCTCCTGGCGTTGACAATGCCGTATCCCTGAAAACAGAGACCTGAGACAATACTTTTCTTGACTAACTCAACCTTCCTGTACTTTAGTTTTTTCATCTGAAAATTTGACACTTTTTCTGGGGGGAATAGGTCCAAATCTGCCAACCATTCTACTCATTGGTATTATCGTTGCTGTCAAGTCAATTCCGACTCACAGCGACACTACAGGACAGAGTAGAACTTCCCCATAGGGTTTCCAAGGTTGTAACTTTTACGGACGTGGACTGCCACATCTTCCTCCCATGGAGCAGCTGGTGGATTCGTACCACCAACCTTTCAGTTACCAGCCGAGCTCTTAACCACTGTACCACTGGGGTTCCTTTCCGAGCATTCCAGGGATATGTAAAATAGGCGAATTTTGTGTCACGATAACATTACATTAAAACATTTTTATTAATAGAAAATATTGCAAAAAATTCCTTCTATTTACATAGTGCCTGTTTTTCTTCAGGCATGGTGTGGAATGCTTTATATAAGTTATTTTCATCCTTACGACCA
The DNA here is from genome assembly GCF_030014295.1 of Loxodonta africana. Lineage (NCBI taxonomy): Eukaryota > Metazoa > Chordata > Mammalia > Proboscidea > Elephantidae > Loxodonta > Loxodonta africana. The sequence goes on from NC_087353.1 coordinate 11,683,115, forward strand.
CCCTGCAACGCAGCTATTAACGTCTCCCTTTTACACTGGACAGAAACTGAGGCTCAGATAAGTGGGCAACTTGCTGAAGACAGCAGAGTTACAAGTGGAGGAGCTGTACTTCAGATTCAGGTCTGCCTTACACAACAGCCAGAGCCCTTCCCAGCTCCACTACCCAATGTTCCCATTAATATATAGGACCCAAACACGTTGCCGTGAAGTCAATTCCTACTCATAGTAACCCTACAGGACAGAGTAGAACTGCCCCACAGGGTTTCCAAGGAGAGGCTGGTGGATTCGAACTGCTGACTTATGGTTAGGGGCCAATCTCTTAACCACTGTGCCACTAAAAATTTCTGTAGCCTCAGGCTATGAAACGCCTTCTCCTCCCTGATAACTATAGACTCTTTACTTCAAGTCCTTAAAGTCACTTATCTCTGTGTCTGGAATCCCAGCAGCCAGGAATTCTCTCACTTGCCTTAGTCAAGCCACTAATATCAGCTACCAACGATATCTTTGTCTCCCAGGTTGCTCTGGCGCCAAATGCCTGCCACAGGCAAAAGAGAAGCTGGTGTCAGTTCAGCCACAAATCATTACAAACTTTTTGCGTATCGTCAAAGGGAAGAGAACTTAATTATATTTGCTTGTGGTCACCATCTTGGTCTTTCTTCAAGGGTAGAAAGTGTCTCCATGTCCCCATTAGGCGTCAAAGGGCTTTCTTGACACTCTTTCTTCCAACCACAGCCTCTCGATATTACAAGCCTGTTTTACAGTGCGATTACAATTTGAAAGTAGCTCAGAGCGGGCAAGGGAAGATGTGACTAACATCCCTAGCTCCGTCCCTGAAGACCAATTAACTTCATGATGGAGGCCATATTTGACGCCTTAAAGCTTACATATGAGCCAGAAGAACCACTGAGGCCTATCAACTTCCTTCTGTTTTTAAAGCAAAGACTCAAAATATTGGATGACTTTATGGATATAGCATTTGGAGGTGGTACGTTTCTTGATTTAGAACAGAAGAAGAAAAACAACTGATTTTACTTCCTATTTTTGTTTAAAACTTTGCCAAGAGCATTACCCCTTTGCAACTCAAGCCAACCCTAGATTCTAGAAAAGTAACCTCCTTTTTGCTTTTTTCCTGATAAGCGAAGGAATGTGGGAGGTCTTTATGAAAAGGCACACGTAAGAGAAGTGAAAAAGAAAACATTCTGAAAGGTGCTTTCAGGAATACTTATGTTAATTTTATATAGTTTATATAAGCCTGTAATTACAGAAATACTTTTTGCAAATTAAAATTCAGATAAAGTAAAAATTATATGAAGTACATTCACAGCATTAAAAAAAAAGACTGAGTCAAAAGATTGCATGATGTCATGTGTCTCCTGTAATTGGGAGGACATATTTTGACTTACCTGCTTGAAATGTGATAATCATGTGAAGAGAAGCCAACTGATAATTTCTTTTTTTTTTTACCTTTTGGAAACAGACGTGCAAGTTGCAAAGGCACTGTTCTTTCATTTTATTTAAATAATCTTCTCTATTATTGAAGGACCCCTGGTGGTGCACTAGTTAAGGCATTCAGCTGCTAACCAAAAGGTCAGTAGTTCAAACCTACCAGCCACTCTGTGGGTGAAAGATGTGGCAGTCTGCTTCCTTAAAGATTAAAGCTTTGAAAACCCTGTGGGGCAGTTCTACTCTCTCCTATAGGGTCGCTAGGAACTGGAATCCGCTTGATAGCAACAGGTTTTTTTTTTTTGTTGTTGTTTTTCTCTCTTATTAACAACAGGCACCTGGAACATGCTTTATTATTATCATTATTATTTTGCACAGAAATTAAGAGTTTTGGTTTGTATTCTGAAGTTTGTTGTTGTTGTTGTTAGGTGCCATCAAGTCAGTTCTGACTCACAGCGACACTGTGTTCAACAGAATGAAACACTGCCAGATCCTGTGCCATCCTCACAATTGTTAGAGCCCACTGTTGCAGCCACTGTGTCAATCCATCTCATTGAGGGTCTTCCTCTTTTTCCTCTGACCCTCTACCTAACCAAACTTAATGTCCTCTCCAGGGACTGATCCCTCCTGATAACACATCCAAAGTACAAGGCAAAGTCTTGCCATCCTTGCTCCTAAGGAACATTCTGGCTGTACTTCTTCTGGGACAGTTTTGTTTGTTCTTTTGGCAGTCCATGGTATATTCAATATTCTTTGACAACACCATGAATTCAAGGGCATCCGTTTCGGTCTTCCTTATTCATTGCCCAACTTTCACAAGCATATGAGGTGATTGAAAACACCATGACTTGGGTCAGGCACACCTTAGTCCTCAAAGTGACATCTTTGCTTTTAACACTTTAAAGAGGTCTTTTGCAGCAGATTAGCCCAATGCAGTACGTTGTTTGATTTCTTGACTGCTGCTTCCATGGATGTTGATTGTGGATCCAAGTAAAATGAAATTCTTGACAACTTCAATCTTTTCTCCGTTTATCATGCTGTTGCTTATCGGTCCAGCTGTGAGGATTTTTGTTTTCTTTATGTTGAGGTGTAATCCATACTGAAGGCTGTAGTCTTTGATCTTCAAATCCTCTTCACTTTAGCAAGCAAGGTTGTGTCATTTGCATATTACAGGTTGTTAATAAGCTTTCCTTCAATCCTGATGCCACGTTCTTCTTCATAATGTCCAGCTTCTCAGATTATTTGCTCATCATACAGATTAAATAGGTATGGCGAAAGGATACAACCCTGAGGCACGCCTTTCCTGACTTTAAACCATGCAGTATCCACTTGTTCTGTTCAAACGGCGGCCTTTTAAATTATGTACAGGTTCTTCATGGGCACAGTTAAGTGTTCTGGAATTCCCATTCTTCACAATGTTATCCATAATTTGTTATAATCCACACAGTTGAATGCCTTTGCAAAGTCAAGAAAACACAGGTGAACATCTTTCTAGTATTCTGTTTTCAGCCAAGATCCATCTGACATCAGCAGTGATATTCCTTGTTCCATGTCTTCTGAATTCGGCTTGAATTGTGAAGGTACCTTACCAAAATGGCCTCGCCTGTGGGGAAGGGATACATACAGAGTCTTTGCAAAAGGCCAAGTCTTTCCATTTTGAGGCTTGGTTATTTATAAGGCATACTGGAGAAATCGGATAAAAACTAGCATCAGAACAATGCAACTCACTGAATATGCTAACAAATCTTTGCATAGTATAAAAATATAGTGATTTATAATTTATAAAAATGATTACGCATTCAGTGTTTCATTTGATCTGCACAACAGATTTGGGAACTGGGAATTATGGTGAAGCCAGAATGTAAAAACAGGTCTTCAACCATCTATTCTTCATTTAAAAACAGGTCTTCAACCATTAGCCCTCATGCTCATTTCTTTACAGTTTAGTGCCCCGGCACCTTTTTAATTTTTGACTTCTGTCAGCATCCATTTCAGAGGTACTCTGTCTTCATTCACCAACCAAACTGACTGGAATTCGTTTTAAAAAAACAAAAACTAAACACAATCGAAATGATAGAATCCAGTTTTTAAAATTGTGTCTGTTGCTTATAGGCTGCCAAATAACCAAGTTCTTTTATGTTTTCCTTCTGAAGTCAATTTTTGTCCTATGCAGGAGGAACCAAAGAGTTGGAGTTCAGAAAAGAGGAACACCATTTTGGAAACCCCTGAAAACCAGTGAGTGTTGTGGCCGTGAGCAGAAAAGAGCCCCTGGAACCAGAGCTCTGTGGAGACTGGAAAATAAAATGGTTTCCCCTCTGTTGTTGATTGCCATCAACACTAGATGAACAGGTTGGCAGAAAATGCTTATCAAAGAGGATTTTCCCCAATCTGATCATAATTGATGCAATGTGCCGTGTCGAATCACTTCCTGTTTCCTGATTGCAGGTAAGAAAAATGTGATTTAATCAGAACGTTTGCAACAGTTCAGAGCCCATGCAGCCTGAAACAGGTGCAGCTAACGTCCCGCTCTGCTGCTGCTCACACGGCCTGGCTGAAACCCCATGGCCATGGCCAGGTCGGGGCCTAGTCTAGAATGCATGGCTTTTGGCTCACCACCACAGTAAAATGAAAAGACTGTAAACTGTTTGAGAAAAAGGCCAGGAAGAAATTAAGCAGGACTCTATAGCACTCAGTCTTGTCAGAAACCAGCCTGTCATCCAATCAGCAGATTTTAAAAGAACTAGGAATACATTTCTTATTTTATGGAGAATATGTATATTGGGCTATAAATTCTAACAACATACTTTCTTCTCAGTCCTCATAGGCAACTCCAATAATGTCCCTCCCAACCTTTCTACCTTTTCTTACAAACATAGACTGTGAACACTTATTCATTTAAAACTATTTGTTGAGCCAGGCACTCTCACACATGCTATTTCTTTCATTCACGCCCTATGAAGTCCAGTCTTTTACCTCATTTCACAGAGACAAAATGAGACCTAGACAAGAAGTGGCTTGCCCAAAGTCACACAGCTCGTACGTCTCAGAGACTGCTTGGAAACCCAAGTATTTTAGAGATCAGGGTTCTGCCCTACATGCTGGCTGCCTCCCACCAACAGTGCTGTCCAAACTTTCTGCTTGAATCATACAGTGGCTTTGATTTGAGGTCAAAACTAGAAAAAGTCTTCAACCCAAAATACCCTTATTTAAAACTTCAAGTGCTTTCTGTGCATTTCATGCGTTGATTTTACACTTCTGTTCATTCAACAAATGTTTGCTGAGCTCCTTTTACATGTCAGACGTTTTAAGTGCTGAAGATACAGAGGTTTTTAAAAGGAGGAACAAAATCTCTGCGCTCCTGGAACTTATACTCAAGCGAATAGAGAGAGACAATAAAAAAATCATTAAAGTATAGAGGATAGAAGAAAGTCATGAAAGTAAAGCAGAAAAGGAAAATCAGGGGTGAGGAGGAGATTGTGATTAACTACAGGCTGGTCAGGGAAGGCCTCACTGAGAAGGTAACTTCTGAGCAAAGACTTGCAAGAGGTAGCAGAGGGAACCCTGAAGATGCCGGGAGAAAGAGCATTCAGGGGAAGAGAGAAGAGCATTTGCAAGGGTCCCTGAAAAAAGAGCATGCTTGGAACAGGAAGGAACCCAGTGTGGCTGGACCAGAGTGAGAAAAGTGGAGCATCGTGGGTGATGAGGCCAGGTCGAGTGGGTGCTGTAGGTCATGGTGAGGACGTCAGGCTTCCACCTAGGAAGGGAATATTAAAGGTTTTTGAGCAATGGGGAGGGGTGATAGGATCTTAAAAAAAAATTTTTTTTTTTTTTTTCACTTAACCTATAATAGGACCAGCCTGGACACTGGTTTGAGAACAGGCCAAAAGGCTACATGGGCAGCAGAGGGAACATTTGGGAGGCCAGCACAAAAATACACCTTGGAAATGATGATGGCTTGGACCCAGGTGGTGAGCAATAGTCAAATTCCGGACACATTTGAAGGTGAAGTCCGCCAGACTTGCTGACGGACTGGATGCAGGGTCTGAGAGGAAACGTTAGGAATGACCAAACGATTTTGACCAGAGCAATTGAAAGGGTGCAGTTGCTGATGACTGAGACAGGGAAGGCTGTGGAAATACCTCTCATCTCTGCAAGTCACACACAGCTTTTGTCTTTCCTACATCAGATCTATGCAAATTTACAGTGCTTAAATGCATTTGATTCTCCTCCAATGTAGCATACAAAATGGGAATACCCCTTTAAAAACATGTTGTTGTCTTAATCATCTAGTGCTGCTGTAACAGAAATACCACAAGTGGATGGCTTAACAAAAAAAAAAGTTTATTCTCTCACAGTCTAGTAGGCTACAAGTCCAAATTCAGGGCGTCAGCTCCAGGGGAAGGGTTTGTTTCTCTGACGGCTCTGGAGGAAGGTCTTCGTTATCGGTCTTCCCTTCGTCTGGGAACATCTCAGCACAGGAACCTCAGGTCCAAAGGATGCACTCTGCTCCAGGCACTGTTTTCTTGGTGGTATAAGGTCCCATGTCTCTCTGCTCACTTCTCTCTTTTATATCTCAAAAGAGATTGGCTTAAGACATTATCTAATCTTGTAGAGCTCATCAACATAACTGCCGCTAATCCATCTCATTACATCATAGTCATGGGATTTTACAACACATAGGGAAATCACATCAGATGATAAAATGGTAGACAATCATACAATGCCAGGAATCATGACCTAGCCAAGCTGACAGATATTTTGGAGGGACACAATTCAACCCATGACAGTTGTCATTTCTTTAGAAACAAAGAAAACGTGTCTTTTGGCAGGAAAAATGATCCATATTTAGTTAGCATTTCTAAGGTGAATATTTTTAATTGGAAATCAACATGTAATACCACAAAACAAAAATCTGCATGTGGAAAAAGCTTATTTTTCAACCATAACCATCTCCCCTGAATATAATTAAAAAATAGAAATTATTGGCTTCTACCAATAATCATAAATTCTTATTATTTCTGTGTAAACATGATAAAGTTTTAAGCCAGCAATCAAGATTAAAAAAAAAAAAAAATGTTGCCATTGCGTCAATTCTGACTCACAGCAGCCCTATAGAACAGCGTTGAACTGTCCCATAGAGTTTCCAAGGAGTGGCTGGTGGTGGATTCAAACTACCAATCTTTTAGTTAACAGCTGATCTCTCAACCACTGCGCCACCATGTAATTCCTTAAAAGTAAAATATAAAGCCCTTTTAGTAGATAATGAAAGTACGTTTAGAACCACCTCAATACATTTAAACTCACCTTAAATGTCAGTGAAATATTTTTCGTTCTATTCCAAATCTATTGGTCTTCCACTATTTCTCTCCTGGACCACCACAATAACCTTCTAAAAGTCTTACCTGCTTCAATCTCACTCTCCTTCCCATTTTAACCCAGCCTATATGATAACACCCAATGTGGCTTTCTAAAATGTAAATTTGGTAATGCGTCTCTCCTTTTTTCTCTCCTAATTAGTACCGTTCAATCATTTATCGTTGCCCACAGCGGGGAGAAAAAGTCCAAACTCCTTAAACACAAAGTAAGTCCTTCACTACTTGTCTCCTGCCTTCCTTCCCACTTCATTTCCTCTTGCAAGTGCTACAGCTGAGCCACAACAGCCTGTATTCTATTTCCTAAACACAGCTAATAAACTCATTCATGCCTTTATGTCTTTCAACATAATTTCATCTATGCCTAACATTTGCTTCCCCTGTTTTTGTTAAACCATTACTCATCCTTCAAGACCCATCTCACATATTATAGTTCTTGTGAAACCTTCCAAGCCTTATTTAATACAAAGTTAGATGCTCCCTACATATACAGTTGGAAACCCTGGTTGCATAGTGGTTAAGTGCTACGGCTGCTAACCAAAGGGTTGGCAGTTCAAATCCACCAGGCGCTCCTTGGAAACTTTGTAGGGGCAGTTCTACTCTGTCCTATAGGGTATCTATGAGTCAGAATCGACTCGACGGCACTGGGTTTTAGTTTGGTTATATATACAGTTGTTGTTGTTAGGTGCTATTGAGTTGGCTCCAACTCCCAGCGACACTATGTACAACAGAATGAAAACACTGCCAATTCTGGCACCATCTTCACAATCCTTGCTATGTTTGAGCCTGTTTTTGCAGTCACTGTGTCAACCCAGCTCATTGAGGGTCTTCCTTTTTTTCACTGACCCCCTAGCTTACCAAGCACAATGTCCTTCTCCAGGGACTGGTCCCAAATGACAACATGTCCAAAGTACATGAGACCAAGCCTAGCCATCCTCACTTCCAAGGAGCACTCTGGCTGTACTTCTTCTAAGACAGGTTTCTTTGTTCTTCTGGAAGTCCATGGTATATGCAATATTCTTTGCCAATACCAAAATTCAAAGGCATCAATTCTTCAGTCTTCCTTATTCAATGTCCAGCTTTCACATGCATATGAGTTAATTGAATATATCATGGCTTGGGTCAGGCACACCTTAGTCCTCAATGTGGCATCTTCTGTTTAGTAGGAAATGGTATTTTAAAATCTCAGACTTGGGCACTGTTTGCTCTTTGATACTGAAGTATCATTATTTCTAGGCCATTTCAGTGGACAGGGCTGTGAAATATATTTTTAAAGAAGTCATGAGTTTACATTGAATCCCATAATTCCAGAACAACAGTACAGAGTTCTTCCTTTCTTTCCTCCATTTTATATTTCCCTATTTGTTTTATTGCATGGTAAGAACATTAGTCCCCAGCCACATCGATATCACTACTCATTTGCTGTAACCTACAATACACACAAAATAGTTTCAAAATTATTGCCCCAATATCGCTACATCCTAAAAACCTACTAAGTTCAAGATTTATTTTCAATTCTTTCAATCCTTAGAATATAACCCACAATGATATATGGTCAGAATACCAGATTTAAAAAAAAAAAAAAAACCCATTGCCATTGAGTCAATTCCGACTCATGGCGACCCTACAGGACAGAGTAGAACTGTCCCATTAACTTTCCAAGGAGCGGCTAGTGGATTCGAACTGCTGACCTTTTGGTTAGCAGCTGATCGCTTAACCACTTCGTCACCAGGCAATACTACAATTAATCGGATTTTTCTCTGTAGTGATGTTATCAATTTGAGATAGCTAGTTAAGTTTTTTTTTCTGCTTTTATTCGATTTTAAGGTTGTTTTTCTTTTTTATTGGGTCCTTGACAAAATGTCAACATGCAAATCTGAAAGAACCCATAGTTTTGCTTTAGAATAGTATACCAAGGCACAATAGATTAGCAAAAAAAGCAAAGCAACAGCCCAGAAGCTTGGAGACATGGTTACTTACCCAAGTATAGCTGTCCTACGTCTCTAGTGCTGCTATAACAGAAATAACACAAGGCGATGGCTCTAACAAACAGCAATGTATTTTCTCAAAGTTTAGAAGGCTAGAAGTCCAAATTCAGAGCTCCAGCTCTAGGGGAAAGCTTTCTCTCTCTGTCAGACCTGGGGGTGACTCTTTGTCTCTTCAGCTTCTCCTTCCTGATTCCTTGGAGATCTTCATGTGATCTCCAAATTCAGAGCACCGGCTCTAGGGGAAAGCTTTCTCTCTCTGTCAGACCTGGGGGTGAGTCTTTGTCTCTTCAGCTTCTGCTTCCTGATTCCTTGGAGATCTCCATGTGTCTTGACATCTATCTTACCCCATCTCTGTCTCTGCTCGCTTGTTTAATCTCTTTTTACATGTCAAAAGAGATTGACTCAAGATACACCCTACACTAATCCTGCCTTATTAGCATATCCATTCCCAAACAGGATTATAACCACAGGCATAGAGGTTAGGATTTACAACATATATTTTGCCAGGACATAATTCAATCCATAATACTAAATTTATTTTGCCAGGACATAATTCAATCCATAATACTAAATAAATACAGTAGTGGTATACAATACTCTAGTTATAGTTCCCATTTAGTGTTTATTATAGGCTAGACCCTGGGTTGGGTGGCTTATAAAATCTGAAATATTCCTTAAGTTATATGTTATATGCTCATATTATTTTCACATTACAGTTGAGAAAGCTAAAGATAACTGAATCTAAATAATTTGTTCTGTCAGTTAACTAAGTGGTTAAACCTGTATTCAATTCCAGTTACATGTGACTCCAAAGCCAATGTTCTCTCTACCATATCATTCTGCATATCATTGAATGTCTTTGGCCCAGTTCAGTCATGGGTTGAACGTACTGGACTCTAAGTTCTCCAAGGCTCTAAAATTCTGATTACGATGACACTCTTTAAGAGTTCTTTCAGTTTCCTACGTTGACATTTTGTCAAGAATCTAATGAAAAAGGTGGAAGAATTGGAGAAAGGACTGGTCGTGAACTCATAAGTAAGGATCCTTCCAACATCTATTAGAACTATATAGAACAACTACAGACCAGGCCCAGAACTTACTCCCAGACTTATATGGTACAGAAGACCTGTTAACCACAGAGTGGGACGGAGCTGTGACCAGACTTCATGGAAAGCAACTTAGACATGAAAGCATTGCCACAGAGGTAATGCTCCCTGCTTCCACTGCCTCAGCTTTGTCCCTGATTCCCCTCCGCCAGGCTGCCAATCCCTGAACTAAAGCAAAACAACAGAAAAACTAAACTTCTCATTTTCCTTTATATGAGCCTGAACAATGCATACAGGGAACCACACAATCACCATTGAAATCCATTCCAACTTCCATTCATTTCTGGACAAACACAGGCCTCGCTCTCTAAAGATTGCAATGGGGGTGGGGGAGGGTAACAGAGCAGGTAAAGAAGCTTAGAAGAAGAGGACCAAGCCAACAGACCCGAGCAAGTATGAGAAATCTGAGCAGTATCCCTCCAATGAAAGAGTCTTAATGCATGGAAGTAGAAGAAGCTTTCATATCTTTAATTTGTCATTTCAATCAATTTCAACGAACATAGCACCCATGGAACTGGAGCAATGAAGAACAAGCTATCTGAAATCAGGAAACAATACATAAAAAACATAAAACAATAATCCCAAGATAAAGACCGCAATGTAGGCATAAAAGTGCAGATTGAGATCTTCGGGAAACTAAATCAGTGAACTAGATTCCTAAATGGGGAAAGATAGGAGATTTGGATTATAAAATTAATCTAGAAGAAGGCAAATCTCAGAGCTCCAAACAGTACAAACAAACTCACAGGCTAACCACATCCTGGGTCTAGGGAAAGGCTTGACTCTTAAGAGTAAGAATATCACAGAGAAATTCTTCTAAATCTTAGATATGTATTGACCATATATATATATACTAATTTCAAGACTATACTAAAAAAAAAAAAAAAAACCTTACCAACAAGGTTAGTAGATGTCCTACAAATGGAAAGTATCAAGTTGGCATGAAATACTAAATGCCTGAATAATTTTAAATCTTTCAAAGAATGTTCCCTATCAAAAATTATGTTCATATTCAAGACTGACAAAAAAAACCTTACCAGAAAATAAAGAAATTATAGGAGTTACATACCTTTCTTAAAATGAAATGGAAAACAATCAATTTATGTTGGAATAAAAAACAAGAATAGGGTGGACAAAGTAAAGAGAAACCTGTGAGAGCCGGAACTCGACGGAAGTACCTTGTTTTTCTGGGTCTTGCAAGTTTTCCACCTTTGACAGGGTGCAGTCTTACCGCTTTTCTATTGCTCTCTATTAGTGGAAAATATTTGCGTTTTCCTTCTCTGACAAGTTTCCACCTTACACAAGTTCTGGCTTTCACAGGTGTTACTGTGTAAAATAAATAAAAGACTGAAATGAGAAAAGCACAAAGTTAAGCTTAATTCTTATAAGGTGATAGAAATAATAGAGCAGCATTAATTTATAACATATTAACCAATACAATATTAATAATCGGGACCTGACATTAGTGTATCATTGACTGAAGGCTGGATTAGGAAAAACGACTGCGAACTGTTTCATCTTGCTTGAAGAATGGGCTTCAAGACACCACTTCGTGATGCTGAAGCCCACTTAACAGATGAAAATTATCACTAAGACAGTCCAAGTTCACAATATATATCAAAATGCAAAAGAAAAATCTAAGAAAATATCATGAAAACATTAAAAGTGGAAAGCATACATATGATAAAGACATGTAAGGTGAAAAGTACTGAGAAACGAGGAGTGCAATGCAAAAGAGATGTATTTAAATCAAAATGACAGAAGAATAAGAAAGGCTCAAAATGAAGAGACAGGCATAGAAATACCAAGTAAATGTAAACGAAAATATCAGAGAAGTAATATTAATAGTAATAAAAATATAGAATACAGGGAAAATTACATTAAATGGAATAAAGAGGCTCATTACAATTTTATAAAAGGTATGAACCATAAAGAGGGTATGTGTTGTAGAGACCATAGCCTCTACTTCAGCGCAACAAAGTTAAAAATAACCTTTGAATGGCCAAAAAAGAAAAATTTGATTTAAAAACCTTTGAATAACTCTTAAGTCAAAAATAAAGCAAAAATACTACTACAAACTACTTAGAAATGAACAACAATGAGAAAAGTACATATGAAAATTAATGGAATGCCAAACTGCTGTACTCAGAACAAACCCATTGCCTTAAATGCTTACATTATTTTCCAAAACTGAAATCAAAGAAATTCTCTTGGAAATAGCAATGGCACATAACATTTTCATCCCCAAATGGGTCAAAAATGTTTTAATAATATTTAAGCTGGGGAGTATGTCAGGATATGGTCAATCTCATATTTTATATGTGGGAATGAAAATTGGTGAAACCTTTCAGAGGAGAAATTTGTCAGTAAATATCCAAAGCCTTTAAACTACTGCCCAGAAATTCCACTTTTAAAATTTTACCCTGAGAAAATAAATTGCTATAAAGGTGTACAAAGATTTACCTCCAAGAATTTTTACCAGAGTATTGTTTATAATAGAAAAATATTGGTAACTTACTAAATAAAAACCCTGGGAGGATACATATGATAGTGTACATCAATGTGAAGGTACACTATTTCAACATGGAAAAGAACAAAGTAGAAGAATATTACTACGATTGAATAATGTCCCCCCAAAAATAAGTGTTGTAAATCCTAATCTCCATGCTTGTGGTAACAATCTCTTTGGGAATGGGTTGTCTTTTTATGTTAATGAGACAGGATTAGTATAGGGTGTATCTTGAGTCAATCTCTTCTGAGATATAAAAGAGGTTAAACAAGCAAGCAGAGAAGAGATGGGGGAAGAGAGATGCCAAGCCACGTGAAGATCACCCAGGAAGCAGAAGGTCAAAAGGGACAAGGACCTTCCCCGAGAGCCGACAGAGAGAGAAACCCTTCCCTTACAGCCAGCACCATGAATTCAGACTTCTAGCCTCCTAAACTGTGAGAAAATAAATCTCTGGTTGTTACAGCCACCCACTTGTGGTATTTCTGTTTTAGAAGCACTAGATAACTATGACAAATATGTAATACTGTTTATACTGAATATATAAAACTGTTTAGGATATGTAGGTAAGTGGGAAAGCAGGTTAAAAAACACTATGTATAGAATGATGCCGGCTAATATTAAACAAATGTAAATGTGCACAAACACATATAAAATAATTACCACACATTCCTTCCTCAAAATAACTATCTCTGTAGTTTTAGACTTCTTTTTTCTAATATTTTAAAATGAATATTAGCAATTTACAATCCTCTTAGTAAATGTTATTAAGTGCAAATAGAATTTGAGCTATATTGACAACTAACAACAAATCAAGTATATATTTCATCATTCTTTTGTATCTGGCTTTGTACCGGTCCCTCTAAGAAATACCAAAAAGATAGAACTTTAAGGGACTTAGAATGCATTTGGTCAATTTGCTCATTTTACTGATGACAAAAATGAATCTCAGAGGAGGCAAGTGATTTATCCAGGCTCAGTCAGAGTCTTTAGAACAGAATTCTGATCAGAATTTTCATCTCCTGGTTCCAGCCAATGTTTTCAAATACCCCTGCCATAGAGGACATGCTTTGTATTCTGTGTAAAAAGTTATCGTTGTTAGTTGCAGTCGAGTCAATTCACACTCACGGAGTAGAACTGCTCCACAGGGTTTTCGAGGCTGTGATCTTTCAGAAGCAGGTTACCAGGCCTGTCTTCTGAGGTGCCTCTGGGTCAGTTCAAACCACCAACCTTTTGGCTAGTGGTCAAGCACTTAATGTAGGAGAGAAAAATTCACTAACCCTGATTTTTCCAAAATGAAAACCTTTCTGGTCTATTCTTCCATCAATGACATATGAAACAATGGAAGGGCTACCTTAAATTATCTTTAAAATGGAAGTAGGTTCCAAAGGTAGAGATGCTGTAAAACCTTGAGACAACTTTTCTTTTCTTTTCTTTTTTTGGTTTGAAATAAGCATGAATGTTTTGAGCATTGTCATACTCTATAAAGCAGAGCTGTGATTTCTATGTTGCAACCCACAGAGGAGCAGACTATTGAAGCAATGACTTCAAATTTGTTTTTCAATCCGACTTAGTTGAAAAGGGTAATTTATTCTCTGGGGTTGGGTGCAGCAGCTAAACTACCTGTCAAATGACTGCAATGTTTCTGGGCTTATGGAAGCAGCTGCGGAGTCCCTATGTAAAGCAGAGCTGTGTTCTCGGCTTTCGCATGACATTTCCCCTTGACGCCCAAACACTTGTTGGGTTTTGAAAGTGGTTATGAAAAGAGGGGCCTTGAGAGGGAAAAAGCAGACAAAACTTCATGGAACAAGCTTTGTGGCTGGCTCTGATCGGGATGTGTATCTCTATGGCAATCAAGGTCTGCTCCCGAAAGCAGAAAGAGACAGGCCTTGCACACTCATGATTAGACCAAGCTCAAGTTGCCAAATATTAACATGAAGGACAAAGCCTTAAAAAAAAAAAAAAAAAAAACACCTTTTGTGGGTATTCTCGTTCACTCCGAAGCCAGAGCTGAGGTCTGCTAATACCTTACAGGAATGAATCTGATTTAACCACAAAACCAAGTACTTCAGATGAGAATCCCCAAACCCTCTCCTCAGGTGGCCAGTGATGCTCCCAGAGATCAAGGATATAAAAGTGTCTTACTGAGAGCTGTCAGTGATGCCAAGACCAAAGGCATTCATTCAGTTAATATTTATTCAACAAATACACAGAATCAAGAATCAGAGAACTGAGTTCAGTAAGTCAGGGAGTTGTCAAACAGGTCATCAAAATCACGGAGGAGGTATCAGAACGAGGGGTGCCAATAATCAAGGGAGAAACAGACCTGAGTAAGATACTGTTGCCTGAGGCTGGGTTTTATGTGTTCTCTTTGGGTGTACGGTGCAAGCGGGATGGCCAACTGTGTTTAAAAGGACAAGGTGGGCAAGAGACAGATCCTTGGGATGGTGTGGTGCAGTGAATTACTTAAAATGACACTTCTAGACATACTTTTTGTAACCCCCACCAAACAATTAGAGGGTCAGTGAAAAAGAGGAAGGCCCTCAACAAGACGGGCTGACACAGTGACTGCAACAGTGGACTTAAGCATAACAACGATTGTGAGGATGGCACAGGACTGGGCAGTGTTTCGTCCTGTTGTACATAGGGTCACTATGAGTTAGAACCGACTTGATGGCACCTAGCAGTCATCATTCTAGGCTTAACATAAGCCATCCCAGAGGCTTATGTTAAGCCTAGAATGGTGGTGGGAACAAGGATCTCACCACCACCAAAAAAGAGCTGGGAGTGAAGTGTGTGGTTTGAACTTGGGATCCCTGTGCTGAGAAGCTCCTGGAACCAGGAGACCGAAAGAGGGAGAACTGTAACACCAAAGACGGTGAGAAGTGACAGCAGAGAAATGGCCACAGCAGAGGCAGGAGACCGGCAGGAGACTGCACGGTGGGTTGTCTGGCCCACAGAGTGAGAAAGGCGAGCACCTTCAGGCAAGAGGCTTACTGGAGGAATGGGTTGCCTCAGGGCACTTACTGGCAGAGCTAAAAGAGCTTTGTAACACTTGCCTGAGCAGGACAGAGGCTGAAGGGCCAGAGAAATGTGTGCCTGCAGGCATGGCTGAAAAGAGGCTGTCCTGATAGAAGAACTGTCTCCTGAGTGTTTCTGAACCTGAATTGTAAACCCTGTAATCATGAGTATTGTCTGAATTATTGAACTCAGCAGAGAAGTAGAGAGTGTGTGGGAGGAACAGTTGGTGTCAGAATTGGTAAACATGGCAGAGAGAGGAGGCATGTCTGACCCCCACCTCATAGGAGTCAGCCTTAGGCTGTTGATCTTGCTTCTCCTTCCCCCTTGTGAAGTTAGAGGAGGTCAGATGCTGCTGCTGCCACGCCATTTTTACAGATGGGATTCTACTTGACAAGTCCTTTTTCAACAATAAAGCAATTAGAAGTACTGTCCCAGACCCAAAGACAGACCTGCCTAAGATAGAGATATCAAAGATTCTGGGAAATGAAAACCTAACTCCTACTCCAAGAAAGGCCCAGATACGGTCAGGGAATGTAGAAATGTACCCGGCATGTATGTATGTAATGATGTATGAGGGCAAAAAGACATAGCTTCCTTCATCCAAGGCAAAAGGTAGAAGATGCTTTTGGTCTGCTGGGAGCTACCCTTGGCTGATTCAAATCTGACCCCACACTTCTTTATGTGCAAGCCTCCAACAGGCATATTATCCCGAATGGACTCTTATCTGTAAGTAAGCTATTAGTGTCAGCTCTGCCTATGACTTTGCCAGCCCAGATCTCAGCAACAAGAATCTATGACCTGGTTCCTGCCTACCTCTCCAGGTTTATCTCTTTTAACCAGCTCTTTTATACTTTATGGTTCATTCATGCCAATTTGTTATGCTTTCCAAAGCCACTTTGGCTTGAATATGCCACTCTCTTTGCCTTATATATAATTCTCATTCTTCATATCAATGTATCCTTGAGGATTCAGATAAGCCATCCTCTCCTTTATGAAGTTTTTCACGATCCCCCAGTTTGTTGAGATGTCTTCCTTCTGTGATCAAATGTAATCCTGCACACTTTATCATAATACTTATACTACTTGTTGTTATTGTTAGCTGCTGTTGAGTCGACCGGAAACCCTGGTGGCATATTGGTTAAGAGCTATGGCTGCTAATCAAAAGGTCAGCAGTTTGAATCTACCACGTGCTCATTGGAAGCTCTATGCGGCAGTTCTACTCTGTCCTATAGGGTTGCTATGAGTTGGAATCAACTTGATGGCAATGGGTTTGGTTGGTTGGTATTTTTTGTTGAGTTGACCGTTACTCATGGTAACCCCAAGTGTTTTACCCTGTAAGAACTGCTCCATAGTATTCTCTTGGTTGTAATCTTTTTTTCCCCCCAGAAGCTATTTATTTATTTTTGGTAAAAATATACACAGCAAAATATACTCCAATTCAACAATTTCTACATATATAATTCAGTGAAATTGATTACATTCTTCAAGTTGTGCAACCATTCTCACTATTCTCTTCCAAATTATTCCATCACCATTAACATAAACTTCTTTCTGTGATAAAATGTGGCCCTGCGCAACCCTTATCATAACACTTATGCTACTTGTTATTGTTAGCTGCTGTTGAGTCAACCCCTAGGCTTCTCATCTAACCTTTCAAGTTGCTGTTGTCAATTTGATCACATATAGATAATTCTTTAATAAAGCACTGTGCTCAGGGCAGACATTCTTTACTAATTAAGCTAAACTACTCTTTGGTTTAAAGATGACTTCAGTGGATAGTTTTGGCTTAAGATTTGAGGTTTAAAGATTACCTCATGGCAATAGTTTCAGGATATCAGTTACCCTTAATGGCTCCAGAAAGTCTTGATTCCATGAGAACTTGATAGTCTGTTTCATATTTTCCCCATTTTGATCAGTATTCTTCTATAGAATACGTAATCAAAATGTTCAGTAATGGCAGCCAAGCACCATCCCATTCTTCTGGTCTCATGGCAAAGAAGGCAGTTGTTCATGGAGGCAATTAGATATGCATTCCAGCTTCTCCTCCAGTTCCTCACTCTCCTTCTTCCTCTACTGCTCCAGGCGAATGGAGACCAATTTTCATACCTGGGATTCTTGGCTGTAATCTTTATGGAAGCAGTTGGCCAAGTCTTTCTTCCACAGAGCTGCTGGGTGGGTTTGAACCACCAACCTTTGGGTTAGCAGCCAATCGCAAAACACTTGCACCACCCTGGATCCTTTATGCTACTATTCTCTCATTATGTATTCGTCTTCCCTACTGAATGGGACTGCTTTGAAGATAGAGGTTATGTTGTTTCTGTCTATATCCCAAAACATTATATTGGACCTGATACATAGTAAGTGCTCAGTAAGCTGTCATCATATCTTTCACTGAAGCCCTAACTGAACCATCCCAATCTAATCACCACTGGCCTGATTTATTTTGTCCCTCACATGATGGCACTTCCCTGAAGACAGATGAACTCTTGCAACAATACTTTTTACCATTAAAACTTATTATTTGACTCTGCTACCCAGAGAGGAAAAAAAAAATGTTTACCATTAGGTCAATATGCTGCAGACAAATTCTCTGTGAACAAGACGTACCTATAGTCCTGTCCTTGTATCTGTCTTACTTAGGGCAAGACACAGTTGTCCATCCCTGAGTGATTTCTGAGTAATTTAACTATAAGATTGGCGCTTGCACATTGTAGGTGCTCAAAAAGTGTTTGTTAAATGAGTAAAATGATATACGTGAGCACACAGACTCTCCAACTAGCAGTCAGAATGAAACAGAAGAGGTAGACTGAGATAGAACCAGATTCCTCCTGCTCATTGACTACCACTAGGGCAAAGATATGTGCTGTGTTGAGAAGGGCAACAGGTGAGGAGTCTGAAGACCTTGGTTCAGGTTCTGCCCTGCTGCTCGATAACTGTATGCTCTGAGTCCTAGTCTGATAGCATATGGCAAGGTACTTAACACTTCTGAATCTCAGTTATTGCATCTAAAATTGGGATAATAATTATCAACCCACACCTCTTTGAGGATTTCTGTAAATTTTAATGCAAGATCACATGTGTAAGAAGTCATTATAAGCTCTGTTGTCTTTGTTGTTAGGTGTCATCAAGTCAGTTCCGACTCACAGTGACCCTATGTACAACAGAAAGAAACACTGCCTGGTCCTGCACCATCCTCACAATTATTGCTATGTTTGAACCAGTTATTGCTGCTACTGTGTGGATCTACCTCATCGAGGGTCTTCCTCTTTTTCACTGACCTTCTACCTTACCATAACTTACCATATTGTCCTTCTCTAGGGGCTGGTCCCACCTAATAACATGTCCAAAGTACATGAGACAAAGTCTCACCTCCTCACTTCCAAGGATGTACTTCTTCCAAGACAGACTTGTTCCTAGTTCTGGTAGCCCATGTTATATTCAGTATTCTTAACCAACGCCATAATTCAAAGGCATCAATTCTTCTTTGGTATTCCTCATTCATTGTCCAGCTTTCATATGCAATGAGGCAGTTGAAGATATTACGGCTTGGGTCAGACGCACCTTGGTCCTCAAAGTGACATCTTTGGTTTTCAACACTTCAAAGAGGTCTTCTGCACTTTTGCAGCCCAATGCAATACATCATTTGATTTCTTGACTGCTGCTTCCGTGGGCATTGATTGTGGGCCCAAGTAAAACAAAATCCTTGACAATTTCAACCTTTTCTCCGTTTATCATTATGTTGCTTATTGGTGCAGTTCTGAAGATTTTGTTTCTTGATGTTGAGGTGTAATCCATACTGAAGGCTGTGGTCTGTGGTCTTCCTCAGTAAGTGCTTCAAGTTCTCTTTGCTTTCAGCAAGCAAGGCTGTGTCATCTGCATATCACAGGTTGTTCATGAGTCTTCCTCCAATCCTGATGCCTCGTACTTCTTCATATAGTCCAGCTTCTCGGATTATTTGTTCAGCATACAGATTGAATAAGAATGGTGAAAGGATACAACCCTGAAGCACACCTTTCCTGATTTTAAACTGCACAGTATCACCTTGTTCTGTTAGAACAGCTACCTCTTAGTCTATATACAGGCTCTGTGCATGAGCACAATTAAGTGTTCTAGAATTCCCATTCTTCAGAATGTTATCCATAATTTGTTATGATCCACACAGTCGAATAGCTTTGCATTGTCAATAAAACACAGGTAAACCTCTTTCTGGTATTCTCTGCTTTCAGCCAAGAGCCATCCAACATCAGCAATGATATCCCTCGTTCCACATCCTCTTCTGAATCTGGCCTGAATTTCTCACAGTTCCTTGTCAACATACTGCTGGAACTGCTTTTGAATGATCTTCAGCAAAATTTTACTTGTGTGTGAAATTAATTATATTATTCAGTAATTTTCACATTCTGTTGGAATGGGCACAAATATGGATCTTTTCCAGTCAGTTGGCCAGGTAGCTGCCTTCCTAATTTATTGGCATAGACAAGTGAGCACCTTCAGCTCTGCATCTGTTTGTTGAAACATTTCAATTGTTATCCTGTCAATGCCTGGTGCCTTGTTTTTTGTCAGTGCCTTCAATGTAGCTTGTACTTCTTCCTTCAATACCATTGGTTCTTGATCATATGCTACCTCCTGGAATAGTTGGATGTCAACCAATTCTTTGTGGTACAGTGACTCTGTGTATTTCTTCCATCTTCTTTTGATGCTTCTGTGTCATTCAATATTTTGCCCATAGAATCCTTCAAAATTGCAACTGGAAGCTTGAATTTTTTTTTTCTTTTTTATCAGTTCTTCAAGCTTGAGAAACACCAAGCATGTTCCTTTCTTTTGGTTTTCTAACTCCAGGTCTTTGCACATATAATATTTTACTGTCTTCTCGAGCTGCCCTTTGAAATCTTCTGTTCAGTTCTTTGATTTCATCATTTCTTCCATTCGCTTTAGCTACTCCATGTTCAAGAGTAAGCTTCAGAGTCTCTTCTGACATCCATTTTGGTCTTTTCTTTCTTTCCTGTCTTTTTAATGACCTTCTGCTTTCTTCACATATGATGTCCTTGATGTTATCCCACAACTCATCTGGTCTTCATTTATTAGTGTTCAGTGCGTCAAATCTATTCTTGAGATGGTCTCCAAATTCAGGTGAGATATACTCAAGGTCGTGTTTTGTTTCTCGTGGACTTGTTTTTAATTTTCTTCAGCTTTGTCTTAAACTTGCGTATGAACAATTGATGGTATTATTCATTTGGCAAATATTTACTGGGTGCCCAGTATGTGCCAGACACTGTTCTAGAAGCTGTGAATACAGTAGTTTAAAAAAAAAAAAAAAAACTCAGCTCTCAGTGTTTTTACATAATGCAAATTTCCAGCTAAACACACCATTAATTTTTATTGTGCTTTAAGTGAAAGTTTACGAATCAAGTCAGTCTTTCATACAAAAGTTTATATACACCTTGCTATATACTCCTAATTGCTCTCCCCCTAATGAGACAGCACACTTCTTTCCACCCTATTTTCATGTCCATTCGGCCAGCTTCTGACCCTTTCTGCCCTCTCATCTCCCATCCAGACATGAGCTGCCCACATAGTCTAAGGTGTCTACTTGATCCAAGAAACTCACTCGTCACCAGTATCATTTTCTATCCCATAGTCCAGTCCAATCCCTGTCTGAACAGCTGGCTTTTGGAATGGTTCCTGTCTTGAGGTAACAGAAGGTCTAGGGACCATGACCTCTGGTGTCCTTCTAGTCTCAGTCAGACCATTAAGTCTGATCTTTTTATGAGAATTAGGTCTGCATCCCACTGCTTTCCTGCTCCCTCAGGGGCTCTCTGTTGTATTCCCTGTCAGGGCAGTCATCAGTTTAGCTGGGCACCATCTAGTTCTTCTGGTCTTAGGATGATGTAGTCTCTGGCCCTTTCTGTCTCTTGGGCTCATAATTACCTTGTATCTTTGGTATTCTTCATTCTCCTTTCCTCCAGGTTGGTTGAGACCAATTGATGCATCTTAGGTGGCCATTTGCTAGCGTTTAAGACCCCAGACACCACTCTCCGAAGTCGGATGCAGAATGTTTTCTTAATAGATTTTATTATGCCAATTGACTTAGATGTCCCCTGAAACCATGGTCCCTAAACCCCCGCCCCTGCTACGCTGGCCTTTGAAGCATTCAGTTTATTCAGGAAACCTCTTGGCTTTTGGTTTAGTCCAGTTGTGCTGACCTCTCCTGTATTGTGTGTTGTCTTTCCCTTCACCTAAAATAGTTCTTGTCTACTATCTAACTAGTGAATACCCCTCTCCCTCCCTCCCTCCCCACTTTCATAACCTTCAAAGAATATTTTCTTCTCTGTTTAAACTATTTCTCAAGTTCTTATAATAGTGGTCTCATACAATATTTGTCCTTTTGCAGCTGACTAATTTCACTCAGAATAATGCCTTCCAGATTCCTCCACGTTATGAAATGTTTCATGGATTCATCATTGTTCTTCATTGAACGCATAGTATCTTATGATAGGCACATAAAATGTGTTCATTAAATATTTGCTGAGAATTAAATATATACAACAAATCCTTTCACAATGAATATATCTTCTCAACAAAAGCTTTTTTCTTATGTAAAGCCACAAAGAAATCACTTACTTTACTTATGCAACAAATGTATATTGAGCTCCTACTATTTGTCAACCACTTTTCTAAAGCTGGGAAAGCATTTCCTTCTTTCAAAGACCACACCATCTATTGGGAGATATGGACAAGTAAGCAGAAAATAATCACAGTATGTATGCAGTAACTCTAGAAACATCTTAATAAGTTTTGGGGTCAGGGAAGACTTCCAAGTGGCAATGATCCTTGAGCTATACCTTGAAGAAAGCATTTGAGTTTTTTCAGGGATTTGCTAGGGATTTGGTCAGTATGTAGAGAACAGAATGAGAAAAGGCACAAAGGAATGCATGTGTAGATAAAGAGAAACTATGCTGGACAAGTAAGCTGTGGCCTTGTATACCATGCCAAGGGGCTTAAGCTTTATCCAGGAGGCAAGGGGTCGCCATTAGTCAGAACCAACTCGATGACAACGAACAACGTTATAATCTTACTTCCAAATTAATGTATTATCTTGAAATTACACAATTATGTCTTTATGTAGTTAACAACGTAATTTTTTAGATGGACATTTTCTAATTTTAGGTTTTTCTCTTGTGAATTTTCTTAAGCTTTTAGAGCCTGCTACCATTTTTCCATGGTATAAGAGTGTCTGATTTAGCACAAAACTTAGATTATAGTTATTTTAAGTGTACTTTGTCAGTGTTTTATGGTGTTTATTCCATCTGGAGTGCCATGACTTCAAGTGCTCCACTGCGTGGACAAGTGTGAAAACCTCTGCTATTTCTCATTCGGAGTGAGAAAAACACAAAACAAGATACAGGATAACATAGTTGAACTTTGTTCTGTGCAACAGATTTGTTGCAAGATAATTGGATTAGATGCCATGTGTGTACCTCCAAACTCAGTTTTGAAGTTACAGTGGAAGATAAATAATTCCAGCCTCGCTTCACGATGTCACATTCCAGGCCAACAGGGTTGAATGCTGTTGGCAACACACCAGCATATGTACTCCTTTTGACAGTTGCCCCCTGTCCCCTTCATCCAGAATATCATACTGTTCTTCATGTCCACCCATTAAAATCCTACCCATCCTTCCAGACTCAATATCCAAGCCACTCTCTCTCTGAAGCCTTCCTTGATCATTTCTTCCCATCCACCACTGCCTAGTGAGAAGTAATTTTTGCCTCCAGTGTATTCCTAAAGTGAAAATTGTATGAGTTTTGATTTGGGTATATCAGGAAACCCTGGTGGCATAGTGGTTAAGTGCTACGGCTGCTAACCAAAGGGTCGGCAGTTCGAATCCACCAGGTGCTCCTTGGAAACTCTATGGGGCAGTTCTACTCTGTCCTATAGGGTCGCTATCAGTTGGAATCGACTCGATGGCACTGGGTCCGGGTTGGGATGTCAGGTCTAAATGTGGAGTTATTTGTAACACATTATTATTCAACTACTGGTGTCTATAAAGAAATGATGTGGCTCAAAATCAAAACTTAGACTTATCTGAAATGTAATGCAGCTCTGTTTTGAATCTCCTTGGCTGAGTCTCTACCTTTGAGGAAGCCTTGGGTACTCTGCTGCAAAGAGCTCAGAAAGTACAGCATAATTATCTGTGCCTTTCTAGGGAATTAAACACTTCCAGCTTCCTGATCTTCCTCACCTTCGTGCTGTAAGAACTCCTGAATACATCCCCTCCATAAAATCATAGCCGAAACTACTTGGAGATCACCCTTTTGTGTATCAATATCTGATATGCCAAGAGAAGAGACTTGCCAAAGGTGACTCAAAACTCATGGCAGAGTTAGGCTCAAGACCCCGGGTTCCTGACTCCAAAGCCAAGATCTTTCTACAGAACCCTCTGATGCATGTATAGAAGACTTCAGAGTCTCTGAGAGATTTGCTGGCCTGTCTTGAAGATTCTTCCTGCTACAGCATAATAATCAACTTTGAGATTGGTGCAACCATTAAACCATGCATATTTAGAGTCACTGAACAAGCCAGAAGAGACTCCTTTTATCATGTGCTCCAACATTCTTGTTTATATATAAGGAAAATGAGGTCTAGAGGAAAAAAAAAAAAAATCCCTTCCCCAAGCCAAATTCGTATTCAACTGGCAAGAATTCCACCTTCACCCCTTACTAATTGTGTGACCTTTAGAAAGCTACTCAACCTTTCCAGGCTCTTGTTTTACTATCTATGAAATGAGGTTAATAGTATTGACTCTGCTTGGTTGTTGTAGGGGCTAGGAGAGCCTCAGAGGCTCAGATCTGGAAATTATAGAGTCTTCTTTCTATAACACCAAGCCTCGTCTTGCTTAAACGTATAAGGTTGTCAGGCCAACCTGGTTTGTATCTCCCTTATTTTCTCTTCCTGCTATTGCCATCTTCCTTAAGTGATGGTTGGTTTGGGCCTGCAGCAGAGGTGCCTCATGAAAAAGAGAGGTTCCAATGTCTGCTGTGAGTCGGCCTGGCTGATCAAAGGTGTGAAGGGTGGTATGGAGGCTTCCATTTCCCTGGCTTCAGGGGCCTCCTGTAAAACAATTCTCAATGGTCCAGAAGGTAGAAGCTGAGTCCCAAGTGATCCCCAACTATCCTCTGGTACTTCACATCCTACTGTCCAAAATTCCTGCAGGTTTAATCCATTTACCTTATTTTCCCCATTCGCTAAACTGTCCACCTGTGTCCAGTGTATTTCTCTTTTCCTTGTTTTTTTTTTTTTTTTCTTCCACCCCTTTCCAAACTTGATTACACTATAACCAAGGCTTAACTTGGGCCTCGTTTCCTAGCTTAATTGAGTCCCTCTGATTTGAGGATGGTTATGGGCCCTATGGTTAAGAGCTTGACTGTTAACCAAAAGGCCAGCAGTTCGAATCCACCAGCTGTTCCCTGCGAACCCTAAAGAGCAGTTCTACTCTGTCCTATAGGGTCTCTTTGAGTTGGAACCAACTGGACAGCAATGAGTTTGGGGTTTGGATGGACTCAGAATTAAAATTGGGCTAAACGCTTGTGATAAAGGGCAGTGGTGATTCACTAGAATTTTCACCTTCCATGCCAGAGATCTGGGTTAGATTCCTGGCCAGTGCACCTCAAGCACAGCCACCACCCATCTGTGTACCCTTGATTGTTGCTAAGATGCTGAATGGGTTTCAGCGAAGCTTCCAGACTAAGACATACTAGGAAGAAAGTCCTCATGATCTATTTCTGAAAACCAGCCAATGAAAACCCTGATTTGCAACCAATCGTGAGGATGGCGTAGGACCTGGCAGCATTTTGTTCCATTGTGCATGGGGTCAGGGGCTTGCTTGAGAGCAGCTAAAAACAGTAAGGACAACAAATGCTTGTGAGGGTAAGGAGTCCTGTTTGTTCTTCCACCTAAGTACCCCCAACTCCATTCTAACCTCTCCCCTCCGTTGATGAAGCCGATAGTGAGTGAAATAAACATATTCCATACACAATAAGCTTCTGAGTGGTGACTCTTTTGGTCAAATAAAACCCTTGCAGAGATTGCCTGTAGCCTGTCTAGAAAAGGGTTAAAGTTCCCCAGAAAGGAAGTCAGCCCTCTTCCTGGATGCAGCATTGCAGGTTGAAATTTCATTTGGCTTTTACTTTAATTATAGCCCCCACGACTCCAGCAGAGAGTGGCAGGTATGATGGCCATTCAGTAACATGTTGAAAAAAGCCACAGTCTACATATTCCTCCTGCATTTCATAAATAGGCTGTGGCTGCAGTCAGCAGCTCGGCAGGAAGCTCCAAGCTGATATTTTTCCCAAACACCGGGCAGGACAATCAAGGGGGGGCGGAGAGCATTAAAATCAGGTACTCACAAAAATAGAAGCCGGGGCTGATGGCCACCACCGAGAATTACTTCACTACAATTCAATGAATTCTTCTGGTGCACTTTTATTTGACAGAGAGTGTTCCAAACACTTTGGAGAAGGAGGGCTGGAATACAGCAATGACTGAAACAAGGTCTCTGCTCTCAAGATAAAATCCAGGAAAGGAGATCGGCTGAGGCAGAACTAACCACAACACATGAGTGCCTAGAAAAGGACTCTGGGAAGTGCTGTAGTCGGTGTGCTTTTCACGAAGAGTTATCCTTTAAGGAGGAGAGTTCATCTGATATCATCTTAAGGAATGGGTAGGGTTTTGAAGGTCCTTGCTGTGGATAAGAGCTCCAGAAGGGTATTGAGGAAGTGCAGCCACAATAAGCTAAGCTCTAAGGCAGAAAAGGACAAGGTGTATAAGTCCCATAGTCTGAAGTAGAGGACACAAGCAAAGAAGTAGTGGAAAGGGAGGTTGAGACCAGATTACTAAGAATGGCAGGCTACAGTGTGCAGAATTTATTCATTGAAGGTTTTGACAGGAGTGTAAAATAATCAAGTCTATTTTAAACAGATTAATCCTTACGGAAGACTCAGAATGAATTGAAGGAGCCAACCATTAGGGTCTCTTCATAAGAACCAGGGAAATGACCACAGGGTGGACAGGAAGAGACCAAAGCAAGGGACACTGTAGAGGTCAAATTGACAGTCAATATTCTGGTCACCTCCCTATATTAAAATTGGCCAGAGGCTTGTCCTTGGATGAACTGCAGGAAATCACCACTCAATTATCACACTTCAGATAAGAAAGAAAGTGGGAACCCATATCAGTCCAGTTTGCTCAGCAAGAAGATGCTTACCCTGTGTGCGGCCTACTCAGAAGCCAGAGGAATTATGCAAGACTACTTTTCTATTGCACTTTAATCACAGTCTCCTAAACGAACTAAATGAAAGACAAAAGGCACCACCACCTTGTATATGTTTAAAATGGTGTAAAAATTAGAAATTTGTGGCCTTGAATTTTCACATCTATGAATTGAGAAGTCACTTTAAGGTGAGAAATGCTGTCTTAGCTATTTTTGTGCCTTCAGCAGCCAGCTTCTGCCTGGTACCTCCTAAGTGCCTAATCGATTGTTGCTGAAGGGATGGCATTTTGTGCATCCTAGTCAGAATCGACTCGACGGCACTGGGTTTTTTGCTGGGAGTACTAATTGCTATCATTCATTCAGCACTCACTATGTGCCAGGTACATAATTTGTTCCTAATCCTTGTAACAACCTAACAAGGTAAATATTCCAATTTTACAGGTGAGGAGATTGAGTCTTAGAAAATGAAATAAATAAATTATCCACGATCACACAGCTAGGCAGTGACCGAGCTGAGATTCAGACTACTTGGTTTTGATGAAGGCAAAGTCCACGATTGTTTCACTAAATGAACTGCCTCTAGCCATGTCGTTAAAAAAAAAAAAATGCATCCGTAATGTGCTAATGATGTAACATAAACATCACACAACTACCAAAAGCATTAAGGCTCCGTTCACTTGTCCAATACTAAGAACAAATTGTTGTTTCTATGAAGCAAGGGGTTAGGCTCTCATCCTCATCCAAACCACCAACGGTCAGGTAACAAGGACTGTGCCTCAATATTTAAAGCCCATCATTCTCTGAATGTCACGGTAGGGACTTCATTCAGTCAGCAGTTCAAATATGTGTACCAACTGGAACAGTCCACCTATAACCTTTCAAATAAAACCTCAAGTAAAAGCCTGGTATTTAATGTGCGTATGTCCATTCAAATATCATTCAATCTTTAAAACCGCCGTTTAGGAGCTAGGCATGAAAAAAATTAAATGGCTGCATTTGCAGGTGAAGTGTCTCCAGCCATCACTGGGCATCCTTTGAAGTCTCAAGGGATCTCCAGTGCCAGAGGCCTCAAGCACTACCTTCTCCTGGGTGCTCACCTTGAGGAGTTTGTTCACCTCAGCTGCAGCGTGGCCTCTCCTGCCTCTTTAATGGGGTGCCATCTCCAACCCTGGGCTGGCCTCACTTAGGAGAAATGAGTCATGTTCCTCTCACTTCATTGGTTCTTGAAGGCCTCACAGTCCACTGATGTGAAACCAAAAATAAAAAAAAACAAGCTCATTGCCATCCAGCCAATTCTGATTCATAGCGACCTTATAGGACACAGTAGAACTGCCCCATAGGTAGATTCGAACTGCCAACCTTCACTCTTAACCTGTCTTAGTTATCTAGTGTTGCTATAACAGAAATACCACAAGTGGATGGCTTTAACAAAGAGAATTTATTCTCTCACAGTCTAGCAGGCTAGAAGTCCAAATTCAGAGCATCAGCTTCAGGGGAAGGCTTTGTCTTCTCTGTCGGCTCTGGAGAAAGGTCCTTGTCATCAATCTTCCCCTGTTGAGGAGCTTCTCAGTGCAGGAACCATGGGTCCAAAGAACAAGCTATGCTTCCAGTGCATCTGGCTTGGTGGTATGTGGTTCCCCTGTAGAGACTGGCTCAAGACACAATCCAATCTTGTAGATTGAGTCCTGTCTCATTAATATAACTGCCAATAATCCCACCTCATAAACATCATAGAGGTAGGATTTATAACACATAGGAAAATCACACTAGATGACAAAACAGTGGACAATCACGTACTACTGGGAATCATGGCCTGGCCAAATTGATACACATATTTTTGGGGGACACAGTTCAATCCACGACATAACCACCGTGACACCAGGGCTCCGATGTAAAACTACAGAGGGCAGAATTATCTTTACGCAGGATTCAGTAAGGCTCAAGATGTTGTATTTATTGACTCTTCAAGAAGTTTAACTTGTATCTGTTGTTCAGACCAGCTCGTCTGCGAGTGCATAATTTAATCATCATAAAATGGCCAACAGACAAATCTTAGCAGCAATAGGCCTCCTCTTCACACATGCATAATGTCAGGCAGGCAGAATGGGAATGACAAGTTCTTTTTCTTGAAGTCGAAAATTTCATTTCTCTGCAGTGATCTCGTGGTTTCTATATGTTCTTCTGGAAGGCTCAAACATCAGGTCTCCTGCGCTTGTTCTTTCAGGTTAGCTTCAACCATTTGCCTTCTGGGACTGCGAAAGCAGGTCATTATGCAAATGAGGTACATTCCTAGAGTCAGAGAAGTAACAGCTTTCCCTAGCAGCATAGGGAATGTTCTATTCCACTAAAGTTAAAAAAGTATGAAAATACTTTATAGTGTACTGTGATGTCATATGCTTTACCTTTCGTACTAAAAAAATCATTATTTAAAGTGATAAAAACTGTCATGAGGCAGATGACCTGAAAAATGTATAGTTAAACTTACAAAAAGATATATAAACAGAAACCCAATGCATGTATTTGATCTTTTTTTCTTTTTTTCTCAATTAGGATATTAGCATAGAAGACTGGTCTTCAGTCATTGTAACATAGTTGAGAAGAGAGAAATACTAAAATATCATATTATCAGAAGCAAAACTAAACAAAACAAAGAACAAGATGTACCCAGAGTGCTATGTGAACACAGAGGGAGGGATACTTCTCCTAACCCAGGATAAGAAGGGGAAAAGGGGCAGTGGTCAGGAAAAGGTTCTTGTAATATTGTTACTTGGATCAAGTCAGGTGACAAGTTTGCAGGTGGAGTAAAAAGGAACACGTGCAGGTGGGGCAGGAGATGCTCTAGAGAAGTAGCCCATGCAAAGGCACAGGGCGAGAACGTGTAGTTCCCTTGGCAAGCCCAAGTGGTCCAATGTGATTAGAGCGTGGAGTGTGGCAACAGAAGTGAAGCCAGGAATCGTGTCACCGGGAACCAAATGTGCCTGCCCTGGAAACCTGAACTCCATCCTGAGATCTGGGGGCTGCAGTACAGGGTCATTAGTAGGCGAGTTTTAAGCTGCTATTGGGAGATTTTAAGGCAAAATGAAATAAATGCATCAGGAGTGAAGAGTAATCAAGTACTCATTCTAACTGCACATGAGGGGAGGTTCCGTAAAAGATATGAGATAAAATGAAGAGAAGGACTTCTGGACAATATGGCGGTATTGAGGAGATTTCAGCTTATGGTCACATCCCACATATGACACCACAAAACTCTAATTCTACATTGATGGGCGGGGGGAGCAAAATTCGCAGCTACTGGAAGATAAATGCATTGACAATTACCCTTTAAGTTAAATTTCATTTAATTAATTAATTGAAGAAATGTTTATTCTACACTCTGTACCTTCCCTACATATGCATTCAACTCATCAGTGTTATTCTTAAACTCTGAGCTTTCTCAGGGGTAGGGACTATGCTGATGTAACTCCCTTCACGTGTGAGCAACTGCTGGTCTCCACTGGTTTATGTCCAGTGTTGTTAACACCCAGGTTCATTCTATACAAGAACCACTTACCTTTTCACCATCCTACAACAGCAGACTGTATCCCAATTATTGCCAATTAACTGAAATGCATTTGCCATAGATTTACATATATTTTAATTGCCTTCAAAACCCAGCCTCAAACTCACCTCCTCTGGTATCCTTCCCTAGCCATTCTGCTCTGAACCAATAGCTTCATTCATGCACTCACTCACTCATTCATTCATTCAAGAAATATTCCTGAGCACCAACAATAGGCTTAGCACTGTGATTAGGTAGTGCAGAGTCAAAAATTTTAAAATAGACATAGTTTTTGCCCTCTAAGAGCTTCTAGAATTGGGTAGGGGAGGATACAAGTAAATAAGGAATTAAAATAAAGTGTAATGAGAAAGGAAATATATAATCAGAGTTAGTATAATTAATTTGATAATAAATCATGTGTTGAACAGCACTCGGATTTTCTATTACTATATGGCTTTTGATATGTCTAATTTTATCTTCTCAATTAAATTTTAGCTTCTTAAGGGGGGGGATATGTCTTTATAATGTTATTGTTTCATGGGACATGGCTTAGTGTTTTATACATAAAAAGTGCTGGAAAAATGTTTCTGGATTTTATTTAATGACTCACCAAGGCAACTGGACAAGGGGATATAAGAAACTCAATACAGATATAAATGAGGCATTAATTAATGCAAGCGAGTTAAAGGAATAAGGTATTTATATTTATTGTTCACCTAGTATGTGTCAAAAATCCAAAACCAAACCTGTTGCCATTGAGTCGATTCCAACTGATAGCAACCCTATAGGACAGAGTAGAACTACCCTGTAGGGTTTCCAAGGAGCATCGGGTGGGTTTGAACTGCCAACCTTTTGGTTAGCAGCCAAGCTCTTAACCACTGAGCCACCAGGGCCCTGAATAATGGCAAAACAGAATAGCCTGCATCTAAATATAGGGCACTCTGTTAGGGGAAGGCATGCAAGGTCAAGGGAACAGAGACAAGGAGCCGCCAGCCCAGCCAGAGTGCGTAGAAGCTAAGTGGTGTAACCTCAAAATACCTCCAAAATAAATCATTTCCTCCAATCTCAGGAACTTAGCCTTCTTTTGGCATATATTTTAAACTTCCATAACTTCCATAACTTCTCTGTCTCTGATAGCAAGTACACTGGCCATTTTTATTGCAATGATTTTTTTTTTTGCTTATCACAACAGAGAAACTAGCAGGAGAAAACAAAAATGAAAAACACAGTGACGTCTTTTTTTTTTTTTTAACAGAAACTCTATTTAGTTTACTATACATTCTTACACTCAACTAAATATAAATGTTTGCAGTGTGTCCTATCTCATTCTCAAATTCTGTTTCCCCAAGGATTTGCAAGTCCCTGGGTGGCGCAAGTGGTTAAGCCCTAGACCACTAACCCAAAGGTTGGTGGTTCAAATCCATCCACAGGTGTCTCAGAAGTAAGCTCTGGTGAACTGCTCTTGGAAGATCACAGCTTGAAACCCTTACACGGTGAAGTTCTGGTCTGCACACATGGGCCGACACGAGCCGGAGTCTCCCCAGTGGCCACCGACAGCAGCACGGACTTACAGACACCCTTAATGAGGCCCACCCTGGGTTCATTATCCAGTTTGACATGGACCAACACGAGCCGAAGTCTCCTCAGTGGTAACCGACAGCAGCATGGCCAACACGAGCCAGAGTCTCCCCAGTGGCCACCGACAGCAGCATGGCCAACACGAGCCAGAGTCTCCCCAGTGGCCACCGACAGCAGCATGGCCAACACGAGCCAGAGTCTCCCCAGAGGCCACTGACAGCAGCATGGACTTACAGACACCCTTAACGAAGGCCCACCCTGGGCTCATTATCCAGTTTGTATTGGGGGATTTCTGTCTTGCTTCAGAGCCTTTCTTACTGAGATTTACCAGTGTTCCTGCTCCAAGTTTGGTCTGTAGATATTAATTTTTTTTTTCTCCTCATCTTCTATGACCCGTTCTCATTCTCCACCCACAGCTACACCACCAGCTACACATGTTGGGCATCCTTGTGTGAGACCCACTAACCTGCAACTTGACCTAGTGCCTGTATGGGTATCTTGATGTGTGGTGTTGACCATCTGCACCCAATTTATCACACATTCTTAATCATTTGGAATATACTTGTTGACATTTACCGACATCTTCATGGTTTTCTTTAGCTTAATGACCTACATGATTTATAAATCAAAAGCAATCCTTTCTTCTCTTCAATAGAGAGCACACACTTTAACATCTTCTGTAATTATCTACTATTAAGATTAATCTATTGAGATTATACTTACAGGTAATCGTAGCGTAGAAGCATTCCTTGATATTCTGGCTTCTAGATTGTATGTCTGCCCAATGGAGTATATTTTTACTCTATGACTAGAGAAATAATGATAACATTGATATGCCCTTATAAGGACATCGCCTCTTACTGATCAGTATCAGAAACCACCACCCACAAATTCACTTCCTTCTAAGAGCAAACAGAAGGCTAGGCGTCCAGAGACTTAGTGGGCTGTGGGACTTTGAACATATAACTTCCTCTTTCAGGGCCTCAGTGTTCTCTCTTGTAAAATTAGCGTGGTGATTGTGGTAGCTGTTAGTGGTCTTCGAGTCAGCCCCCAACTCATGGCGACCCCATGCACAACAGAATGTAACACTGCCTGGTCCTGTGCCATCCCTATGATCAGTCCTGGCTCAGACTATTATGATCCATCCATAGGGCTTTCACTGGCTGATTTTTGGAAGTAGATCGCCAAGTTCATCTTAGTCTGGAAACTCTGCTGAAACCTGTTCAGCATCATGGCAACATGCAAGCCTCTAGTGACAGACCAGTGGTGCACTGGCCACAAATCAAACTTGGGTTTTCTGCATAGAAGGCAAAAACTCTACCACTGAACCAAACTAAGATTACTGAACTAGATAATGCGTAAGGTTACTTCTAGCTCGAGCTTTCTATGAGACGAAGGGCTCATCATAGCGCTAAGTGCTGCAAGGGAATAAAACCAAGTCTGGTTTATAGATGGCATCCATGCTCTCCTGTAGCTTATACTCTATTGTGGAGGGTAAGACAACTAAAGGCTGCTATGTTAACTTTAAAGAAATGAAATGTTCTCCCGTTATCACCCATTGAATATGTTGTTACAGAAAAGCATACTTATAAAGCATCTTGAAGGATGATTGTTATTTTACAGCTCAGGTACCAAAAAAATTCAAACCCCCGCCAACTCATAGATTCCAACTCATGGCAACTGTATAAGACAGAGTAGAACTGCCCATAGAATCTCCAAGGCCATTGCATCTTTCTCCCACAGGGCGGCTGGTGGGTTCGAACCACAGGCCTTTTGGTTAGCAACCAAGCACTTAACCGTACTTGAGGAATGGGAAGGGGCACAGCATTCCAGGGAGAGGAAGGACAGAAGCAAAATCGTGGAGGAAAAGGACTGAGCACTACTCGGGCAACAGCAAGAAGTACGATTGGTTAGAACAATGTGCATTTATTGAGCTCTTACTCTATGTCAAGGCAGATGCAATAAGCCAGGAATATACAAATGAAAAAGACATAGTCATTAGTATTTTCAGGATAGCTGATAGTAACAATTTACCAAAGGAAGCAACACATGAATAAATGAAAAGCACTCTCTACCCTTATTGGAGATAACATGTAGAAAATTTCGTATTTTCAAAGTATTCCTTTTTTTTTTTTTTTTAATAGACTTCACTTTAGTCCCATGCACTGGATGGGTGTTAGAGATACAGAGACGAAACAGATGTGAGAAGTTATGGGAGATAAGATAGAGTTTAAATTAGGGCCAAGCTGCAGAGGGTCTACAATGCCCAACAAGGAAGGCTGTTCTTAATTTGAAGGACAACAGGAAGTCACTGAAGATTTCTGAGCAAAAAGGTCATATGAACAAAGTCACTAAGGCAATTAATCTGGCAACCGTGTGGATAGTGGACTGGGAATGGCACAGAGGCAATGATAATAAAATCCAGAGAAGAAATTTACCAGAGAAAGTGAGAGAAAGGTGGATTGATGCCAGTCATGCTGCTGAAAACGAATAAGCAAACGCTGGCTTGTTCAAATTTGTCAACCAGGCCCATTCCGCGGTGAGAGACTCTGGCACCCGCTCTGGGCATGCCAGGGCTCATCTATACCCGCCTGGTGGGCAGGAAGACCAGAGCACTCACAGACGCATTATCAAATCAAAAAGGCTACAGGAAAGCCAACATCCTGTCCTACATTCTGGGGCTTAACTACTGTTGACTTTGCTAGATTTAACTTTACTTTTTTTTTTTTCTTTTCTTCTTAAGGAACCCTGTCCGCTCAGTGGTCAAAGCATTCGACCACTAACTGAAAGGTCCGCGGTTGGAAATCACCAGTGGCTCCTTGGGAGAAAGATGTGACAGTCTGCTTCCACGGGGATTTACAACCCTTTGGAAACCCTGTGGAGTCCCTGTGAGTTGGAGTTACTAGGGGGCAGTGGACTTGGGCTTTTTTTTTTTTTTTTTTCCCTTGTACTATAATAAATCACGTTTCCAAGTGCTCTGAAAATACAATAAATACTTGTAAGCCAGGCACCATAGTCCAAGGGGAAAAGGGAGCAAACCAGAAAGTAATGGTGCCATAGTTCTATTTGCATTTATTTCCAGATCGAATCTCTGAGCATCTATTTCTCAAAAAAAAAAAAAAATTTTTTTTTTTTTTAATCCAGTGGCTGAACTAAATGCCGGCAGCTTGGCCTTAGTGTCCTTTGAACCAGAATCCAAACAGCTCAGGGCAGCTTCTATGGGGTTCTGCTCCCCTTCACTGTCAAAACAATAGCTGTCAGCTGACATGGGAGGCTCTATCAATACTACTATCTTCATAATTTAAATCTGCTCTGGTGCTCTCATAACTGCCTATGTCTCCATTAAGGAAAAAATATTCACCCACTTTAGGGGGAAAAAAAATCTCAAAGCCTCACGTTTACTTTTTAAAAAGCGCTGTCCTTTTTTTTTCTTTTCCTTTTGTAAATAATAGGCTTAATCAATTATCTTTCCTTTATCTGTAATTAAAGTGTTCCTTCCCAGGGTGAAATGTTGTCATATTTTTAAATGTTTGCTTTTAACTTGACAGCTAGAGAGACGTCTTTCCCAAGAGACCTCTGCAGTAGATTTTTGACCCTAAAGACCCTCATGCAGAAACTCCCAAACTTTTAAGGTGAGGCGTGGAGTGGCAGACGGTAAGTGGAAGTCGGCTGATAAAAGCTGACCCACTTCCACCGGGAACAATGGATTCGCAGCCCTGTGTACAGTCTTCTGGTACCATGATTGATTAGTTAGGAAAGAATTATTTTTTCATGGCAACCAGAAAGCAATTCCAAACCAGCAAATAAAAGAATAAGATGAGGAAGTTGTACAGAGTTTTGGCGAAGTTTTTTTGTTGCAACTTTGCTTTGCCAAAAATTGAGAGATGGAAGTCATTCTGCTGGTGGAGATACAATGCCATTGAAAGATAATTACCATATTTCCTTGGTTCTAAGATGCTATCAATTATAAGATGTACCATCTATTTATTAACAGCTTTTCAGAAAAAAAAAAAAAAGACCATGTTAAAAGTACCCATCAATTACAAGCTGCGTTCAGGTTCCAGAAACGTTCGCAGGTGAAAAATATGCATCTTAGAAGCAAGAAATATAGTATTTTAATTCAAAGGTCATCATCAATTAATCATTTTAAAGGGCTTAAGCAAAATGAGCTCACTGGACTAGAGGTGATTACGGACAAACGATGACAGTACACATACTAGAAAAGGAAACCATAAATATATGTCAGGTGTGTCAAGGAAAATTAAGGATTCCAGAGGAGGGAGCCTTAAATATTTTTTATTCTGTTTCTAAAAAATGTGAAGATTTATCGCATGTGACTAACCATTGACATCCATGATTACCAAATATGAAAACACATAGTAGACACACAACAAATGAAATGATATATGTTTTGTTCACTGTTTTATCTCCAATGCCTAGCTCATAGGAAGTGATCAATAAATATTTGTTGAATGAAGATATACTTGTTGAGCAAATAAAATCAGGCATTGAAGTAATCACTAAGTCCAGTGATTTTATGTTTTATGTATTGTAGGGTTCATTCCCTTTTGTCATTCCTTCTCCTGCCCTAAATCTGAACCTCGATGTCTCATTGGCATTGTTGCACCAGCCACCTCACTACGCCTGCTACTGTTCGCAGTCTATCAATCCCTCCACACACGTCGCCTCATTCTTTATCTGAAACTCAGATCTGAAGGAGAGAAGCAAGGTGTTAGTTATATACTTTTCGAACCTCCCATAAATTCCCATAAAAATAGAACAACTTCATAACAAAACTAGGTTAACAAAGCAGCCCCCATGAGCCCCAACATATGATGCACCAGGTCATGCTAAACCACCGAAAGCCAACAATTCCTAGGAGAAGGCAGGGAGAACACAAAACCCTCAGAAGTCTCTGCATGGTGCAGACAGTTAACGTGCTCAGCTGCTAGCTGAAAGATTGGAAGTGGGAATCCTCCCAGAGGCACCTGAGAAGAAAAGTCTGGTGGTCTACTTCCAAAAATTCAGCCACTGAAAACCTTATGCAGCACAGTTCTACTCTGACACACATGGGGTCACCGTGAGTCACAGTTGACTCAAAGAAACTGGGAAAAATTCTGATGGCTGAGTACTCACCCCTAAAAGAAAGATACTCACCTGGCAGGCAAATCAGAAAACAACAGCCAAAACTGAGTGCAAGACATTTACGGGAGGGCCAGATGGTGCGGGGCAGCCTGGGCTGTGGGAACTCCAGAGATGCACAACGATGACAGGTTTTTGGGAGCTGAATCCATATACGTAGGAGAGAGATACTAAGGACAGAGAAAAATGGTTCAGATCAAACTGGAGGAGAAGAACAAAGGCAAATAGTTAAGCTTTGGTTGGAACCTGATCTAAACAAACCAATTGTATATACATGTATCAGAGAAATTTGAACACTGACAGGATATTTGATAGTAAGAAATTACTGTTAATGATGTCAGGTGCGATAATGGTATCGTAGATAGTCTGGGCGCTCCTTGGTTCTTTGGCTTGTAGACGATTCTCACATGGCATCTGTCTCCCCCCTCCCTCCGCACACTGTCTCTGTGTCTAATCAAAGGAGCCCTGGTGGTGCAGTGATTAAGAGCTCAGCTGCTAAGTGAAAGCGTGGTGGTTCAAACCCCCCAGCCAATCCACAGGAGAAAGATGTGGCAGTCTGCTTCTGTAAAGACTACAGCCTCGGAAGCCCTTTGTCCTGTAGGATTGCTATGGTCGAAATGGACTCAACGGCAACAGGTGATTGATTGATTCATTCATTCATTTACTTATGTATTTATTGGCTGTGTCTAATCAGCTGTTTTTATAACTCAGAAGTGATCCACCCCACTCCTGACACGACAACTTTCGGAGCTCTGGCGGCACACTGGTTAAGACCTTGGCTGCTAACCAAAAGTTCGGCAGTTTGAATCCACCAGCTGCTCCTTAGAAACTCTATGACTCTATGGAGCAGTTCTACTCTGTCCTACAGGGTCACCATGAGTCGAAATTGACTCTACAGCAATGGGTTTGGTTTTGGTTTTTTTCTTCTCAGGTATAACCTCATTAAGATGACAAAGACAACCCTGATTCCAATCAGGTTACAACCACAGGTATAGGGGTTAGGATTCCAACGTCTGGGGAGGACATAGTTTGATCCATAACACCTGGGCTGGGCTGCCTGCCCCTCCTCATACTCCTGTAGAATTCAGTGCATTACCTGATTCGTCGCCTTTACCAAGTCATGCTCACCCCCCCACCCACCCCACCTCCGACACACACACTGGGCATGTCAAGGACAGGACTGTCTGGCTCATTTCAGGACCTTCTGCACTTAGAAGAGTTCTCAGCCAGTGGTAGTTGCTCAATTACTGTTTGCTGAACTGAGATAAGATTTTGTTGCCATATTTTCCCCAATACATACTTTATCTAATCCATTCCATTCTTTCCAAGGCTGACAAGTTGGTGAGAGTGTGAATTGGTAAAAACTGGGGGCAAAATAGCAACATGCATCAAAAGCCCTAACAATGTTTATCTCTTTTGAGCTTGTAATGTTACTTTTAGGAATTTATTCAAAGGAAATCATCCGAAATTTACAGGAAGGTTTATTTAAAAGAAGCTTCAGCAGTAGGAAGCACCCTAAACTTCAGTTTATAAGGGATGAACTATTACTACATTCATATAATGGAATATTCCAAATATTAGGCAGCCATTAATAAACAGGAAACCCTGGTGGCGTAGTGGTTAAGTGCTACGGCTCCTAACCAAAAGGTCAGCTGTTTGAATCCACCAGGTGCTCCTTGGAAACTCAACGGGGCAGTTCTACTCTGTCCTATAGGGTCACAATGAGTCTGAATCAACTCGACAGCAACGGGTTTATTTATTTATTTTTTATTAATAACCATGTCTTAATAGAATATTTAATGAGATGGGGAAATGCTTGAGGTTTATTACAAAGGAATAATATTAGGTTACAAATCAATATATTCAGTACCAACTCAACTGAATTGTAAGAATATTCACCTAGAAAAACAGTGGATGAAAATATACCTAGTTACACTTCTAAGCTTGTAAGACTAGAGGTTATTTTTAAATTTATTTGTTTACACTTTATTTTTCAAATTTTCTCCAATAAATACACAATGCTTTTATGATCAAAGCATATTTTTGATCTAAGAGATACAGATAAAATTTCTCTAACATTGAGAAATCCACAATGTTGAGGCCCAATTCTATCATGTCAGCTCTAACATGTTTTAAATGTACACTACAAATACATTTAAATAGCAATTTTGGTCACATGACCACACTGCTTCCCCAGGGTTTTTTAGTGAATCATGCCATATTATGACAAGACCAGTGGACAAGCTTCTCCAGATGTCACAACTCAAAGGCATCCTTGGTGGAAGGCCACTTTCTCCAGTACTGCTGAGACTAAACCATGGGGAAAGGGGAAGAGCCAATCAACAAGCCCACATAGGAATGCTGATTCAGTGCATGGGGTCGGATGAAAGGTGTGACCCCAGTTAGTCCAGGTGGAAACCTCTAGGCTGCAGCTGGAACTCTACGACAGGGGAACCCTATCCCAATTTCTAGACTTCCAGGTCACACGGTGAAGTGGTCTCGTTAAAAGGAAATCACTACTTTTTTTTTTTTTCTTTCTTCCCTGATTTCTTTGCATTCCAGAAACTATTTCCCTTATTCCCTTCACTGCCCCCTACCCTCTTCTTCTCTCTCTTTTTTTTTCTCTCTCTCTCCTTTTCTTTCTTTCTCTTTTTCTCAACAAGATCCTTCCTAGATTGCTGTTTTCAACTTCATTTCAAGAAACTGGTGTGATCAAAAGGTAAATAATTCTAGTTGTAACTCATGCTTCTATGTGGGATCTCTGAGGTAATTCTTAGCCACACAACACTGAGATCTGAGAAGGGCTGGCAGCTAGAGATGCTTTTATATTAACAGTGCTGTAGGATGAGGTGGCCCTTTCTGCCTGAGCATTATGGAGGGTGGTTTCAAGTCACTCTCCTGATAACCCAAGTAATGGAAGCTGAGAAAGAGTCAAGGTAGAGAGGAATTAGTGATCTAGAAGTCAGAGGGGCTGAGGACAGGACTGGGCTCAGGTCAATAGAAAAGGAGAGGCAGAGAAGTAAGGTAGACCTCTAAGAGTGTGAAGCTGGGCATACCTCTGACCAGGCCAAAATGAGGCAGCAGAGCCACTCAAGGCACTAACCCTACCTGTCATCTTCAGCAGCTTTGTATCTTCTCAATCAGTTCACACAGTTCTGTGGTTTCTCGAAACAACCCTCCCTTCATTAAAATGCTTTCTTAGACCATGAAGCACAACCTTTAAAACAATTCTTTTCTCTCTCCATCCTCCCTCAAAACCATCCCTCCAAAAGGATGCCACAAGGCATTAAGCTATGTCCCATAGGCACATTCTAACATTTCGCCTAATGATAAAATTCCTTGTGTCTTCACGTTATGATGAAAGGAAACTGTAAGTTTCC
The DNA here is from genome assembly GCF_030014295.1 of Loxodonta africana. Taxonomy (NCBI): domain Eukaryota; kingdom Metazoa; phylum Chordata; class Mammalia; order Proboscidea; family Elephantidae; genus Loxodonta; species Loxodonta africana. Next base: position 11,723,461 of record NC_087353.1, read on the forward strand.
AAGAGGAAATGAGGACAGTTGGTCTGGCAGAAACCCCAATCTCCATCAAACTGAAGTTTCCTCAGAGCCACCACTCTCTTGCCAAAGGGGTTACTGATTTCCTTGGTGCAGGAGGAACACAGGGCTGTGAGCAATGGTGGTGTCACTCATCCACCCCACCTGAGTTAAGAGAAGAGCAATGAGGCCCTGGCCTTGGATGGATCATGCTTTCTCTTTCAGTTAACTTTTCTAATTTACCTACCATTTAATTGCATCCACACCCATTCCAAATATCTTCTAGCCCTATAACATGAACTAACCTAGATAGGCAAAGATCCAGAACTATTACCTACGACACTGCTACTAAAGGATAATTTAATAATAAGAGCTGAGTAGACTCTATTCTTTATAAAGCAATTTCTTGTACATTATCTCACTTGAGCCTCACAGCACTACCAGAACCAGTACTATGATAAATCTTTTAGGTTCTTAAGAAAATCAAGGCCCTGACAGCGAGGAACTTGACTCAAGTCACTTAACCAGTAACAAGTGGGCTGAAAGGTAGGGCTCTTGTCTCCAGAATCCTCATTTACACACTATTACACTAACCACTGAGAAACTATGCATGAAATAAGGTTGGTTCCCTTTCGGTCCCAACCACAGAATTTTACTATGAACACACCAGGTGGGCCTCAAGCTAACACGTTTACCTCTCCACTATGACTCAGTTTTTGGAACCCAGCAGACAATCAGGGCAGCCTGTTTGTCCCACTACGGTATATTTTTTTTGAGTCAAGAAAGTAGAGACACCATTCAGAAAAGGTAAGCCAAATAAACAAATTAGTGTTGTTAAATATCCAGATGGTGTCATATAACATGACTCATCTCCAACCATTTCTATTTCAAACTTGGGCGAATTATCTTGGCAAAGATACCATCAGTCCTATTGGCAGACAAGGTAATTTATTCTTAAATATATCAAAACTATTATATTATGCTATTACATGAGTTGAAATCAACTCTATGGCTCCTAACAACAACATTAACACTTATTTATAAGATTAAAACCAAACCAAACTCATTGCCATCTAGTCGATTCCGACTCATAGCGACCTTATAGGACAGAGTAGAACTGCCCTGTAGGGTTTCCAAGGAGCAGATGGTGAATTCGAACTGTCCATCTTTTGGTTAGCAGCTGAACTCTTAACCACTGTGCCACCAGGGCTCCATTTGTAAGATTGGTGGGCCAAAAATCTGGGGAGAGACACAGACACTGTTGTCATCAACAGAGCATTGGGAACCACTTGATGCACTTTCCAGAAGAACAGAATCTTGGAGTTGGAGAAGTCACTGAAAGTCATGTTCTCCATCTCCCATTTCCTCTGCCTTCACATTCCCCTGGGTTCCTGGACAGCCAGGGCTGGCTTATCCGTCAGGCAGGGAAGGCACACTTCCTAGTCCTCTAATACTTCTAGGGGCCCATGAAAATATTTTATTATTATTTTTTAATCACAATTTAAAAAATGGACTTTTAGGTTGAAGAAAATTTTTAGAGATAATATTAATATATTCATCTTTATACCACCAAAAACCAAACCCACCCCATTGCCATAGCATGGATTCTGACTCATAGCAACCTGAAGACACAAAATACAATTTTAAACATTTTATTTTTATTTTTATTTATTTATTTTTTAAATTTTTATTAAGCTTCAAGTGAACATTTACCATTCCAATCAGTCTGTCACATGTAGGTTTACATACATCTTACTCCCTTCTCCCACTTACTCTCCCCCTATTGAGTCAGCCCTTACAGTCTCTCGTTTCGTGCCAATTTTACCTTCTTCCCTCTCTCTCTATCTTCCCTTCCCCCCTCCAGTCAAGAGTTGCCAACACACTCTCCCGTGTCCACCTGATTTAATTAGCTCACTCTTCATCAGTATCTCTCTCCCCCCCACTGACCAGTCCTTTTCATGCCTGATGATTTGTCTTCGGGGATGGTTCCTGTCCTGTGCCATCAGAAGTTCTGGGGAGCATTGTCTCTGGGATTCCTCTAGTCGCAATCATACCATTAGGTGTGGTCTTTTAATGAGAATTTGGGGTCTGCAACCCATTGGTCTCCTGCTCCCTCAGGAGTTGTCTGTTGTGTTCCCTGACAGGGCAGACATCGATTGTGGCCGGGCACCACCTAGTTCTTCTGGTCTCAGGATATTGTAGGTCTCTGGTTCAAGTGGCCCTTTCTGTCTCTTGGGTTCTTAGTTGTCGTGTGACCTTGGTGTTCTTCCTTTGCCTTTGCTCCCGGTGGGTTGAGACCAATTAATGTATTTTAGATGGCTGCTTGTTGGCATTTAGGACCCCAGGTGCCACAATTCAAAGTGGGATGCAGAGTGTTTTCATAATAGAATTGTTTTGCCCATTGATTTAGAAGTCCTCTCAAACCAAGTTCCCCAGACCCCAGCCCCTGCTTCGCTATCCTTTGAAGCTTTCATTTTATCTCGGAAACCTCTTTACTTTTAATCCTGTCCAATTAGGCTGACCTTCCTTGTTTTGAGTGTTGTCTTTCCCTTCACCCAAAGCAGTTCCCATCTACAGATTGATCAATAAAAAGCCCTCTCCCTCCCTCCCTCCCTCCCTCCCCCCTTTGTAACCACAAAAGTATGTGTTCTTTTCCGTTTTTTCTATTTCTCAAGATCTTATAATAGTGGTCTTATACAATATTTGTCCTTTTGCAACTGACTCATTTCGCTCAGCGTAATGCCTTCCAGATTCCTCCATGTTATGAAATGTTTCAGAGATTCGTCACTGTTCTTTATCGATGCGTAGTATTCCATTGTGTGAATATACCACAATTTATTTACCCATTCGTCCGTTGATGGACATCTTGGTTGCTTCCAGCTTTTTGCTATTGTAAACAGAGCTGCAATAAACATGGGTGTGCATATATCTGTTTGTGTGAAGGGTCTTGTATTTTTAGGGTATATTCCGAGGAGTGGGATTTCTGGGTTGTATGGTAGTTCTATTTCTAACTGTTTAAGATAACGCCAGATGGATTTCCAAAGTGGTTGTACCATTTTACAATCCCACCAGCAGTGTATGAGAGTTCCAGTCTCTCCGCAGCCTCTCCAACATTTATTATTTTGTGTTTTTTGTATTAATGCCAGTCTAGTTGGTGTCAGATGGAATCTCATCGTAGTTTTAATTTGCATTTCTCTAATGGCTAATGATCGAGAGCATTTTCTCATGTATCTGTTGGCTGCCTGAATATCTTCCTTAGTGAAATGTGTGTTCATATCCTTTGCCCACTTCTTGATTGGGTTGTTTGTCTTTTTGTGGTTGAGTTTTGACAGAATCATATAGATTTTAGAGATCAGGCGCTGGTCTGAGATGTCATAGCTGAATATTCTTTCCCAGTCTGTAGGTGGTCTTTTTACTCTTTTGGTGAAGTCTTTAGATGAGCATAGGTGTTTGATTATTAGGAGCTCCCAGTTATCAGGTTTCTCTTCATCATTTTTGGTAATGTTTTGTATTCTGTTTATGCCCTGTATTAGGGCTCCTAGGGTAGATCCTATTTTTTCTTCCATGATTTTTATCGTTTTAGTCTTTATGTTTAGGTCTTTGATCCACTTGGAGTTAGTTTTTGTGCATGGTGTGAGGTATGGGTCCTGTTTCATTCTTTTGCAAATGGATATCCAGGTATGCCAGCACCATTTGTTAAAAAGACTATTATTTCCCCAATTGACTGACACTGGTCCTTTGTCAAATATCAACTGCTCATAAATGGATGGATTTATATCTGGATTCTCAATTCTGTTCCATTGGTCTATGTGCCTGTTGTTGTACCAGTACCAGGCTGTTTTGACTACTGTAGCTATATAATAGGTTCTGAAATCAGGTAGGGTGAGGCCTCCCACTTTCTTCTTCTTTTTCAGTAATGTTTTGCTTATCCGGGGGTTCTTTCCTTTCCATATGAAATTAGTGATTTGTTTCTCTATTCCCTTAAAGTATGACATTGGTATTTGGATTGGAAGTGCGTTGTATGTATAAATGGCTTTTGGTAGAATAGACATTTTTACTATGTTAAGTCTTCCTATCCATGAGCAGGGTATGTTTTTCCATTTAAGTGTGTCCTTTTGAATTTCTTGTAGCAGAGTTTTATAGTTTTCTTTGTATAGGTCTTTTACATCCTTGGTAAGATTTATTCCTAAGTATTTTATCTTCTTGGGGGCTACTGTGAATGGTATTGATTTGGTTATTTCCTCTTCGGTGTTCTTTTTGTTGATGTAGAGGAATCCAAGTGATTTTTGTATGTTTATTTTATAACCTGCGACTCTTCCAAACTCTTCTATTAGTTTCAGTAGTTTTCTGGAGGATTTCTTAGGGTTTTCCATGTATACGATCATGTCATCTGCAAATAGTGATAGCTTTACTTCCTCCTTACCAATCTGGATACCCTTTATTTCTTTGTCTAGCCTAATTGCCCTGGCTAGGACTTCAAGTACGATGTTGAATAAGAGCGGTGATAAAGGGCATCCTTGTCTGGTTCCCGTTCTCAAGGGAAATGCTTTCAGGTTCTCTCCATTTAGAGTGATATTGGCCGTTGGCTTTGCATAGATGCCCTTTATTATGTTGAGGAATTTTCCTTCAATTCCTATTTTGGTGAGAGTTTTTATCATAAATGGGTGTTGGACTTTGTCAAATGCCTTTTCTTCATCAATTGATAAGATCATGTGGTTTTTGTCTTTTGTTTTATTTATGTGATGGATTACATTAATGGTTTTTCTGATATTAAACCAGCCTTGCATACCTGGTATAAATCCCACTTGATCAGGGTGAATTATTTTTTTGATGTGTTGTTGGATTCTATTGGCTAGAATTTTGTTAAGGATTTTTGCATCTATGTTCATGAGGGATATAGGTCTATAATTTTCTTTTTTTGTAATGTCTTTACCTGGTTTTGGTATCAGGGAGATGGTAGCTTCATAGAATGAGTTGGGTAGTATTCCGTCTTTTTCTATACTTTGAAATACCTTCAATAGTAATGGTGTTAAGTCTTCTCTGAAGGTTTGGTAGAACTCTGCAGTGAAGCCATCTGGGCCAGGACTTTTTTTTGTTGGGAGTTTTTTGATTACCGTTTCAATCTCTTTTTTTGTTATGGGTCTATTTAGTTGTTCTACTTCTGAATGTGTTAGTTTAGGTAAGTAGTATTGTTCCAAGAATTTATCCATTTCTTCTAGGTTTTCAAATTTGTTAGAGTACAATTTTATGTAGTAATCTGATATGATTCTTTTGATTTCATTTGGTTCTGTTGTGATGTGGTCCTTCTCGTTTCTTATTCGGGTTATTTGTTTCCTTTCCTGTTTTTCTTTAGTCAGTCTAGCCAATGGTTTATCAATTTTGTTAATTTTTTCAAAGAACCAGCTTTTGGCTTTGTTAATTCTTTCGATTGTTTTTCTGTTCTCTAATTCGTTTAGTTCAGCTCTAATTTTTACTATTTGTTTTCTTCGGGTGCCTGATGGATTCTTTTGTTGCTCACTTTCTATTTGTTCAAGTTGTAGGGACAGTTCTCTGATTTTGGCTCTTTCTTCTTTTTGTATGTGTGCATTTATCAATATAAATTGGCCTCGGAGCACTGCTTTTGCTGTGTCCCAGAGGTTTTGATAGGAAGTATTTTCATTCTCGTTGCTTTCTAAGAATTTCCTTATTCCCTCCTTGATGTGTTCTATAACCCAGTCTTTTTTCAGGAGGGTATTGTTCATTTTCCAAGTATTTGATTTCTTTTCCCTAGTTTTTCTGTTATTGATTTCTAGCTTCATTGCCTTGTGGTCTGAGAAGATGCTTTGTAATATTTCGATGTTTTGGATTCTGGAAAGATTTGTTTTATGCCCTAATATGTGGTCTATTCTGGAGAATGTTCCATGTGCGCTAGAAAAAAAAGTATATTTTGCAGCAGTTGGGTGGAGAGTTCTGTATAAGTCAATGAGGTCAAGTTGATTGATTGTTGTAAGTAGGTCTTCCGTGTCTCTGTTGAGCTTCTTACTGGATGTCCTGGCCTTCTCCGAAAGTGGTGTGTTGAAGTCTCCTACTATATATGTGGAGGTGTCTATCTCACTTTTCAATTCTGTTAAAATTTGATTTATGTATCTTGCAGCCCTGTCATTAGGTGCGTAAATATTTAATATGGTTATGTCTTCCTGATCAATTGTCCCTTTTATCATTATATAGTGTCCTTCTTTATCCTTTGTGGCGGATTTAAGTCTAAAGTCTATTTTGTCAGAAATTAATATTGCTACTCCTCTTCTTTTTTGCTTATTGTTTGCTTGATATGTTTTTTTCCATCCTTTGAGTTTTAGTTTGTTTGTGTCTCTAAGTCTAAGGTGTGTCTCTTGTAGGCAGCATATAGATGGATCGTGTTTTTTTATCCAGTCCGTGACTCTCTGTCTCTTTATTGGTGCATTTAGTCCATTTACATTCAGCGTAATTATAGATAAGTAAGTTTTTAGTGCTGTCATTTTGATGCCTTTTCATGTGTGTTGTTGGCCATTTCATTTTTCCACATACTTTTTTGTGCTGAGACGTTTTTCTTAGTTGCTTGTGAGATCCTCATTTTCATAATGTTTAACTTTGTGTTTATTGAGTCGTTACGTTTTTCTTGGCTTTTTTCTTGAGTTATGGAATTGATATTCCTTTTTGTGGTTCCCTTTTTATTTACCCCTATTTTTCTAAGTAAAAACCTAACTTGTATCCTTCTACTTCGTCTTGTATCACTCTCCATCTGGCAGTTCAATGCCTCCTATATTTAGTCCCTCTTTTTGATTATTTTGATCGTTTATCTATTGATTTCCATGATTTCCTGTTGTGTGTATTATTTTGTTTATTTATTTATTTTTTAGAATTAGTCTTAATTTGTTTGTTTTTGTGCTTTCCCTGTTTGAGTTGCGTTGATATCAGGACGTTCTGTTTTGTGACCTTGTATTGTGCTGGTACCTGATATTATTGGTCATCCGGCCAAACAATCTCCTTTAGCATTTCTTGCAGTCTTGGTTTAGTTTTTGCAAATTCTCTAAACTTGTGTTTATCTGTAAATATCTTAATTTCTCCTTCATATTTCAGAGAGAGTTTTGCTGGATATATGATCCTTGGTTGGCAGTTTTTCTCGTTTAGTGCTCTGTATATGTCGTCCCATTCCCTTCTTGCCTGCATGGTTTCTGCTGAGTAGTCTGAACTTATTCTTATTGATTCTCCCTTGAAGGAAACCTTTCTTTTCTCCCTGGCTGCTTTTAAAATTTTCTGTTTGTCTTTGGTTTTGGCAAGTTTGATGATGATATGTCTTGGTGTTTTTCTTTTTGGATCAATCTTAAATGGGGTTCGATGAGCATCTTGGATAGATATCCTTTCTTCTTTCATGATGTCAGGGAAGTTTTGTGTCAGGAGTTCTTCAACTATTTTCTTTGTGTTTTCTGTCCCCCCTCCCTGTTCTGGGACTCCAATCACCCGCAGGTTATCCTTCTTGATAGAGTCCCACATAATTCTTAGGGTTTCTTCATTTTTTTTAATTCTTTTATCTGATTTTTTTTCAGCTATGTTGGTGTTGTTTCCCTGGTCCTCCAGAAGTCCCAGTCTACATTCTAATTGCTTGAGTCTGCTCCTCTGACTTTCTATTGCGTTGTCAAATTCTGTAATTTTATTGTTAATCTTTTGGATTTCTACATGCTGTCTCTCTATGGATTCTTGCAACTTGTTAATTTTTCCACTATGTTCTTGAATAATCTTTTTGAGTTCTTCAACAGTCTTATCAGTGTGTTCCTTAGCTTTTTCTGCATTTATCCTAATTTCATTTGTGATATCATTAAGCATTCTGTAAATTAGTTTTTTATATTCTGTATCTGATAATTCCAGGATTGTATCTTCATTTGGGAAAGATTTTGATTCTTTTGTTTGGGGGGTTGGAGAAGCTGTCATGGTCTGTTTCTTTATGTGGTTTGATATGGACTGCTGTCTCCGAGCCATCACTGGGAAACTAGATTTTCCAAGTAGTCAGCTGGTGCGCTGGCTCCTAGTTCTGAAAACAGTCGCTGTCTGCCCGTATTTGTTCGTTTTCCGTCTCTAAGTCTGTGCTTGTTGTTCAGAGTTCGTAGATTGTTATGTATGTGATCGATTCCCTTGTTTTTCCGAGTCTTTGTTGCAAGAGGGATCTGCGGTAGCGTCCACCTAGTCCGCCATCTTGGCCCCCCTCTCTAAACATTTTATTTATATTGAGGGAGGGACCCCACAAACACAAGAATGTTTAGGGCCCATTATAATGCATTCTAGAGGCCAGCATTTCCTTGCTTTCTAGTGTTTTCAGGGTGAAAACTAGGGGAAAAAAAAGAAAAAAAATTGTCATGAAGTTGATTCCAACTCATGGCAACCTCATGTGTTTCAGAGTAGAACTGAACTCCATAGGGTTTTTATGGCTTCCTAAATAAAACATTTTTGTTTACCCCTAATTATCAGAGGATGATATGCCACTTCTTACTCCCTAAAACTGTAAGGTCTTGGTTTTTGTATGTAGTAAAAACCCTGCCTCATTGCATTGCTACAATAATATTGCATTGAGCAATAATAAGTTAACACTTCACTGAATGCTAGACTGACCTTCTGGGAAGTCTTATTCTCCTTTCCCTGCAATTAAATATCAGTGAGTTGAATTAGAGGTGGGAGGAAAGAGAGGAAGAGAAAGAGGTGAGCAAATTAAAAAAAAAAAATTAAAAACCAAAAAAAAAAAAAAAAAAAAAAACCAAACCCAGTGCCATTGAGTCGATTCCAACTCATAGCGACCCTAGGGGAAAATCCAGATGTAACAATATGATTAACTCTGAGTTGCTATGGAATTTTCTATGGAAGGCCTTTTAGGTTAGGACTGAGATTGTTCGAGGTGTTAGTGGAAAGTTTAGAATGAACACAGTGAGGACATGCTTACATAATTATGCAGCAGGTGAAGGTAAGAACTCCAGTTATACCTTCACTGCTAGGGAAGGCATACAAAAACTCAGGCAATTAAACACCTGATAATCTGAACAACAGTGAAGTGTGATCAGGGAACATCCAAGGAAAGATGGAAGAAGGGGAGTAGCAGAATCTCTCAAGTACCTGGGGTTAAACTCTGGCTCCTTGGAAAAATTCTCTAATTTCTCTGAACTTCTGTTACCTGTCTGTAAAATGAAAATAAAAATTACTGCCTAGTAGGGTTGTTTTTTTTTTTTTTAGGGTTGCTTTACATAGCTAAGGGCCCTGCCCAGGGGTCACTAGACCATAAGTTCCTTAAGATCACAAATTGCAACGTATCTATCCAAGAATTTCTAAAATTCAGCACACTACCTGGAAAATTGGCACAATTCATCCATATACCAATGGGAAGGAGGTGGTTAGTGCTGTAGGTAATACTGAGGATGGAAACACACACCTTAGGTCTTATTTTTATCTTGTCAAAGCCAAAGACAATTCTTAGAAATCAGGGTATCCTGTGGGAGCTCCATGTGCCATAGACAAGCCCGTCCCAGCACTGCCTACTGTCCGGAGACACCACGCAGTGTTCCTCCTCAAGCCTTCAGGTTCAAGTGGAGAGGATTTTTCTTCCAAGACCAGCCTCCCCCACCAATCAACACGTTCCCAAGTCTCTATCCCCAAACCCAGTTTCGGAAGGCTCCGTGCAAACTTATATCAGAAGCCTAATCAAAGCACTACAGCCAAGAAAGCAAGGCGGGAGCAAGGTTTCACCCAGAGGTTCTTAAATGCAAGGAATATGTGTGTGTATGTGTGTGTGTGTGTGCGCGCGCGCGCGCGCACGCGCGCACAAAGTTGCTGTGGGAATTTAAAGGAATACTCATGTGCACACACATACATATATGCATATACGTTCCTTTAAATATACACATATTTATCAAATATATATTTATATATGTATTAAATACATATCAAATACATACAATCTTAAGTATATATGTATATCCCTTTAAATATATATGTGTATATATATATTTTGTGCACGTGTGTGTGTATGTATATATGTATTAAAAAATCCACTGCCATGGAGTCAATTCCCACTCATGGCGATCCTATAGGACAGAGTAGAACTGTCTCATATGGTTTCCAAGGAGGGCCTGGTGGATTCAAACTGCCCACCTTCTCGTTAGAAGCTGAAAGCTTAACCACTGCGCTGCCAGGACTATGTATATAATATAAACACATTCCTTTAAATTGTCACAGAAACTCTAGAAAATCAGCATCATCACAGCGCTTATAGAATATGTGATATCATACAGTAGAAAGTATCATAACTGGGATTTGAACCGAGATCTCTTGCCTCTGAAGTGTATATGCTACCCATCCACCAGGTCTATCATCACACTGATTACAGGGTTGATTCACCTCCCCCCGCCCTAAGCACTTTTGCCTTTGTGGGCCCCGTCCCCCAGAAAATTAAAAGATTAAAAACTTATGCATTAAGAGTTCATAGATATAATGACAAATATCTTATATGAAAACAATTTTCTTCAACTTTAAAGTTGAGTTTTGAACCTTTTGCCACCTGGCAACAAGTATATTAAAGAAAGCAAATCATTAAAAAAGCAACTTATGTAATAGAACCTAATTCTAAACCACCATCCAGACGGGAAAAAAAAAAAAGAAAAAACTTTTTTTTGTATCAAGTCGCGTAACTACAGAGACAGTGAAAAGATGGTGGTTGACAAGGGTGAGGGGAAACGGGAAGAGACCAACAGGGGGAGCACAGGGCACTTTTAGGGCAGTGAAGCTATTCTGATACTGTGATGGTGGACACACGATATTAAAACCAAACTCTGTTGCCGTTATTCCGACTCATAGCGACCCTACAGGACACAGATCAACTGCCCCACACGGTCCCAAGGAGCAGCTCCTGGATTCTAACTGCCAACCTAACCACTGCACCACCAGGGATAACCATGTATCAGTACTGGTTCGTGGATTGTAACCAATGTCCTACAGTTTCCTAATAGGGGAAACTGCGCAGGGGTGAGAAGGGGTATGTGGGTATTCAACTTTCTGAACCATTTCTCTGTAACCATAAAACTGCTCTAAAATATCTATTAAATAAAAAGAAAGAAAGAGCAGCCAACTGGGAAAAATATTTACAAGATATGTAGAGGACAAACAAAAATAAATAAAATAAGAGGACTCTGTGCGTCCGCGGGTAGAACCGTGCACCTCTGCGCGCCCCTCCCCAGCCCAGGGAGCCCAGGGAGCCCAGAGGCGCTGCATTCTGCAGGGCGCCTGCTTAGCCCTCTTTCCCTTCCGCTGACTCACTCAATCACGCTCGCTCCGTTTGGTCTCTGCCTTACCCACGAGGCCTCTCTCACCGAGATTGCATCTTGGACTGGATGCTGACTTTCTTCCTCTAAGGGATGAGGAGCAATCTCCCCTCCCTTCCTTCTGACCACTGATTCACAAGCACGTGATTGATAAAAACCAAGGGAAAGAAATCCCTGACTGACTTCCAGCCCAGAGTCCCTGGCTGTAAATCCACCCTCAGTATCCTTGCCCTGTAGAAGACGACTGTGCAGGTTACAGCCTGGAGGTCCGTGGGGAGCATCTGGGCCTGAAATTCATCTTGCACTGGCTCCTACGTGCGGGGGAGTGTCTGATCACACCGACCTCGCTCTCAGCCAGGCCCATTTTTCTCCCTTCGTGGCTAATGAGACAAACAGGCCCAGAACATTATTTTGTTCTATTGATCACATTTTGAACCTCAAGTCGCTGGGACTGCACGATGCTTCTGCAGCCTCCTGTGAAGCATTCAGCCAACACGGAGTGAACTGCTAAGCAGCTCTTGCTTCTCGCCAGGGGTGTTGCTCCCTGCAACTTTCCTACCTTTCTGCTTGCTTCTCACTGAGCTTACACAGTTGGAAAAGCAAGCAGTCTCCACTCCTGGGTTCTTCCTTTGCTGCCTGGACTCTAAGTCCAAAAGGTTTCCAGCAGACCGGCGTCTGCTGTTGATTTTTGGCTCCTTGGAGAACCATTTCCCAGGAGCTTGGGACCAACCCATGGACAAAAGACAATTTCACTAGCTTTCTGATTTCTAGTCCTTCTAAGAAGTGATTCATCTTGTCTTCCTCAGTCCATTTGTCACCAGCACCCATGCCTTCCCCCTTTCCTCCTCCTCCTAAGACTGTCTTGAGACCCTAGAAGCCCCTTCAGCTACCCTTACACAAATAGGCAGCGGAGGGCCCTGCGCCTGGCTTTGGAAAGAGCTCTGGGCCACCCAACATTAGTTAATCATCTATTGCTGGCCCTGAAATGCATTTGGGGTGGGAGGATGGTGAACTTTCCCTGCCTCAGTAAAAGGGCACCCATTTTGCAGCATGGCGCCGGGGCCCATTCTCTCCCATTCATTAGCACAGCCTCACTTTGCAGCTCTGGGTATATGTGTTCAAGTTCAGCTATGGTGCTGATATAAACCAACCATGCACATTTCCAAGCTTTAATCCTGGAGTCACTGGTAAATTTTTAGATATAACAATGCAGAATGAATTGCCACTCTCACAAAACAAGTGAAATGATCATTTTTGCCTGCAGCTCACCGCACATAGTAGGTGCCCAAGAAAGGGCTTTTGAATAACTTGAGTGGTTCTTTGGGCTATTTCACCGAAGGGTCCTGAAACAATTGTGTGTATGTGCAAAGAAAATAAAGCAGCCCATTATTTTTAATGAGGATTGGAAATGACCCCTACTACTACAGGGTCAACACCATGTGATTTGTAGTTCTGTTTTGACAGATGCTTTTGGAAACAGTTCCCAAGTGCTTTTGTTCCTCTGAAAGTCCTAATATTATTTAATAGGATTTCTACTATGTAACTCATGCCAATTTATTTATGGGTTCCCTAATCTGTTATGCAATGCTACAGCACAAGATGACTTACAAGTCATTAGTGCTAGAAAATTAGTTTAAAATTGAGGAAACCAAGGCCCAGAGAAATGAGTGAATGTCTCAAGGCAATAGTGGACAGTTGAGGTTTGAGGACTAGAACCCAAGTGGTCCTCACTGAAGCGCTTTCTGCTACACATCTCTCAGCAGTAGCTTTAATGGAAAGACCTGGCTGGCAGGGTCTGCTGATTCTAGAAGGACAACAGAATTGAGGATAGAGGCTCATCCTTCACCAACACAGATAGCAATAATTTGACTATAAGTACCAAGAAGCCTTAGGTGATGTGTGTCTTGCTTATTGTTGGATGCCAAACACCTGGCCTAGGTGGTCTTTCAATAAGAATTTAGTCCGTAAATTAAATCTTCTTATTCATTATGTCATTGATGCTCATAAAGACCAGTTCAAAAAAATAAATCTTTTCATGGCCAAATTCCAGTCACTGATCACCTCCTATTGTGCATGTAAAACACCTGAGTCACCCTACCTCAGTTTGTATTGAGTTTGCTTTAGCTGCTTCCTAAACTCAGGGCAAGAGTGAGGCAGGATATTAAAGGTCTGGGCAGACACAATGAAGGTGAAGGCAGAATGAAGGTGACTTTTGTCCCTGTTCCTAGTGGGCCTTTAGTCCTCAAGACTCATTCTGACCTTAATCACATGAGACTGTTTTGGCCAACTTTTCTCCAAACACTTTATTTGTTATAGCAAGAGAAGTAGAAAAAACAAACATGTGCTCAGGAAAAGAATGAAAGGAATAAATTAGTAGCAGTAGGTAATAGATTCTCATTTCGTATCTGCTGTTTGTTTGACATATTATTTTGCACAAAAAAAAAAAAATTCAAAGCCTTCCTTATGCAAGGACAATGAGATAATACAGCAAAATTCTCCATTTTCAACACTCGGTCAGATGAACTTTTCCTTTCATATCTCCTCCCAGAAAAAATTCATGCTGACACATGGTTTCTGTGTCATAGGTGCATAAACATAGGATATGGCTGTCTGTGGACAAATACACGCACAGGGCACTCAAGAAGTTAAGAATACGAAATTGTTGGTGTGAATGGCAAACTAGGGGCTTATGAAGGAAACGCCTTTCTTGTGTGATAATCTGTAACAAAACTCCTAATTCTCAGTTGTAAAACAGGTCACATAGATTTACCCTTGTTTTTTCTTCCAACAGCCACTGTGTATATTATTCAGACTTAAGCCAATAAACACATATACCTGGCTGGCTTTCTCAAGACACAAGGCTTTATAAAACCGCCGTTCCATTCTGATGAGTGGGACACGCATCAGAACCTAATGCTTCCCTCTTTACCTCTTTCCTTTCCTCCCTTTCCCCTTAATTGTAGGTCAACAATCAATACAGGTGGTACACGCTCATCACTCCCCATGGTGACAGACGATTTTTTCCCAAGACCCTTGCAGTCCTGAGGACTAAACATCAGCTTTGGTATCTACACATCAAAAGGAATGACACTGAGGTATCAACATTATGCCTAAGGCCCCATATAATTACCTTGGAAATGTTAAAAAAAAAAAACTAAACAAACACTTTTCCCCAGATAGTGGACAGCTAACAGAGGCATTTTGAACATCTTTGGTTCTATCACACATGAACAGGATGGCCAGGCACCTGGCTCTCTTCCTGCAAGCCCTGACGTAGCCTGGGGGAGAACCTCGGTCCACACAGCAGAAGCAGGAGCCACCATCTGGATTTCCCTTTTGTGTCTTCTGTCTTTTAGTTGAATTTGTTTCTCTTTTCCTTCTACAGTTACATCACAAAATCTTTTTTTATTCCTGTAGTGATTTACATTTACAATGCATCTCCATACACTTTTCCATTTGATTTTGGTGAAATCCACACCAGCCACCTGGGTGTCTCCGAATCATTTTCCAGCCTTATAGGACTACCTTTCTTTATACACACATAAAAAACACACAGGGAAAAAAAAAAAAAAACAGATATATATATATATATAATATATATGTGTGTATGTGTATATCTCTGTTTTCTCATTAAAATAATAAACATCTCAAAAATCTCTTGATGCTATTTCTTGCTTCTTCTGAAGGCCCCATCTCATTCAGAATCTGTCTTCTGGGGCTGGTCACTTCCTGATTCCCTGGACTCATCCATACAAATGACAGCGCCCATTAACTTTGATGCCTCAAAGAACTCCTGAGGGCTGTTGCTGGTAACAAGACTTTATTAAAGGTTTCATATGAAGAGAAGGGGGTTCCATCACAGCCTGTCAGGAGCGTTTCCTGCTGTGAGTAACAGAAAACCGGACAAATTGTAGCTTAAACAAGGAAGTGGTTATTTTTCTCATGAAACAGGAAGTCAAAGGTGGCTTTCTCTTGGCCTAATGGGCTGCTCAAGGATTTCTTGGAGGAACCAGACTCCTGGCCTCATGCTCTGCCGTCTTTAGTGCATGGCTTTGTCCTCATAGTTACAAGATGGCTGTTGCTCCTCCCAGCATCAGGTCTGCTTTGTAAGCATGAAGAAGGCAGACAGACCCCAATACATTCTTCTTTTGAGACTCTGAATTTTTATTCAAGAAAATAAGCCCCTCATTCATAAGGATTTCTTTCCCTTCATCTTATTGTCCAGAATGATGCAGGCTCTAAATACAACGCAGTTTGAGAAGAGTACAAGGGCAGCCTTTATAGTATAGGAAAGAAAGGTTAAAAAAAAAAAAGGTTTTTGAGAAACAAATGCATACTGTCTGCCACACGGCCAACCCTGCAAGCCCCCTTTCTCCAAGTGCTCCTGCCTGCTCCACCACAGGGAGCTTCCCACTGGCTTCCCCTCTCCCCTGAACCACCAGATCCCTGTCATGATGCCCAACACCCTCCACCTGAAGTCATTCTCACATTCCTTCTCCTCCCTTATTCTCTCTCTGGACCCCTAGAAACTCAAATTTAGAGCTCTTTATTTCATTCCTCTTTCTTCTATACCAAAAGCTAAACGTTTTCCAACCAACCAAAAGGCTAAAAGACATCTATCCCAGATTTGGAAATGATAGACTTTCTTTTCACAAAATTCCAATTATGGCACAGGTTTCTTCCTCATCGGTTTCTATAAGCACAAAGCAGCAGTGTATAGATCTCTTCTTCCACTTGTAAGATTATATGCCCTTACCGCCTGCCCAACTGACTCCTGATGGCAATGGGTTCGGTTTTTTGATTGTTTACCTCCTGCCCAAAGGAGCCCTGATGGCACAATGGTTAAGTCCTCAGATGCTAACCAAAATGTTGGTGGTTCAAACCCACCAGCAGCTCCACAGGAGATCTGCTCCTGTGAAGATTAGAGCCTAGGAAACCCTATGAGGCAGTTCTATTCTGCCATATAGAGTCACTATGAGTCGGAATTGACTCAATGGCACACAACAACCCCCTGCCCAAGGTAATAGCAGCTACAGATATTATTGTTACTGTGGTTGTGGTAATAGTTTTTGCTACTCTTTTAAATTGCATTTTTTCCTTGATGATGCAAAAAAAAGAAACTGAGCCACAGAGAAATTAATGATGTACCCAGCATCATACAGATAAATTAGTGAAGGAACTATAGATGAAATAAAATATACTGTGTCTTAATTGTGTCCTTTTCTACTACTCTGTAAGACAAGGCTCTCATTCCACTTTGGAATTTAATTTAATGCCACCCTTCTTTTGTCCAATCCAGGGAATCCACCAAATTATCCTGTGGAAAGATTTCATTTCATTTCTCTCTCACACACACCTGAAGTTCTTCTTCTTACTTTATATGGTGTATATTTTTTAATAATCTGTAAATGTAATTTTCTTTCCCATTCTTTAACTCCACAAAGAAAAAGCAAAAAATAAAAATAAAAAACATAGACCTTCCTCAAGCACTCTCACTCTTTTCTGAAATATTTTACTTTGTTTTGGTTGTTGATTTTTAAAGGTACTTCACTCCAACATACCTTAGAATCTAGGGAAGGTAAACATGTTCATAAATTATAGCTTGTATTTGACTTCTCTTCTACCTTGAAAAGAAAGAGCCTCCAGAGCATACCCAGCTTGATGGGTGGGCAAGCTGTGCAGTTGCCCAGTCCCCATACTCAGAAGGGCCCTGCATTTGGTTTAACGTTTTGCTGTCACTGCCTTTGATTCTGACAATTTTGTCTCTAAACTGTTTTGAGAGTGAACTCCAATGGGACAATGAAGGCCTGGAGGATCAGTTCATGGGAGGCCCCACCTTGCCCTGCTTTGCCTCTCTGGGACAAGTTCTTGGCTGCCAGCTCCCCAGTACCCTGGCGTCTGACCCTTGGCCTTGCTCTCCCTGCCCCTGCTGGGTGATCATTGTGACCCTCTTGTGGGGAGGGGTGGCGCAGGGCCTACATGCTGGTATGGGGAGGGTTGGAGGAGTGCACATGATGCACAGTGTGTTACAGTGGGACAGGCCACCCCCACCATACCCATTGCTTGCAGGCAGTGCTCTGACACTTCCGATGGGTGACCCTCAGGTGCCGTCTGGTGAGCCTCTTGCCCACCATCGATCCAAGTAACAAGTGTATCCTAGCACCATGCAGGCAAGAAGGCAATGGGATGACATATATAAAGTCTTGAAGGAAAAAAATTGCCAACCAAGAATTATATATCCAGCTTAACTGTCTCTCAAATATGATGGCAAAATTAGGGCATTTACAGATAGACAAAAGTTTTGGGAATTTGCAAAAACCAAAACAAAATTACAAGAAATACTAAAGGGAGTCCTCCGATTAGAAAATCAGTAACATCAGATTACAACCGAAGACTAGAACACAGGACAGAGCTACCAGGTATTTCCAATCAGCATCTGATCTCTAAAATCTACATGATAGTGCAAAAACTCAACAACAAAAAGACAAATAACCCAATTAAAAAATGGGCAAAGGGTATGAACGGGTACTTCACCAAAGAAGACATTCAGGCGACTAACAGATACATGAGGAAATGCTCACAATCATTAGCCATTAGAGAAATGCAAATCAAAACTACAATGAGATACCATCTCACCCCAACAAGGCTAGTGTTAATCCAAAAAAACACAAAATAATAAATGATGGAGAGGTTTGAAGAGACTGGGACACTTGCACACTGCTGGTGGAAATGTAAAATGGTACAACTACTTTGGAAATTGATTTGGCACTTCCTTAAAAAAGCTAGAAATAGAACTACCATATGATCCAGCAATCCCACTCCTTAGAATATATCCTAGAGAAATAAGAGCTGTCACACAAACAGATATATGCACACACATGTTCATTACAACACTGTTTACAATAGCAACAGATGGAAACAACCTAGGTGCCCATCAATGGATAAGTGGATACATAGACTGTTATATTCACACAATGGAATACTATGCAACGACAAAGAACAATGATGAATCCATGAAACATTTCATAACATGCATGAATCTGGAAGGCTTTATGCTGAGTGAAATTGGTCTGCAGCAAAAGGACAAATATTCTACGAGACCACGATTTTAAAAGCTCGAGAAAAGGTTTAAACACAGAAGAAAACATTCTTAGATAGTTATAAGGGTGGGGAGGGAGGGAGAGGGGTATTCACTAACTAGATAGTAGACAAGAATTATATTAGTTGAAGGGAAGGACAACACACAATACAGGGGAAGTCAGCACAACTGGACTAAACCAAAAGCTAAGAAGTTTCCTGAATACAACCAAACACTTTGAGGAACAGAGTAGTAGGGCAGGGGCCTGAGAACCATGGTTTCAGGAGACATCTAGGTCAATTAGCATAACAAAGTTTATTAAGAAAATGTTCTGCATCCAACTTTGGTGAACGGCGTCTGGGGTCTTGAAAGCTAGCAAGTGGCCATCTGAGATGCATCAGTTGGTCCCAACCCACCCAGAGCAAAGGAAGATGAAGAACACCAAAGACACAAGGAAAATATGAGCCCAACATACAGAAAGGGCCACATAAACCAGAGATTCTACCAGCCTGAGACCAGAAGAACCAGATGGTGCCCAGCTACTACCAATGACTCTCCTGACAGGGAAGACAACAGAGAGCCCCTGCCGGAGCAGGTGAAAAGTGGGATGCAGAACTCAAATTCTAGTAAAAAGATCAGACTTAATGGTCTGACCGTGGCTGGAAGGACCCCAGAAGACACGGCCCTCAGATTCTCTATTGGCCCAAAACTAAAACCATTCCCGAGGTCAACTCATTAGACAAAAATTAGACTGAACTATAAGACATAAAATGATACTTGTGAAAAGTGTTCTTCTTAGCTTAAGTAGATACATGAGACTAAATGGGCAGCTCCTGTCCAGAGGTGAGATGAGAAGGTAGAGAGGGACAGGAGCTGGATGAATGGACAGGGGAAACACAGAGTGGAAAGGAGGAGTGTGCTGTCACAATATAGGGAGAGCAACTAGGGTCACATAACAATGTGTGTATAAATTTTTGTATGAGAAACTAATTTCAATTGTAAACTTTTACTTAAAGCACAATTAAAAAAAGGGGGGGGGCGGGAAAGATGTCTTCTCCACCTAATCCCAAATAGCTGGGTAACTGACCAGCTCTCCTTGAATAACCAAACAGAAAATTTTCTCCAAGTTAACAAATACCATAAAGAGGTTCCTGTCTCTGAACTACGGACTTTTTTTTTTTTTTTCCACACCACCTAGTCCTAAGGCCCCCAAAGTCATCAGGTTAGAGAACACAACCTCAGAGTAATCTCAGCATCGTAATGGCAGCAGCAGCTCACAAATGAATGGAGTATGTCCGGCCTGATTAGATTGGCCAGAACACTTTAAACATCAAGCGAACTGACCCTTGACACGAGACAGGTTGATTTATTATCCCGCTAGCACTGCTGACAATGAACACTGTGAGCTTGCCTCTGTCTGGCCATTTTTTAAACTCTTTGCACACGAGTGGCACCTATATCCTCTAACACATTACCACAGACAGCCCTGCTGGAATGCTAAGAGGCTCCTATATAGATATTTTTTTTAAGAGACTCAAACTAAGAGTCTAATCGAGTGCAGCCAAAGAGGTCTGCTGTGCATGCATGGAGATAAATATGCACCACATTATTAAAAAGCAAGTAATGTTCATGACAGGCAATGGTGAGTGCGGAGAAACCTCAGCATAGAACGTGAGAGCTGGAAGGGAGTGTGGAGGTCACGAGGTGCCTGAAGCTCAAAGTGAGGAAATGCCCATCCAAGGTTACTCTGCAGGGACCAGTGCTCTGCTTTCCAGATTCCATGTCCAGTGCTGGTATAGGACTCCAGACTGCTTTAATCCCACAACACTGAAAAATAAATAAATAATTTCCATAGCTGTTCAGTGTTGCAGCCAATTCCATCTTACATGTTTTGTAATAAAAATCTATTTGTTTAAACATTACTACCTCAGAATTTGGAAACCGTGGTGGCGTATTGGTTAAGTGCTAATGGCTGCTAACCTAAAGGTCAGCAGTTCAAATCCACCAGGCGCTCCTTGGAAACTCTATGGGGCAGTTCTACTCTGTCCTATAGGGTCGCTATGAGTCGGAATCGACTCGACGGCAACGGGTTTTTAGCTCAGAATTTGTGTTAATGCAGAGTGGGAGTGAAGAGAAAGCTCAGCTGTAACTTTTGTGATTAAGAAATTAGTAGCATAGATGAGATTGTAGAGGACACAATGCGCCTGCTTAAAGCCAAGGGTAAGAGCTGTTGTTCATGTGTCATTCAGAAATAATGTATTTTCAGGTAAACCAGTAATGTGCCAATTATATAATTTTGTCCATTATTCAATTGGGCCTCCAAGGATTTCTGTTTGTCAGCTCTATATTAGCTTAGTCCAAATTGTCATTTGTGCCTGAACATTAATGAAACTTCATTTTGTTAATTCAGGTTAGTGCTAACCAAGGACTGAGTGCCGAGAGTCCTGAGAACTTGCATCTCTATTGCACCACTTAGCATTCTTTTACTAGGAAAGTCCCCTTCATCTCTTGAACTTCAATGTCCCCAACAGTTCAATGGGGATAGTATAATTTATTGTTCTTGGCTCACAAAACATTGTGAAGATTCATGAGATGATGGATGTGAAAAATCTTCACAAAATTTGAAGTCCTGTGCAAATGCGGGTAATGATGATGAAGATGTGTGCTCCCTCCACAAGGCCTCTGCTACATGACCACCACTTAAATCTTCTCAGCTGTGGCTGCTGCCTGCCCTCTGGATGCCTTTCCCCTCTGACCATTTGTCATTGTTTGCTGTTAGTACAGATAAGCCCCTCTCTCTCATCTGAATGGAAGCGCAGTTTATCTGGAGGAAAGCCTAAATGTCCAAGCGATGTGGACATGATCACAGATGTAAAAGCAAGGCAAGGTTCTGCTACTTGCTCACCATGAAAGAAGACTAGGGCTGAGGCTTTGGCTAATTGGCCTCTTCATAATTTTTATTGCTTCATAGACGTGGAACAATTGCATGCCCGAATTCAGCGACAGCTTATAAAGAGCAGCATATGAAAGGCTTTCATTACAAAATGAAAGTCTAATATTTGCACTCCCAGGAAGTTGATGGGGGAAATAGGAGCAAGGTCATCCTGCGGAGTTTAATTAAACTTTTAAGTTCATTGAAGCATTTGAAATAAGTACCAATTGTCCTAAGTTTGGGAAAGGAGTAATAAAGAAATAGAGAGGAATAATATTGCACAAGACTTTCATAAAGACATTCTATAATTTAAACGGAATACTCTAGAACAAAGCAAATCCCTTGGAACACTCAGATTCCATGAGCCTGGCAGCCAGACATATTTCCTCCATGCAGGAGTCTAGAAGAATCTCGTCTAGGGAATCAAACTCACCAAAGAGGAAAAAGCTAAGAAGACTGACATCAGGGGTTTCTTGTCCAAACCCTGCTGGACCACTCTCCAGTGAAGTTCAAAGTTGGCCAGCTACGCTCTGGCTTTCGGAGCTGGTAAACAGATTGTTAGCCTGTCATTTTTAATCATGACAAACATTCAAGGAGTACGAGACATCTGAGAAATGCTTCTAACAAGGAAGTCAGTGACAAGAACAAACGAACTGGAACTAAGGCAATTTGGGAGAACTAGAAGCTATGTAGGAAGAAGGAAACTTGAGAAGGTAACTCTTATTGATATCTATAGAGAGAAGAGAAAATATTGCATCCATATTGCAAAAACAGGATGCTTAGGAAAAAAAAAAACTTAGAGAACGAAATTTCTTAGAACTTGAAAATATGAGAACAGACTTCAGCTTCCAATATATAGAAAGTTTAATAGAGCATTGCTTAAAGCAATTTAGCAAAAGATAATCTACAAAATAATAACTTTTCTTGAAACCAGCAGAAAGCTGAAATCACATGGAAACTAACTAACCCAGATTAAAGGAAAGAAAGGAAGACAGGTATCTCCAAGGAGAGACGGGACTCGGGCATTTGCTTATGGAAGATGCTATAACAGCTGGTAACCATTTGGCTAAAATTCTGAACAAATTGTTAGAAATCACATGTGAACTAGTGTGAGAGTATCAAACCCCTGGAAAACAAAAAATGCCCACTCACAAGTTCTTTTCTATCACCTCACCAGGCAATCACCAGAAAGAGCAGAATATTTGAGACAGCCTCTTTCATGATACATGACTTGGGCAAAGGAATAGCAGCCACTGTGGGAAAGGCACAGAGTTCCCCTGGATCTTTCTCTTCTACCTCCCTTACAGAACAAAAGCCTTAGACCGTTGAGAAAAGGACATAAAACTCTGCCACTCCAAGATGCAAGAGAAGATCCACTGTACCTGGGAGAGGAACAGAAAAATACCCCAGGCCTAGACAACTAGTGATGCACTACTGCTAGAGGAGTAAGATGGCTAAGAAGACCCTGCTCCTGAGACACAGGGACACAATGCCTAACTGAGACTGAGGCTAAACTAGAAAAGCAGAGAATGCCATCACCCTCACCCCCACCACTAGGCTAGGAAGTGTCTGGAAACAACTAAGAGCAGTTTACTGCTGGAGGAAGAATGAGATCATGGAGAGAGACCTTCCCTAATGTGCAGATGAAAAGAAAAGACCTAAAGCTGAGATAGGACAGACATTGAGAAAAATCCTTTACTAATCAGCCCCCACCCTAAACAAAAAGGACCACAAGAAGTCTGTGGTACACTGAGGTTGACCATATCGACAACAAAATCCCAACCAAGCTTTACTGCTGATTATACCAACTTAACTCCCCACACTAAAGGCCTAGCAAAGAAAATGACATGTTCATTTCTAGGCATAAGTTCTATTACCTCAGACTCTAGTGTACTATGCAAGATGCCCAAAAAGTGTGAGCCTCACAAAAAGCAGAAACACACACACACACTCTGAAGAAACAAAATATACAGTAGAACCAAACTCAGATATGTACCAGATGTTGGGACTATCAGACAGGGGTTTAAAATAACTGTGATAGCTCTGGTGGTGCAGTAGTTAAGAGCTATGGCTGCTAACCACACTGTCAGCAGTTCAAATCCACCACCTGCTCCTTGGAAACCCTATGGGCAGTTCTATTCTGTTCTATAGGGTCACTATGAGTCGGAATTGACTTGATGGCAACAGGTTTATGATTAATATATTAAAAGCTCTAATGGAAAAAAGTGGAGAGCATACAGGAAAATATGGGAAATTTCAGTAGAGAGATGGAAAATATGAGAGAATCAAATGAAAAAACTAGACATACTACTACTACGACTGCCAAATAAAAAAACGAAGAATGTCTCTGATAGGCTGATCAGTAGACTCAAGAGAGCTGAGTAACTGTGACTTGAATATAAAATCAAACCCATTGCCATCGAGTCAATTCTGACTCATAGCAACCCCACAGGACAGAGTAGAACTGCCCCATAGGGTTTCCAAGGTGCTCCTGGTGTATTTGAACTGCTGACCTTTTGGTTAGCAGCAGTAGCAGACTTGAATATAGGCCAATAGAAATCACCTAAACTAAAACACAAAGAGAAAACAGTGACAAATACAAAAAACAGCATCCAAGAGCTGTGGGACAGTATAAAATGATGTAGCGTAGGCATAATTGGGATAGAAAAGATAGAGCATATGGAAAGCAGTAGTATTTTAAATGATAATGGCCAAGAATGTTCCAAAATTAAGAAAAGACCACAGAACTAAGCTCAAAGAAAACCAAAGTATAAATACCAACAAAATAAACAAAAGGCAATTATGTGATATTGAAACTACTGAAAACCAAAGATAAAAAACTTTGAGGAAAAAAGAGAATATCAAAGTTATAAAGATATTTAACAGGCTTCTGTTTCAAAACTATGAAAGCCAGAAGACAATGGATTAAGATCTTTGAAGTGCTGAGAGAAAAAATTAAATTCTATATCCAGTGAATATATCTTTTAAAATGATACAAAAAAAAAAGTATTCTGAGAGAAATAAAAACTGAGAAAATTTATTGCCATCAGAGAAGAAATATTAAAGAAAGTTCTTTAGACAGAAACTTGAATCTAAATAAATGGAAGATAACTGAAAATGCCATACATGAAAGTAAATAAAAATGTGGAGTTTTTCTCATTTTAACTGCTCTAAAATATAATTGACTGTTTAAAGCAAAAATAAGATCAATACATTGTGTGTTTATAGCCTAGGTAAAAGTAAAATATAAAATAACAATAACAAAGGATGGGAGGAAGAAGTCAAGAGTATACTGTTGTAAGGCTTTATACTACAAATCAAGTAGCACAATATATTTTGAAGGCATATAGTGATTAATTAAAGATATATTTTAAGCTATATGGTAGGCATTAAATAATTTTTGTTGTTGTTGGGTGCCATCAAGTCAATTCCAATTCATAGTGACCTCATGTGACAGAGCAGAACTGCCTTAGGGTTTTCTTGGCTGTAATCTTTATGGAAGCAGATAGCCAGATCTTTCTCCCATAGAGCTGCTGGGTGGGTTCAAACCACCAACCTTTTGGTTAGCAGTTGAGAGCTTAACCATTATGTCACCAGAGCTCCTTTCAAATAATTTTTAAAGAGGCATAAATAACAAGCCAATAAGGGAATTACACTTTAAACCAAGAAGAACTATATTTAAACCCTTCTGGCTGAAACAAGCAATGAATGGACAAAATATATGAAATGCTAGTTTACAAGAAATTGGACATCAGACAATGAAGGGCAATGATCACTCAGAGATGGAAAACAAGTGAGATGAGCACTATGATTTCCCTATCTGACTGACTTGAGAAACTTGGGTAAAGTACACAGAAGGGTCTTACCTCAACTAAAAAAAACTGGGGAATAAATAGCTCTAGACTCAGCAATTCTCCGGTGCCACCTAACAAATCTTAAAAGACAAAAAAAGATCACATTGTTTTGAAATAACTTAAATGTGTCCTAGAGCAAAGTTGAAGAAAATTTATAAACATACAAAAATAATCTGCACCATGCAAGTTAAGAGTCAAAATGTCTGGAATCCAGTGAAAACTTACCAGGAATGGAAAGAAGCAGGAAAATAAAACTAATAAGAAGAAATCAATCAATCAATCATTCAAAACAGATCCAGAACTGACATAGATGATAAAATTATGACTCCTCTAGATGTTTA
Organism: Loxodonta africana; assembly: GCF_030014295.1. Classification (NCBI taxonomy): domain Eukaryota; kingdom Metazoa; phylum Chordata; class Mammalia; order Proboscidea; family Elephantidae; genus Loxodonta; species Loxodonta africana. Next base: position 11,748,972 of record NC_087353.1, read on the forward strand.
AAACATTAAACCCAGTGCCATCGAGTCGATTCCGACTCATAGCGACCCTACAGTTTAAAACAGTTTAAAACATTAGAGACCTGAAAAATACCTTCCGGAGATGAAAGCTACAATGTCTGAAATGAAAAATACAATGGACAGAATTAATGTCAGATTAAACAGAAAAGAAAAAAAAAAGCGAACTTGAAGACATAGAAGTGATTCAAAATCAAAGAGATTACAAAGAATCAAAAAGAACAGGAATAGTTATAAAAGAACTTCAGTGAACTATGGGACAACTTCAAATGTGAGTAACTGAAGACCACTAAAAGGGGACAGGAAAAAATCCAAAGAAAATTAAGACTAAAATTTCCCCAAATTTGATGAATACTGTAAGCCAACAGATCCAAGAGACTCAATAGTTCCCAACAAAAAAATAAAGAAAATTATTATAAGGCAATCATAATCAAACTTTCAAAACTAGTGATAAAAAGAAAATCTTAAAAGCAGTTAAATGCTTTACGGACAGAAGAATAAAGATGGCAGCAGATTCTTATTAGAAACAGTACAGGTGAGAAGTCAGCAGAGAAATATCCTTAAATTACTGAAAGATATGTCTACCTAGCATTCTATATCCACTAAAAAATAATCTTTTTAAAATGATGATGTAATAAATGCATTTCAGACATACAAAAGCTGAAAGAATGAGCACCAGCAGACATATACTATAAGAAATATTAAAGAAGTTTTTCATGAAGAAGGAAAATTGAGCCAAATGGAAGTAGTAAAAAACAAAATCTTGCAGATACAATTGTAAACATGTTCCATCATAGCTTCTCTCGGATCCAGGAGTACTGTATCGCTTGTAAAAACTGACATTTAGGCACTTTTTATTTTTCTAAAGATGTGATTTGGATCCTATGCTCTAATTAAATTATCTTTTAAGACCTTCCAAAGATGTCCATTTTTAAATGCCAAGTTATAAAAGTAAAGCTTTTGTAATGAAAATATTAAGTATCATTTTTTTCTCTTGAAAGGAATGTCAAGTTTTCTTTTTTTTTACACAATGATTAATAAATTGAACTTATACAGAAAAAAGGGTGTACCACTAACCCTGAGGGAAAAAAAAACTACTGTTTTCATTAAAAAAAAATAATTAAAATAAAACATAATCACAAAAATACTCAACCTAAAGAAAAAAGAAATAAAAGCAATAAAGTGTAATTGGGACAAATAGCAGGATGGTAGATTTTAATCCAACCATATCAATAATTACAATTTATATAAATAGGCCAAACAAATCAATCAAAAGATAGAGATTTCATATTAGTAAAAAAGACTCAGTACTATGTTATCCACAAAAAACCCATTTTAGATATAAAGATGTATATCGGTTAAATGTAAAAAGATGAAAAAGATATACCATGCAAACAATAATCAAAAGAAACTTGAATTAGATATATTAATATCAAAGTGAACTTCAGAATAAGAAATATTACCAGAGATAAAGAGGGACATTACGTAATATTAAGTGGTCAATTCACCAAGATGACATGAAAATTATAAGTATACAGTCAACAACAGCACCTCAAAATAAACGAAGTAAGACCAGAAGAACTAGATGGTGCGTGGCTACAACCGATGACTGCCCTGACACGGAAAAAAACAGAGAATCCCTGATGCAGCAGGAGAGCAGTGGGATGCAGACCTCAAATTCTTGTAAAAAGACCGGACTTAATGGTCTGACTGAGACTAGAAGGGCCCCAGAAGTCACGGTCCCCAGGCCTTCTGTTAGCCCAAGGCTGGAACCATTCCCAAAGCCAGCTCTTCAGATGGGGATTGCACTGGACTGTAAGACAGAAAATGATACTTGTTAGGAGTGAGCTTCTTGGCTCAAGTAGACACATGAGACTATGTGGGCAGTTCCTGTCTGGAGGGGAGAGGAGAAGGCAGAGGGGGACAGAAGCTGACTGAATGGACATGGGGAATACAGGGTGGAGAGAAGGAGCGTGCTGTCTCACTGGGGGAGAGCAACTAGGAGTACATAGCAAGGTGTATATAAATTTTTGTATGAGAGACTGACTTGATTTGTAAACTTTCACTTAAAGCACAATAAAAATTTTTAAAAACTAAAAAAAATGAAGTAAAAACTGAAAGAACTGAAATTTGTCTAAAAATTGTAAACAAATCCACAGTTATAATTGGAATTATAGTTGGAATTCAACATTCCTCTCTCAGTAGACATAAAATAAGTAAGGATATAGAAGATCTAGACAACACTGTGAAACGATGTGATCTAACTGACATTTATATACTGCTTCAACTAACAACGGCGTATAAGGCACATTGGTTCTTCAAGGGCACATACAAAATTTGCCAAGATAAACCGTATTCTGAGTCATAAAACAAATCTTGAAAAAAAATAAATCCTACAATAGATTTCTTATATTGATAGTTTATCTTCTTATCTTGATCAATCTGACTGGAATTTTATCATTTTTATTATCTTTTCAAAAAGCAGGTTTTAGTTTCACCAATTTTCTCTAGTATTTTTCTATTGCTTTTATTGATTTTTTCCCCATCTTTATTGTTTTCTTTCTTCTACTTCTTTTGAGCTTAATTTGTTCTCTTTTTTCTAGTTCCTCAAAGTAGGATCTTAGGCAATTAATTTTAGACCCTTTTTGTTTCTCCCATAGCGCAACCATTTAATGTTATAAATTTTCTTCTAAGTGCTTCTTTAGATCCACTCCCTAATATTTTGATGTGTTTTCATTTTCATTTAGTTCTCCATATTTTGCTAATGTATTTACTCTCTGACCTGCTCTTCATTCTTTTCTGCATTTCCATACTAAAAGACTCATTTCCTTCTACCTGAAAAAACCCCTTTTAATATTTATTTTAGCATAGGGCTGAAAGTAATGAAATTTCTGTTTTGTTTGACTAAAAATTTTTACAAATAATTTTTATGAGGCTAGCATTATCCTGACACCAAAAACAGAGAAAAAAGAAAATTAAAATGAATACTACAAACCAATATCTCTTCTAAGCATAGATGCAAAAATCCCAATCGAAATATTAGGAAACCTAATATACCAGGTCACTATGAGTTAGAATCAACTCAAAGGCAATGGGTTTATATACCAATTTCTAAGGAAAGAAAAACATATCAAAATCAAGCTAGGTTTATTCCAGGAATGCAAGGTTCATTTCACATTTGAAAAATAATACAATTCCTCACATTAATATAATACGCCTCCCACTAGAGTGGTAGGAACAGAAGCTTAGAGAAAGCATATTAAATAGCAGCTAAAGAAGAGGGAGCACAGGCAACTTTACCAAAGAGGTTTTGCTAATTACTGCCATAATTTCAGTAAACAAACAAATATAAGCAACTGACCTTATAAGATAAAACTTCTTATGTGCCCCTTTTTACTCATTTATTTAAAAGCCATATATGATGCAAGAAGGATGGCAATGAGGGTGACCAAATGTTGCCATATATTACAGTAATTACGCTAACGTATGTAGAGCTGAGAAAATGTCCAAGTCACAGAACAGAAAAGGCACCAATTCAATTCTAAAAGCTCATCTTGAGAGCCCTTCTGCAACCTAAGGTGTGGAGATTTAATACATACCCCGGCTAATAAAACGCTTCATGATTTGCCGTGTTTTGACAGAGACTACTGGCTGTCTAACAATGATTCATGCTCCCTTTCCATAATGCAAAGTTGTTGTTGAAAAACTGCTGCCCAGCCAGTGATGACATTTCCGGGCCCCCAATATCCATCTAGGTAAAGCCATGTGAATATACTCTGGACAACAGAACTGAGTGCAAGCGTTATACTCCACTTGCAGGCCTAGTCCAGAAAAGCTGCCCACATAATCCTCCACGCCCCTTCTTCCTCCTCTGCAGATGCATAGCATTGCCTAGGATGACACTGGGAGCCATGTGTTAAAGTTGAACGGACCCTCTATCAGCGAGGTCCAGGAACGCCTGGAATGACTATGTAGAAGAGAGGTTCCTGCTCTTCCTTATCCTTTCTAAAATCCAGCCCTAAATGTACTCTAATAAATTCCTTTTATTCTGTTTAATATTGAATTTCAGGTCTTCTCTGTTAGGTTAGACATTGTTGCCCTGATCAATACAAAAAGTGGTAGCTTGAAGTAGAGTGCTGTCATAACGATAATCAAAAGTGTGTCATTGACTTAATGTTTGAGTGGCAGGAGACAAGGAAACTTATAGTCTGGAAAACTCAAGATTTCTATGATGCAGTAACAAAACTTTTGGTCAATCTACTACCTGTGATGTCTTTGAAGGTAGAAGTGTGGCTACTGAGCCTATAGGTATAAGTACAGAAATTGTTGTTGTTATTGTTAGGTGCCGTTGAGTTGGTTCCCACTCACGCACAACAGAATGAAACACTGCCCTGTCCTGGCCCATCCTCACAATCATTGCTATGTTTGAGACCATTGTTGCAGCCACTGTGTCAGTCTAACTCGTTGAGGGTCTTCTTCTTTTCTGCTGACCCTCTACTTTACCAAACATGATGTCCTTCCCCAGGGATTGATTCCTCTTGACAACATGTCTAAAGTAAATGAGACGTAGTCTTGCCATCCTTGCTTCTAAGGAGCATTCTGGTTGTACTTCTTCCAAGACAGGTTTGTTCGTTCTATTGGCAGTCCATGACATGTTCATTATTCTTCGTCAACACCACATTTCAAAGGCGCCAATTCTTCTGGCTTCCTTATTCATTGTCCTGCTTTCCCATGCATATGAAGTGATTGAAAACACCATGGCTGGGGTCAGGCCCACCTTAGTCTTCAAGACGGCATCTTGGCTTTTCAACACTTTAAAGAGGTTTTTTGCTGCAGGTTAGCCTAATGCAATGCATTAATTTCTTGACTGCTGCTTCATGGGTATTGATTGTGGATCCAAGTAAAATGAAATCCTTGTCAACTTCGATCTTTTCTCTGTTTATCATGATTTCCTTATTAGTCCATTTGTGAGGATTTCTGTCTTCTTTATGGGGAGGGGTAATCCATACTGGAGGCTATGATCTTTGATCTTCATCAGTAAGTGCTTCAAGTCCTCTTCACTTTCAGCAAGCAAGGTTGTGTCATCTGCATAATGCAGGTTGTTAATGAGTCTTCCTCCAATTCCAATGCCCCATTCTTCTTCATATAGTCCAGCTTGTCGGATTATTTGCTCAGCATACAGACTGAATAAGTATGGTGGAAGGATACAACCCCGACACACACCTTTCCTGACTTTAAACCATGCAGAATCCCCTTGTTCTGTTCAAAGGACTGCCTCTTGCTCTATGTACAGGTTACTAATGAGCACAATTAACTGTAATGGAATTCCATTCTTTGCAATGCTGTCCATAATTTGTTATGATCCACACAGTTGAATGCCTTTCTCAAGTCAATAAAACACAGGTAAACATCTTTCTGGTATTCTCTGCTTTCAGCCAGGATCCATCTGACATCAGCAATGGTATCCCTTGTTCCACATCCTCTTTTGAACCCAGCTTGAATTTCTGTCTGTTCCTTGTTGATATACTGTTACGGCTGCTTTTGAATGATCTTCAGCAACTTATATGTGCTAAGTAAAGAATGATCTTCTTTACGTAAATGTGCTTTAATGATATTGCTCGATAATTTCCACATTTGGTTGGATCATCTTTCTCTAGAATAGGCATAAATATGGAACTCTTTCAGCTGGTGGCCAGGTAGCTGTCTTCCAAATTTCTTGGCATAGATGAGTGAGCACTTCAGTGCTGCATCAGATTGTTGAAACATCTCAGTTAGTATGCCATCAATTCCTGGAGCCTTGTTTTTCACCAGTGACTTCAGTGCAGCTTGGACTTCTTTCTTCAGTACCATCGGTTCCTGATCATATGCCACCTCCTGAAACGGTTGAACATCAACCAATTCTTTTTGATATAATGACACCGTGTATTTCTTCCATCTTCTTTTGATGCTTCTTGCATCGTTTAATATTTTTCCCATAGCATCTTTCAATACTGCAACTAGAGGCTTGAATTTTTTCTTCAGTTCTTTCAGCTTGAGAAATGCTGAGCATGTTCTTCGCTTTTGGTTTTCGATCTCCAGCTCTTTGCACATGTCTATGCTGGGAATGATAACTTGAAGAGGAATGGTGTTGCATTCATCATCAAAAAGAACATTTCAAGATCTATCCTAAAGTACAATGCTGTCAGTGATAGGATAATATCCATATGCCTAAAGGTTAGTTCGACTGTTTTTAAATTTATACAACAATTACTCAGGCCATAGATGAAGAAATTGAAGATTTTTACCAACTTCTGCAGTCTGAAATCGGTCAAACATACAATCAGAATGCATTGATAATTACTGGTGATTGGAATGCGTTAACTTGGAAACAAAGAAAAGGAACTGTAACTGGAAAATATGGCCTTTGTGATAGAAACAATGCCAGAGATTGCATGACAGAATTTTGCAAGACCAACTTCTTCATTGCAGATACCTTTTTTCAACAACATAAACAGAGACTATACCCATGGACTTCACCAGATGGAATACACAAGTATCAAATAGGCTAAATCTGTAGAAAGAAGTGATGGAAAAGCTCAATATCATCAGTCAGAACAAGGCCAAAGGCTGACTGCAGAATAGACCATCAATTGCTCAACTGCAACTTCAAGTTGAAACTGAAGAAAATTAGAACAAGCTCACAAGTGCCAAAGTACAACCTTGAGTATATCCCAACTGAATTTAGAGACCATCTCAAGGATAGATTTGATGCATTGAACTCTAATGACTGAAGACCAGACAAGTTGTGGAATGACATCAGGACATCATACATAAAGAAAGCAAGAGGTCAATAAAAAGACAAGAAAGAAGGAAAAGACCAAAATGGATGTCAGAAGAGATTTTGAAACTTACTCTTGACCATCAAGTAGCTAAAGCAAAAGGAAGAAATGATGAAGTAAAAGAAATGAACAGAAGATTTCAAAGGGTGGCTGGAGAAGACAAAGTATTACAAGTGAAGAAGTTGGAAAACATAAATTAGGAGAGTATGTTGGTTGATGCTGTTGAGTTCATAAAAGTATTAGAAGAGATAAACTCAGAAAGATATTGGCTTGTTTGAAAGAAAAAATAAAAGAAACTACAAAGAATTCAGAAATTTGGGACTTTACAGGGTTCAAACACCCAAATTTTTTCAGACGCTAAAGAGTGACAGATATGATGAGAATAGTTTTACAACACAAAGGCCATTAAGACTCAACCCTGTGGCAAAGAGCAGATTAAGGAAGTCATCTCCTCACTGATGGCCTCAAAATATTCATCATCAAGTTGAAAGAAGTATAGAGTCCGGAAAGAAAGCAAAAAAAATCAGGCTTGAGAATTATGTCTAGGGAAGAACTTTGGGCATGGCTACTGGCATATGGAACAAACTGAAAGCATATATACAAAAATATATAGTGGACATTTGCCTTTTCTCTATCTATCCAGTATCTGAACCTACCGCTAAGTGAATCTTCCTAAGAGGAAGGACTCTATCTCTATGGAGGGTACAAAGTCAGGTACTTACTCTCCTCAAATCCTGACAGCTAGAGAAGGTGATCTAAGCTTGACCAATCAGATGCATTGCACTGTTTCGGAAAATGAACCTGGAGCAAGTGACACACACACACAAAAAAACAGGTAACAGGTTAGAATTTATCCTGACACTAGTGTAATGGGGCTGGCTGCAGGCTGTGCCTTAGGACAGGGTTAACCAGAAGGACTTCTTGTGTGCAGAAACATCTTAACCTGGTTGTTTGTATACCAGGACTTGGATTAAAGTTCTGGATGCTCGACTTTCCTTGATTCCTGCATATATGTATATATGTATGTATGTATATTTGAGCTTTAGTATTTAGCCCTCCATCAATTTCATGAACTTTCTAGTACATCAACAATACATTTCTCTTTTGTTAAAATTAGCTAGAGTCAAATTCTGTTCTTTGCCACCAAGAATCCTCATAGTAAAAGTATGTGCCAGGGAAATAAAAGGTTGGTCTCCCACAACAGCCTGTGGCCAAGCATCTAAGAGTTTTACTAAAGGAGAAGCCAACGAGTATCTGCTCTACATGGGAAAATGCCCAGACCTGGGGCAAATAGAAAAAGGCTGCCATCCAGGTAGGACGATAATGAGCTTTTCTCCCAGGGCATGGGGCTGACCTGATGGGTATTTACACAGATGTCCAAATGCAAGGAAAACTTGAAGTCAGATACCATGCCATGTCCAAGAAAGAGGAAAGGAGCCCAACAGGAGAAGCCATATTCCAGCAAGTAAGTGCACAACAGGGACTGAAAAGAAGGCAAAACATAAGCAGCCAAATGGACTTAAGTGCAGAAAAAGGCTAAGGCTGGATGAGAAAATAAGGGATTTAATTCATGATCAGGTATGGGATATCCAGAACTCCTGGCTATTGCATACTGACCATGACACAATCTACATAAAGATTCAGATCAGGGCAAAAAGAAAATAATGATACAAAATATAGGAAGCCTCTTTGGTGAATTGCTTATCTTTGTGACACAGAAGCTAAGAGAAATAAATAGATACACAGTCATGATGATAATAGATAGATAGATAGGCAGATAGATATAGATAGACAACAAATAGGAATCAGTAAAGAATACAGAATTGACAGGAGGGAAACTGAATTAAAAGTAAAACTTTTCAAGTTCTATGCTAGTCTTAAGGTGTGTTGGTGGCGCAAATGGTTTGCACTCAACTGCTAGCCGAAAGGTTTGCAATTCAAGGCCACCCAGTGGTAATGAGGAAGAAAAGGCCTGGTGATCTGCTTCCATTAAGATTACAGCCAAGAAAACCTTATGTAGCATTTCTACTCTGTAACACATAGGGTCGCCATAAGTCAGAATTGTCCTGTCCCTAATTACCTGTGTGATCTTAGACACTCACTTCTTCTCTTGAAGGTTCAGTTTCCACCTTATAATATGAAATGCTAGATTAGATCTGTATTTTTTCAAACCATCTATCAGGGCAACTGGAGATGGGAGTTTGCAGTACATGAGAGTCCAAGGCCCTCACCCAACTTCAACCACATTAATTTAGTATTTAGTTCTTTTTAAAACTTCCACGTACGTTTTAAGGATTGGTTTCACTCTATCTTCAGGGTTAGGCATTTAAGGATTAACTGCTTGGCCAGTTCTGGGGCACCTTACTCCCTATACCTTAGAGGAACCTGAGATAGTGCTCTCCATAACAATCCCAGGGAAGCTCCCCTAACTACTGCCAGCGGCTACCACAGAGTCTTCTTCATGTCATTTCTGTATCACCTATAGGTAACTTGGTACATATGTTAGTTTCTTAGCGCTGCCATAACAAAGTACCACAAATTGAATAGCTTATAAGAACAGACATTTATTGTCTCAGAGTTTTGGAGGCTAGGAGTCCAAATTCAGGGTGTCAGCCCTATTGATTCCTTCTGAGGGCTCTGAGGACAAAATTGATGCCCCGTATTGAGTCCAGTAAAATGGATAAAAACAGGATGTTATAGAAGCAAGTAGGAGAGATACCTAACGGTACATGGCTAGGAGTGGGTAGCTAGAGATGGTATTTACAAAGAAGTAAGTTTTTCTCTGGAACTTGAAAATTAAGTAGGAGCATGGAGAGGAGCCATGGAAAGGGAACAAAGATAGAGCAGACTACAGAACCGAAGCAGGATGTGCACAGTCCCAGGGGCAAAAGAGAGCGTGGGCCTTCGGAAGAATTTTAGATAGTGTCACGTAGTTGGAGACTAGACTGTGAGCTAGAGAATGGGAGAGGTAAAGTTGGACAGGTAGGCTGAGTCCAGATCCAAAGAGGCTTGAGTCTTCACCAAAGAATTTGGTTTTATATAAGGCGATGGCAAGCAATTCAAAGTTTTCAATGACACAGGAACGTGGTTAAGGTTTACAGTTTTAAAAGCTTACTTTAGCTTCATGGTGGAGCGTGGATCAGAGGGATGAGATAAAAAGCTTGGCAATCCCAGTAAGAGACGATGGTGGCCCCAGACTGAGATGATGGCTGTGGCAATGGAGAAAACTGGGCAGATTCAAAGGATAGTAGGGGAAAAAATAATTAATTAATCATTTGTTTTGAGATAAAAATTATTCTGGTTGTATGAACAAGCTGTGTATTTGACGAGCTTTCTATAGGCAACTATTCTCTCTTTAGTCCTAAATTAGTATCTCTTTAAAGTAAATCAGGAAAATGAGTCTTTATTTATCACCTATGGGGGGAGAAAAAACAGATCTCAATGGATGTCTGTCTTTTAATGCTGCTTCTTCTCTTTCTTTTAGGCAGAAGTTCTATTCAAACTAAGCCAATTGAAAATCCAGGGTCCCTGTTTTACACATGAAAAATAAGTGGGAAATGAAAAGCTATGGCTCTCCTGTCTTTGTGGATATGTCAGCATGGCATTCAAATTGTACTTTGAAGTGAGGCCTTTGTAACTGACAAAATAAACAAGGAATTATTGCTGCTTAACACTGTTCAAAGGTAGTTATTGACATCAGCCCCACATTAAAGCAGCATACAACTGCATAATGAGAATCATAAAACAAAAATATCCTTTATTCTGACAAAACAAAAAACTGTGGTGGAAAGAACAAAGAAAGGCTCTGGAGTCAGAAGAACTGGATTAAAATCCCAGCCTATACCTTCCCCAATATCTCCATCTGTAAAATGGACATAATAATAATACTCAACTCATAGTGCTATTTAAAAAAAAAAAAGTTAAATGAGATAATAAATATAAAGCACCTGATAGATAGTAAGAACTCAGGAAATGGTGGTGTTATATTATCTGTTCTTTGTACTATGTGCTGAGAGGGGTTACTCTTCTCCATGTTCTGAAGTATTTGAGACGCACAGTACATGCGAATTCTGAAATAATCTTCCTGTCTAGAAGGAAAAGTGGCATGAAATCCAGACCTAAGTAATTTTCATCCTCTATTTGACCGACAAAAACAGCTTTCCATTCTGCAGCAAGGCAGGAACATAATCCAGACAAAATTGGATTCCTGACCCTTGGAAACTCACTTTAGATTGATACACCCAGCCGTGGCATTGCAACGCTCAGAGAGCTGTGTAGTCCACCTTGCACCATGAAGGGCATGGTCTAATTGGTCCTTCTGGGATTACAACGGAGCTGCCTGACTCAGAATGCCAGTTAAATTAACTGACAATGAGCACCTTGGAAAACATATAAAGTCTCTATCCCACCCACCTTCCAAGACCATTGCAAAGAGGGTCATGCTCATTGGGGCGATCAACTTTGATGACTTTTCAGCATGCAATGGTGTTCCAGCTCACTGCTGCTCTATTTTCCCCTACGGCCTTACACATCTTTAGGATGTCAAAGGTAAACAGTACAACATAGCTATATTCTTTTAGCTCTCCATCTCCGAAGACGGCACTACCAATCTGTCATCAGTAGGGTGTGGACACACTTTGAGTGTTTTTCCCTGTTGAATTCGGTTCAACAAATAGTTATATCTGACTATGAAACCAAGTTACCATCAAAGGGGCTAGATAAAGTTTCAGATTCATGGCAGGCTAGAAAAGGACAGGAATCAATACCCAGGAGCATCCAGCAGGTGGAGAAAAGGAGGCCTGGTATTGGTCTTAGCTCTACCCCATAACTACAAGACCTTCAGCAAGCCATTTGATATCTCTCCTTAAAGTTCCTTGCCTACTAAAAGAAGAAAGTGATCTGGGAGAGATTCCTTGCACTTTCAGGTTCTATGATTCTGTTACCATTGATTCTATTATAGAGAGAAGGGAGATTAACAACTATATTCTTGAGAAGTGAGGCAATGGCAACTTGTGAAGGTTAGTCCTCCAAAGGTAAGTCCACTGTGCCATTTATACTTGCATTCAGGTTAGTATGGCTCAAGGACATTTAGGGCCCAGCAGAAAAAATGGAGTAAAAAACATTTCAATTGAAACACATAATATTTATCATAGCAACACCTACTACTTACTTTCCAAGGCCTGAAAATATTTCTACCATCCATCATTACTTTCGGCTTGAAGTCTCTCTGTCAATATGAAACCCATATAGATGTGCTTAAGTCAATCTAAACTAATTTCTGCAGGTAAAATTTCATGAGACTTCATCAGGGGCTTTCCCTGAGCCCAAATATATAGCATCTAATACACTCTGTTCATCCACTCATTTTGCATACTCCTGGGAAATGTAAGCAGTGAAAAAAAAAGGAGATGTGAGGGTAAAACAGCTTTATCCAGCTTGACTTTTGTCCCAAGTCCCCATGTTGCTCGTTTGTTCCTTATTCCATGATCCCCAGACAAAACGGATTCCTTACAATCTCTCTGACATTATGCATTTAAGTCAGGATGGCAGCATGATAAACTGATGGATAACGCGGTGCTTTTCATAACAGCTAGTCCCATAATCCCCTTTTTTTTTTTTAAAAAAGCATGTATGCCTGCCCTAGAATAATAGTAAGCACTTATGCTTTGTGAAAACCTGAAGCTTTGGAGGTTTCACAAGTGTGCTCTCTTTGGATTCAGTTAAGTTCTTTACTTCTTTCAAACCCTTTTCTCTCCTCAGGCTGGAGACAGTCCTTTAAGAGACTGTGCCTCAGCCCAGTAAAAGCCATCTTTACTATTATGTCTCCTCGCATTTACTATTCAGCCTATTTCTCTCTCCAGCTCTGGGGCTCTCCTGCTATATCAGCTCTCTAATCCTTCCGCGGCTCCACAGACATTTGAGCAGAATGACTCACTAGCTTGTATCAAGTTACTGGAATGAAATTTTCTATTCCCTTTGTTTCCCTCCACATGTGTGGCTTGGCCAAGGCTCAGAGCCTCTGCCACTGTATTCACACATCATAATCACCCCATCATGATGGGACCTCCATAGACCTGCACTTTATGCCACTGAAATCTCACCCTGCACTAGTCCCATAATTGCACCATCACAGGGTCTCCATAGGCTGATGTTCCTTCTGCCACCTCTTCTGTTGTGCTAGAAATTGCTGCCTTCCTCTCTTTCACTTCCAGAGCCATTGCTGACCCTCTTGGCCGGTGGGGATAATGAATGCCACCTGGGTTGCATTTGGAGAAGAGACTTCTGTGTTCACTAGAATTTTGACTTCTGTGTTCACTAGAATTTTGTTGGAGTCGGCTCCCACAGCCTAAATTCCCACTACCATCCCTTTCTAACTTAAGTCTTCTCCCCACCCCTACCCTCACACACACCATAGACTGAAAAAGAAGTTACTGAAGCTAGATGGAAATGAGTGGTGTCGATATACAGTGATCCACTGAACCTGAAAACGTAATGCAAAAAGGAAGAGTGAGATGGGAGAGCGTACCTCACTGATTGCTTATCATGTGCCAGGCTATTGACAGTGAGACTATGTTTAATCGTTGTAACAACTTTTAATTTACAATACGGGGAAACTGAGCTGAAATGTTAAGGAAATTATCTAATTTAGAATGTAAGTGGATAAGCTGGGATTCTAGCTAGTATCATTAGTTAACTTGATTTCAAGCTGTATTTGAAGAGAATTGGCATTGCTTCTTTGATGCACAGAAATTGGCTTAGAGTATGTCTATTAACATTGTTTTAACTGCCAATGTAGTCTTACTACTAACTGAGTTCTAGTAGCTGATCAGAAGAATTCCCCCAGGAAGAAAAAATTTAAAAGCTGGATGAAATTTTAAAAATAAGCATTGAAAGAAGCAGAAATAAATAAAAATAACTAGAATTTAGAGGAGACAAAACCCTAGGGAGAAGAGAAACAAATTGAGGTGATCTGGACTCTCTACAGGTTTTTCCTCCAGTCATTCTCAATTTGCAATTTGAGGCATAATGGCTGAAGAGAATACAATGACCTAGAACCGATGGGTGGTTCACTGAGTTGGAGAGATAATACTTGGAGTCCAGGACCACCAAAACAGCCAGGTCTGAAAGATCAAAGATCTTAGAAAGAAGGGAAAGCTAGAAAAGCGAGCCCACTATTTTGCAACATCTTCTTAAAGCATTTTACTAACTCTTATGGAGCACATGCATGGAACATGAAGCCAAAAAACAAAGCACAAATCAATTTGCTAAGATGCTAGAAAATTATAAAGAAATTTCAGAAATCTCATGTTGCTGGAAAGACAAAAATTAGTGTTGGTTCCACCAACATGGAGGCAAGTTCTGACAGATTCACCAAAGTTTCCAGTTGAGACACCTGAAAAGCTATGCTGTTGGACTGTGTGAAAATAAAAAATGAACCGTCTGTGCACGCTTTACACAGGACCGTCTGTGCACGCTTTACACAGGACTATCATAAGAGAATTTAATCCCCTCTGGAAGAAAATGATGTAATTCAGAAAATGAAATTCTTTAACATTTTCTATACGCAGTGTCCATCTTTCAACAAGAAATTACAAAGCATTTCAGGAAATAAGGTCAAATGACAGAAAATCAAAAGAAATAATGGATGCATAAGTGACCCGATATTGGAGTTATCAGATATAGGTATTTTTTAACGATGTTTAAGATACTCAAGAAAACAGATGTAGAGATAGAGAATTTTATCAAAAGAACTGTAATGAATTTTTAAAAGAAACACATAGGAATTCCAGACTTGAGAATAGATAATAGTAGCTATTAAAGTTCAAAAGGTAATTTCACATCATATTAGAAGAATTAAATGGCAAAATAATTAAATTAACATTAAATTAGAAAAGAGGATTAGTAAACTGGAAATTAGGTCCGCAAAAAAATCTTCACTTTGAAGGACAGAAAGTTAAAAAAAAAGGGGGGGGGGGCGGGGAATACAGAAAAGTGCATAAAGTAAGTGAGACACTGTGAAGATGCCTAATATGCATCATTTTGGAAACCAAGAAACATAAAAGAGAAAAATGGGATAGATGTAATATATAAGGAAATATTGGACAAACAGTCTCCAAAATTAATGAAAGATATCAACCCACAAAAAGCTCTATGACCTCTCTGTAAGATTAAAAAGCAAAAAATAAAAAAAAAAACACTTGTATTAGTTTTATACTGCTGTGTAACAAACTTAGAGGCTTAACACAACACTCGTTTACTATCTCATAGTTCTGTACACCAGAAATTCAGACAGGGCTCAACTGAATTCTATGTTCAGGTCTCACAACACTGGAATCAAGGTGTTGACAAGGACTGTGGTTCTCACTTTGGGGCCTGGGTCCTTTTCAAAAATCTTTCAGATTGTTGATAGAACTTGGTTTTTCCCAGTTGTATTACTGAGGTCCTCTTTTCATTGTTGTTGTTTTTTGCTAGCTTCTGGTTGGGAACCATTCTAAGTTCCTACATGCCACATTATACTCAAGCAGCTCACAATATGACTGTTTGTCTTCTTCCCCCAAAATCAGCTGGTAAAATTTCTGCTTTTAAAGAGTTTGCCTGATTAGGTGAGACCCAAGCAGGGTAATCTCTCTCTTGATTAATACAAAGTCAACTAATTTGGGACCATGATTAAAATCTTCAAACATTAAAGTGATATGAACATTTTGAGACAAAAAAGAAGTGAGAGAATTCCTAATGAGCAGAACAATACTAAAAAGAATTAAACTGAAGGAGTTTTTCCACAGAAATGATCCCAGAGGAAGCACAGAAATGGAGAAAGTAATGAAAAGCACCAGAAAGAATAAATATGTGATCAGCTCTAAATGAATATTTTCCAATCTAATATTTTTTTAATGTGACAGGGTTTAAATTATATGAATTGAAATATATGACAACAATTGAGCAAAAAGAAAGAGTTAAAGTAAAATAATATCCTTGAATTATTCATGAATATAAGTATTGATTTTAGTTAGACCCAAGTAAGGCAAGGACACATGTTTTAATCTTTACTGCAACCACGAAAAGAATAATAAAAGTTTATGTAACTACTGAGCTAGAGAAGTGTAACTGTAAAAATATATACAATTAATTGAAAACAAAACTAGTAAGGAGAAGAACAAAACAAAGAACAATGAATGGATAGTAAAAATAGGAACAAAAATAGCACGATGCTAAACTTAAAAACAAGTATATCAGTAATTATATTACCTGAATATGTAAATAACCTAAACAAAAGACAGTATTTAAAAATCCAAGTATATGTTGCTTATAAGAAGCATGTAGTAAAAAGAATGCAGGAAGTTTGAATTCAAGGTAACTGAAATTATATTCATTTTATATATATATATATATATATATATATATATATATATATACCCATTGCCATCGAGTCGATTCTGACTTATAGTGACCCTATGGGACAGAGTAGAACTGCCCCATACGGTTTCCAAGGAGCGCCTGGTAGATTTGAACTGCCGACCTTTTGGTCGCTATGCTATGCTACGCTACCAGAGTTTCATATATATATATAGCAAACTCTAAAAAAACTTCTGGTCTAGTTCAACTAATATCAGATAAAGTACATTTTAAGGCAAGAAGTATTTTTAAAGATAAAGAGGTACATCTTAAAATTAGAAAGAATAACTTAACAGAAAGATTAACATTCTAAACTTCTAAGTACCTAATAACATAATTCCAAAACATATAAAGCAAAAAAATGGCTAAAACAAGAAATAATTAAATCCACAATTACAGAGATAAATTTTAAAACACCTGTCTTAGTCATCTAGTGCTGCTTTATCAGACATACCACAAATGGATAGCTTTAACAAAACAAAAAGAAATTTATTTTCTCATAGTCTAGTAGGCTAGAAGTCTAAATTCAGGGTATCAGCTCCAGGGGAGGTCTTTCTCTCTCTGTTGGCTCTGGGGGAAGGTGGTTGTCATCAATCTTTCCTTGGTCTGTAAGCTTCTCAGTGCAGGCACCTCTGGTCCATAGGACACACTCTGCTCTTGGTGCTGCTTTCTTGGTGGTGTGAGGTCCCCACTCTCTGCTCACTTCCCTTTTTTTTTTATCTCTTGTAGGATAAAAGATGGTGCAGGCCACACCTCAGGGGAACTACCTTTACATTGGATTAGGGATGTGACCTGAGCAAAGGTGTTACATCCCACCCTAATCCTCCTTAATATAACATTATCTTGCCTCATTAACTACAGGCAGAGGTTAGGATTTATAACACACAGGAAAATTATATCAATCACAAAATGGAGGACAACCACACAATACTGGGAATCATGGCCTAGGCAAGTTCACACATATTTTGGGGAACACAATTCAACCCACAACAACACCTCTCTCAGTAAAAGTTAAAATGAACAAATTAAAAAAAAGAAAAGAAAAGATACAGAAAATACAAGCAACATGATTAATAAAATGAACTTAACTATTTCAAGTTCATATTGAATATTTACCCAAATTCTCTATATTATTGGTCAAAAAGCAACTTTAAATACATTTCAAACGCTAGACTTAAAAACAAGTATATCAGTAATTACATTACCTGAAAATGTAAATAATCCAAATAAAAGACAAATGTTTTATAATCAGTATTTAAAAATCCAAGTATATGTTGCTTATAAGAAGCATGTAGTAAAAAGAATGCGCGAAGCTTGAAAGCAAAGGACTGAATCACACTTGGTATATTCTCTAACCATGATGTAATCAAGCAAGAAATCAATAACGAAAGCAGAACATTAAAATTTCCCAGGTTTTCTGAAAACAAGAAATATATTTCTAAATAACTTACGGGCAGAAGAAGTAATTACAAAAAATTTAGAACAATTTTAACTAAATGGTAATGAAAATACAAAACATCAAAACTTGTAATGTGCAGCTAACACAGTGCTTAGAGGAAAATTTAGACATATAAATGCATAAATTAGAAAAGAAGGAATACTGAAAATCAGCATGCTATACGTGTATTCCAAGAACACAAAAATATTCCAAGAATTCCAAAACTGATGCAAGAAGAAATAGAAAAGCAAAACAGAGCTATAACAAGTAAAGGGATTGAAAGAGTAATCAAAAATTTTCAACAAAGAAAAACCATGGTCCTGTTGGTTCACTGATAAATTCTATCACGCATTTAAAGAAGAGTCAATGACAATTCTTTTTGAATACTTCCAAAAAATAGAAGAGTAGCAAGCACTTTCAAACTCATTGCATGAGGCCAGTATTAACCTGATACCAAAGCCAGACAAAGACACTAAGAAAACTACAGGCCAATATCCCTTATGAGTATAGAAGCAAAAATCCTCAACAGAATACTACCAAAAAAAACACCAAGTGGGATTTACTCCAGGAATGCAAGGGTGATTCAGTATATGAAAGTCAATCGATCTAATACACTATTTTAATAAAATGAAGGAAAAAATTCCGCAGAATCATCACAATAAGCCCTGAAAAGGCACTTGAAGAAACCCCACATCCTTACAGAGTCCTGGTGGCACAGTGGTTAAGAGCTTGGCTGCTAACCAAAATGTCAGCAGTTTGAATCCACCAGCTGCTCCTTGGAAACTCTATGAGGCAAGTCGGAATTGACTTGAGGGCCACAGGTTTGGGGTTTTTTTGTTTTGTTTTGCATGAAATCTAGTGTTCAAAAGACACTCAGAACATTTAGACTAGAAAAAAAACTTCAACATGACAAAGGTCATTTATGAAAAACCCACAGTTAACATTATAGTCTGTGGTGAAGGATTGAATGCTTACCCTCTAAGATCAGGGAAAAAGATAAGTATGTCCATTCTCACCACTTCTATTCAAAAGTGTATTAAATATTGTAGCCATGACAATTAAGCAAGAAAGAGAAATAAAAGGCATCCAGATTGGGAAGGAAGAAGTAAAACTATCTCTGTATGCAGATGGCATAATCCCATATATAGAAAACCTTAAAGAATACACACACACACACACACACACACAATTAGAGTTAATAAATGAGTTCAGCAAATTTGTCCTGAACAATATTAAAATGAAATTAAGAAAACAATTCCATTTACAGTAGCATAAGAAAATACTTAAGAAAAATTTTAACCAAAATGCACAAGACTTGTGTACTGAAAACTACAAAACATTGTTGAAAGAAATTAAAGAGCAAAATAAACAGAAAGACATACTACGTTTACAGATTTTGAAACTTAATATTGCTAAGATGACAATACTACCCAAATTTATCTACAGATCCAATCCAATATTTTTCAAAATTCCAACTGCTTTTTTTTATTTTTTGCAGAAATTAACATGCTAGTCATAATATTTATATGGGGTTGAATGGAACCCCAAAAAGCCAACAGAATCTTGAGAAAGAAAAAGTTCAAGGATTCACACTTCCTAATTTTAAAATTTATTACAAAGCTGCAGTAATCAAGATGGTGTGGTGCTGAGATAAGAATAAAAAACCAAAAAGCCACTGCCATTAAGTCGATTCGGACTCACTGCAACCCTATAGGACAGAGTAGAACTGTCCCATATGGTTTCCAAGGCTGTAAATCTTTGTGGAAGCAAACTGCCACATCTTTCTCCCATGAAGCAGCTGGTGAATTCAAACTGCCAACCTTTCAGTTAGCAGCCAAGCGCTTTAACCATTGTACCACCAGGGCTCCCTAGTGAGTTGAATAGTGGCCCCCAAAAGATACGTCCAAGTCCTAATTCCTGGTACCTGTGAATGTGTCCTTATTTGGAAACAGGGTCTTTGCAGATGTAATTAAGATCTGGAGATAAGATCATCCTGGATTTAGAAAAACCAAAACCAAACCCCATGCCATCAAGTCGATTCCAACTCACAGCATCCCTATAGGACAGAGTAGAACTGCCCCATAGAGTTTCCAAGAACCGCCTGGTGGATTTGAACTGCCGACCTTTTGGTCCTAAAGCTAATGACTAATATGCTTATAAGAGACAGAAAAGGAGAAGACACATAAAAACACAGAAGAGAAGGCCATGTGAAGACAGAGGCAGAGATTGATTGGAGTGATATATCTACGAGCCAAGGAAACCACCAGAAGCTATGAGAGAAACATGGCACAAATTCTTTCTCAGAGTCGGCACAAATTCTTTCTCAGAGTCTCCACAATGAATCAACCCCTTCAATACCTGATTTCAGACTTCAGGCCTCCAGAAATGTGAGAGAACAAATTCCTGTGGTTTGAGCTGCCCGGTTTGTGGTAATTTGTTTCAGCAGCCCTGGGAAAAAAGAGAAAATAAGTGTTGGAGAGGATGTACAGAACTAGGAACCCTTGTACATTGTTGGGAATGTAAAATGGTTCGGCCTCATTGGAAAACACTTTGGTAGTTTCTTAAAATTTAAACATAAAGTTACCTTATAATCCAGCAATTCCACTCTTAGGAATATATACCCAAGAGAATTGAAAACGTATGTCTACACAAAAATATGTACATGAACATCATAGCATCATTATTTATAGTATCAAAAAAGTGGAAACAACCCAAATGTCCATGAACTGATAAATGGAGAAACAAAACATTGTATAACCATATAATGGAATGCTATTCACTAATAAAAAGGAATAAAGTACTGACACATGCTACAACATAGATGGACCTTGAAAACATTACGCTAAGTGAAAGAAACCAGATACAAAAAGCCACATAATGTATGATTCCACTCATATGAAACGTCCAGAATAGGCAACTCCACAGAAACAGAAAATAGGTTGGCGGTTGCCAATGGCTGTAGGACCAGGGAAATGAGGAGTGACTGTTTAATAGGTACATAGTTTCTTTTTGGGATGATAAAAGTGTTCTGGAACTTGATAGTGGTGATGGCTGTATAATATTGTATGAATACAGGTAACCCTCGATTTACAACAGGGACTTATGACAAGGTTCCGTTCCGACTACTGCAATGTAAGTCGGTTCTGACGTAAGCCCAATATCTCGTATTTTTTCAGTTTTCATTATTATTGCCTTCTATTATCAATATCTTTATAAACCATAAATTTGGACATCTGCGTGTGAACATCTGAGAACGATAACAGCAAATTACGTGCTGTGGCTTTGTATGTAGTATATATTACTAATGATACAATGTACCAAAAAAAAGAAAGAAATCAGGCACTCATAAATACAGTTTGTCATAACTGAAATATGTCATAAGTCAGGGGCTACCTGTGCACTAAAACCACCAAACTGTACACTTTAAAATGGTGAATTCTATGTTATGTGAATTTTATCTCAAAATATTTTAAAAGACCTATATAAATGGAAAAATATATTAGTCTTACGAATGTGAAGACTCAGTATTGTAAAGGCATTGTCGTTGATTGTCATCAAGCTGGCTCTAACTCATGGCAACCTAATGTATAAGAGTGCAAAATGTTGCCTAACGTTGCCTGCTACTATGCCATCTTCACGGTAGCTGGTATGTGTGAGTTCATTGTTGTAACTATTGTCTCAATCCGTCTCACTGAGGGTTTCTGCAGTTTTCTCTTATCCTCTGCTTTACTCAACATGATGCCCTTTTCTAGAGATTGGACATTGGTCTTTCCTGATAACATGTCCAAAGTAAGCAAGTCAATGTCTTGCCATCCTCACTTCTGAGGAACATTCTGGTTGTACTTCTGTAAAGGTGTTATCTTAGACTGGGTTCTCTAGAGGACCAAAATCAGTGAGATGATAGATGATAGACAGATAGATAAGTAGACAGATAGACAGACAGACAGACAGATAGATACAGATAGATAGATAGACAGACAGACAGAGAGGTTTACTTCAAGGAAATGGCTCATGAAATTGTGGGGGCTGGAAAGTCCCAAATCTGTAGATGAGAAAGCAGGCTGGAGACCTCTGCTGGCTCACAGGATTGGCACCACCATGATATAATGGGGAAATGATGATAATTTCATTATATTCTGATCAACCTATTATATACCCATATATGGAAACATTGAATCTTGAGCCCTTTCTCACACCATATAAAATTATCAACCAATTCCATATGGATTGAAGACCTAAATGTGAAAGATAAATCAATAAAGCCCCTGGAAGATAACATAGGAAAATATCTGCATAGCCTGGGAATAGACAAAAATTTCTTAAACAAAACACAAAAATGACATTAAACTTAAGCCAGAATATTGATTAATTATACTTCTTAATAATTAAGAACTTTTGTCCATCCAAAGACATCAGGAGGCAAGCCAGAGTGTGAGCGATCTTTGCAGTACAAATGTCAAAAAAAGGATCTGTATCCATAATATATAAATAACTCATATAAATCAACAAAGAGGACAGACAACCCATTTAAACATGGACAAAAATCTTGAACAAGCTCTTTACGAAAATATCAATAAGCATATGAAGATAGCCTCATACAACTAACCATCATAAAATATGCAGATTTAAATAACAGTTCCATGTACTACTTACTATACACCAGAATGGCAGAAATGAAAAAGAAAAACAATATCAGTATTGGCAAGGTATGTATCAACTAGAACTTTCATTCAATGCTGGTGGAAGGGTAAACTGGTACAGCCACTTTGGAAATCTCTATGTCAGTACCTACTAAAACTGAATGCACGCATACCCTCAGAATACACCAGTTCCACTCCTAGATATATACCCAACAGAAACAGGGACATTGGTACACTGAAACACGTGTGTCAGACTGTTCATAGTAGCATAATTTGTAATATCCAAAAACTGACAAAAAAGGTCCATAAAAAAAGAAGCCAAACCCTTGGCCGTCAAGTCGATTCTGACTCATAGTGACCCTACAGGACAGAGTAGAACTGCCCTATAGGGTTTCCAAGGCTGTAAATGATTACAGAAGCAGACTGTCACATCTTTCTCCCATGGAATGGCTGGCAATGGAACAGATAAATAAATTGTGGTATATTCACCTGTTGGAATACTTCATTGCAGTGACAATGAACAAGTAACTGAAACACAATAATATGGACGAATCTCACAGACGTGATTTTGAATGCGCAAAGACAGACATATAAGAATATATACAATATAGTTCCATTCATATAATTTAAAACAGGTAAAACTAATCTATACTGATAGAAATCTGAAAAATGGATACTTTTTTTTTTTTTTAACTGGGAAAGGGTAATGGCTAGGAGGAGCATGAGGAAGGCTTGTGAGGTGCTGGAAATGTTTTATGTCTTGACATGCGCTATGGAAAATGGGTGTGGTCACTTACATATAAGGTTTGTGCATTGTGTATATACATGGAGCCCTGGTGGCTCAGTGGTTAAGAGCTTGACTGCTGACCAAAAAGCCAGCAGTTCGAATCTACCAACTGCTCCTTGGAAACCCTATGGGGCAGTTCTACTCTGTCCTGTAGGGTTGCTATTAGTCAGAACTGACTCCATGGCAACTGGTTTATATATATATATACACACACACACATATACATATATATGCATATACATATTCATAAGGTTTTCATTGGCTAATTCTTTTCAGAAGTAGACTGCCGGGTCCTTTTTCCTACACAGCCTTCAGTATGGATTACACCTCAACATAAAGAAAACAAAAATCCTCACAACCAGACCAATAAGCAGCATCATGATAAACAGAGAGAAGATCGAAGTTGTCAAGGATTTCATTTCACTTGGATCCACAAACAATACCCATGGAAGCAGCAGTCAAGAAATCAAAGGACACATTGCATTGGGCAAATCTGCTGCAAAGGATCTCTTTAAAGTGTCGAAAAGTAAAGATGTCACCTCGAAGACTAAGGTGTGCCAAGCCATGGTATTTTCAGTGGCATCATATGCATGTGAAAGCTGGACAATGAATAAGGAAGACCGAAGAAGAATTGATGCCTTTGAATTGTGGTATTGGCCAAAAATATTGAATATACCACGGACTGCCAAAAGAACGAACAAATCTATCTTGGAAAAAGTACAACCAGAACACGCCTTAGAAGCAAGGATGGCGAGACTGCGTCTTACATACTTTGGACACGTTGTCAGGAGGGATCGGTCCCTGGAGAAGGACATCATGCTTGGCAGAGTACAGGGTCAGCGGAAAAGAGGAAGACCCTCAACGAGGTGGATCGACACAGTGGCTGCAACAATGAGCTCAAACATAACAATGACTGTAAGGATGGGGCAGAATTGGGCAGTGTTTCATTCTGTTGTGCATAGGGTCACTATGAGTCAGAGCCAACTCAACAGCACCTAACAACAACAACAACAAATATATATAATTTATATTGGCAAGACGTGGCAGTATATATATAATGTTGCCATATAAATATTTTGGAAGAGAAAAACCTCTCATTGAGAAAAAGAAAAAAAAAAAGGTCTCTTTCCAAATACTTGCTTCCACGAGAGATGAAACACGACTGTCACAAGTAGTTAACTGTCGAAGCTGAGTTTGGGTACGGAGGATATCATACTAATCCTTTTACTTTGGTGCATGTTTAAATTTATTTCATAATAAAAACTTTTTAAAAGTTGTAGCAATTTTTTAAAAATGTTTTCAAAAATCTCCTTTCCTAATAATTAAAATTTAAAAATCCCAAGTAATCAGAACCCATAGATGCCAATCTTTAATGTCTTCATTTGAAACCTCAGAGTGAAAACAAAATTACAAGAAATCTGCCAGGTCCAAATACACTTATGAACCATCTGATCTTCCTAAGTCAAGAGTTAGCATGTCTGGAGTGGAATGTCTAGAAGCATATGGCCTTGTTCTCCCACCGAGCCTCTCACAGCAGTCCCACTGCTTCCTGAGCGTGGATGGCTAGACACATAATGGCAAAAGAGATTCAGAAATAGAGTGACACAGTCCCAGGAAGGCACTGCAAATCATTAGCACAGTCGGGAAGAGATTCCCAGGCTCTTGAGGCTCTGTCCCATGACCTGATTTCCAGCATCTCCTGGAGTCTACCAAGTGCTTTAAATAGAGACTTACCTTGGATGGAGTCTGCCGAGTGCTTTGTTGAATGCCATTTCTGCCCTTGCAAATTTCAGGTGGCTTGAAAATGAAGGAAAGAGTAGAAATGTGTGTTCATTGATCAAGCTCAGGTTAAGGTCATTACTGTTTTATTCAGTAGAGAGGAAAATCATCCCGAAGCTCAGATTTGAAGAGCATACAAATGTGACTAAGCAGAACAAAACGATGAGTAGCCAGCCCTCTGACCTCTAAGTGTTGGCTATTTTCCTGCCTGTGGCAGAAGGCAAATCAGGGATTTATGAAGGAAAAACAAACGGCACAGTGTTAGTAAGTCTCACAGCCCCTTCCCAGACCACTTCCCCTTAGTCATTATCATCCCTCATGGAAGAAGGTAAGTTTCCCATGTACAAAGTAAAAAAAAAACCCATAGAATGAGTGGTGGCTGGTTTTGCACTTCTTGTCTAAAAGAGAACATTGCCACGCCATCACTGGTGGTAACTACTTGAAATCATGATGACCAGCCATTTGGTTCAAGTTGCCCTTCTCTGATTGCTCTGTGTTGTCAGACAGGCCCATCCTGAATAGCTGCCTGTCCTAGTAATTACAGAGTACAATCCCATTGCCTCCAGTGCCACTCCACGAGTTCTAACCAAGTGTCTTATTTTTGAATAATTTGCTTCATAGTTTTGCTCAAGAATTTTACATTCCCCTCTTAGTTCCAAACCAGAAAGGCCCAAAAGAGACAAGCGTAGCTTCAGAGGCAGTAAAATAAGCTCTAGCCCTTCATCTCATCTTGCCATTTGACATAAAGTTGGGCCCAAATGCCTAAAACTTAAACGTAATGTGTTATTGATGTTTGTCTAAAATTTGCACCTGCAGTTTTTTGTAGAACTTGGTGATTGTGTAGACCTGAGCTTTGACTTAGGTAATGCTGCATCTCAAGCTTCACTAGCATATTTTACAGAGGTTGCTTACTTTACTAACATTCATTGAGCCTACTCTGTGCCTGTGATGATAGTAGAATACGTTCCCTGGTGATGTCAAGGAGCTCAGAATCTAGTGAGTAGGACAAATCTATAAATAGATCAGCTCACTACAACGTGCAGTCACAAAAGGAACTGACAAGGGACACTTTTTCCAATCCTATTTCCAACTTCTTTGCAAATTAGTACAGTCTTTTACCAAGGACCACTGGGGAAGCTGGGTTCAATGACAACGTATCACCTTGTTTTTACAAGGAAGGGGAAATTGCTGCTAAGGCATAAAATGTGACTCCCTCAGGGGCACACAGTTTGAATCTTTTGGTTGTTGAGTGCTGCACCCTGAGTAACATTCTGACTCTTTATCACAATTTCAGGTATTCCTCAGTACCTAACACTAAAGACCCAACAAAAATGAGTGAACACTGGTTACCTTAGTTCACATCTTAACTCAGTAATGGCATTTTTTGGCTGTCTGATATCTTGCCCAACTCACAACTCACACACAATTAACAAATACATACCTCATCTTGCCTTCAGACCTGTAACTAAATTCCATTCCCATTATGTCCACCAGAGAGCCAAATACAGACTCAAACTCAGTAGTATATGTTTTAAATTTTAAATATAATTATAAAAGCTCACCAATTTATATTGGCAAGACTTGGCAATATTTGTGGAATTGGATTCTAAGAGTACTCGATGAATGAGGGAAGAACATACTGTCATATCTCGGTGAATTTGGCAGTAAGAGTACTTTCTGGATTGGATATTGTCCCCCCCAAAGTTCATGTCCTTCCAAAAGTCTCAGAATGTGACCTTATTTGGAATTAAGTAAATAAGTAAGGAATTATTTAGTTTCAGAAGTAGTTAAGACGAGGTCATAGTGGATTAGGGTAGACCCTTAATCCAGTATGACTTGAGTCCCTTTAAGAAGAGACACAGACCACAGAGACTGGGGCTACACTGCCATGAGCCAAGAACTGCCCAGGGCCAGCAGGAGCTAGAAGATAAGGAAGGATCCTCCCCTAGGGGTTTGGAAAGAGCATGACCCTGCCAACACCTGGATTTCAAACTTCTGTCTCCAGAAGCATAACAGGACAGATTTCTGTTTTTAAGTCATCTAGTCTGTGGTACTTTGTAACAGGAGCCACAGGAAAAGAATACATGGGACAACTAGCAGAGATTCTGGTTTAAGAGAGGTGGCTAAATGAGATCTAAGTGGTTCTGACAGTTTGATCAGCAGTTCACTGAAATGGAAGTCCATCAAAAAAAAAAAAAAGGTTGAAGTTTCAGAAATTTTTGGCATAAGTAAAACACAGAAGAATAAGTTTTTCAAAGATTTTGGCAGATACTAATTAATAATGAGAAGCCCTGGTTGAGCCCTGCTGGCACAATGGTTAAGAGTTATGGCTACTAATCAAGAGGTCAGCAGTTCGAATCCACCAGCAGTTCCTTAGAAACCCTATGGGGTAGTTCTACTCAGTCCTATAGGGTCGCTATGAGTTGAAATCAACCAGACGGCAATGGGTTTAATTTATAATGAATGATCTGTTCACTGCCTTACACACACACACATACACACACACATGCAATCACATTCCCTCAGAAAGGCTCAGTATCTTTTTATGAAGATAGTGAGGCATACATTGTTCAGGGATTCCAGCATTTTCAAAGATAATTTAGTGGTTGTTCTCTAGGGGCTAATGATACTGGCAATATTTGTGGAATCCGATCCCAAGGCTGCTCATTGAAGGACGGTGAATTTAGCATTACGGGTAGATACTGCATTGGATACTGGTTGCCATTTGGTGAATTAAAAAAAGACTCTACAGGAAAATCTGGCAAAATTTTGGCAACTTGTCATTTGAACTCCCTTCCTACATTTGAGTAATCCACTATTATTTGGATTTTGTTGTGAAGCAGAGTCTCACTATCCACTATGGAAATCATAAAGGTCAAATACTTGTTCTCCCCGACCCACGATCTAGGTTCACCCAACGAAACATTCCTCTCTGGGGCTTAGAGCATAAAGTGAAAGATTCAAAGAAGCAGAAGATAGCTTAGAGCTGGTTCCACCTGTGGAAGTGGCATCTACTGTCTAGTAACAATGTTGCCAGAGAACAAAGCTGTGCCCAGTAGCAGAGATACCGCAGTGATATCCACTGTATGGCAATGGCGGAGTCACAATCTACGTAAGAAGCTTGCTTCTGTGCCCTGAGATGGAAGAAATCCTGTTCTTCTAGCCTGATCCTACAACTTTCCCAACTATTCTGAAAGCTACTCTGCCAATAATTTGCTTTTCTGATTATACTAGAGTCAATCCTTTCTTTGTAAGAAAAGACACAGACTATTTTTAACTCCCTGATTTCTGAACAATGTCCCTGCATAGCACAAGAAGTTTGCATTAAGCCACTAACCTAAAGGTTGGCAGTTCAGACCCACCCAGTGACACAGGGAATGAAAGGCCTGGCTATCCATTTCCATAAAGGTTAGAACCAAGAAAACCCTATGGAGCAGTTCTACTCTGTAACACATCGGGTCACCATGAGTTGAAATCAACTAGAAGGCAATGGGTTTTTTTCATTCGTTTGTTTCTGGGCAGATGGAAGGATCCCAGGGCCCCGGAGTCAAAGTATTTAGTATTTTTTCAGAAGAATAACAGTGGACATTGTTACCATAATAGGAAACAAAGCCAGCATGGTAATCACGAAAGTCTCATTTGTAAAGTGTGACTGTGGCTAAGCAATCATAGAATCCTCAGGACCAAAGTAAATGGCACAACCGCAAAGATTTTACCAATTTGTGTAACCAAAGCACATCCAGGTATAATGAATAGAGATTTCACAAAAATCTCCACAACAGAGTCACAGCCCCTCACCCACGTCATACGTGAATCCGTTTACAAATGCGGAAGCCAGAAACAATGAAAAAACTACTACCTTGAAGAAGATCCCTATAAACAACAATAAAATTGCATATTATAAGTAATACTCTTCACTGTCCCCAATAGAACCTGTGATCGTTTACAAAGATAGCTGAACACTGTAAAAAAAAAGAAAAAAAAAGTGAAATATACAAAGGACTTTTGGTCACTGACTGAGTTAATTTCTGTGGATTCAGAATGTCCCTGCTGTTCATCAAACTTTCAATGTTCAGATGATAAATTTCCCTTTGAGGCGAGTCCATGTCATAGTAAGCCTCCTGGGACCTTGACCCATCAACAACATTTAACCCGTTATAAGGCATATAATTTAAGGAACTATCCTCAGCACAGCCAGCCTCTCTACACTGGTTCCCTGGTGTGAGGAGTATTATGTTTGAATGAAAGCCTCCTTCCAACTCCCACCTCGTGGGTGGTGGTGGTGGTGTGGTGTGCTGTCAGGTTGATTCTGACTCACGGCAACCCCATGTGACACAGTAGTACTGCCCCACTGGGTTTTCTTGGCTGTAGTCTTTATGGAAACAAATTGCCAGTTCTTTCTTCCACGGAGCAACTGGGTAGGTTCGAATCATCAACCTTTTCATTGCCAGCCAAGTGCTTTACCCCTGTTCCACCAGGGCTCATTACCTCGAGTGTACAACCAAAGAAAATAGCCCATTTTTGTGTGCTCACAGGCATTAATGCCATCATCAAAGACCTGAAAGATGTAGGAGTAGTGATTTCTAGAAATTCAAATTTTCACTTTGTGTACTGCAGAAGATGAAAGTGACTTGAAGAATGGCAAAGGACCATGGTAGGCTTAATAAAGTGGGGGACTGGAACTGTAGCAGCTGTTCCAAATGTCAGGTCCTTAATGGAGTGAATCAGTCTAGCCGCTAGCACTTGGTAGAAAACTTCTGAAACAAAAGACCCAATAAGCAGAGAACACCCACCCAAAGCAGTTCATTTTCACGTAGCAAGTTCAGTAGAATTCTTTCTCTCTCTGCATGTGTCCTTATTCTTTCCTGCCCAAAAATTTAGTCCTCAGGGATTTCACCATCTAACAAATGTTAATGCTGGTTAGTCTACTAATGGCATCATGCTAATAGGATCTGAAAACCCAGGAGTAAAGATAGATCAAATACTGTGGGAAGACACATGTGTGTCAGAAGGTGGGAGATAAAAGCCACAACGTTTAAGGGAAGAAAGCCAAACCAAGTTCTTGGTCTCACGGGGGAGGTCACAGTATTAGCTGAGGTTTTAAGTCTGATTATCAGGTAAATATAAGGTTTCTGCTACATAATGCAAAGAGCAGAGACTCCGAATGGAACCTAGTCATCTTGCTTCCTCAAACCATTTTCACTCACAAAAATTAGTGCAGTACTATTCACCAAGGACTCAGTTTATTTAGGAACCACGATTGGTCTAAGATAAGGCACTGACTAAGGTTAAAGAGAATATGGAATGGATGTCCCTAAGTACAAGCTCTGACCTTGGTGGTCAGCTGCAGAAAGCAGAACTGTAGCATCTACACATATCTCTTTTGCTTTATAAAAGCAATTTTGCTTTTCTTGTCCATTTCTCCTTTTATTTCACCTAAGATGCATTGGCAGTGCTTAACTTTACACTATTGCTGATATATTCAAGATATTAAATAGGGATTAAATCTGAACCAGAGAAAGAATGGGCAACTCCATGCACTTAGAGCTGATGATATAACTAATGATAGTTTCAGTGGGCTCCCTTGGGAGGAGAAGGGTGCACTTGGTTGTATGAAGGACAGCTGAGCTATTTTAGGAAAGAGTGAATGGATCTTGTACATCCAAAACTGTGGCCTTTGATGAACATTTGCTGTTTCTCTCTCTCTCTTTTTTTTTTTCTCTTCAATATTCAAGCCTCCCCACTTTGGGTAACATTCCCACACTTATATTATTAGCGGATTGCAATGTCTACCCCCCACTTCAAAAGCTGATCGGGGAGGTCCATCCTCCCATCATCTGGCTGCTAGGCTTCAAGCAATGCCCTAAACCAAAAAACCAAACCCACTGCCGTCGAGTCGATTCCGACTAATGGTGACCCTATAGGACAGAGTAGAACTGCCCCACAGAGTTTCCAAGGAGCAGCTGGTGCCACCAGGGTTTCCAGCAATGCTTAGTTAATTGGATATTCCTTTCTAGGACTTTGAACCTACTGATAAAGGATATTTGGGGTTTGTTTGTGGCAGCAAGTATTAGCATCCCAGTCTGATTGTTTCAGCCACACAACTTCTAGATATCCCTTTGAATTAATTCTCTGGCTCACGAGTTTCCTGTTGTTTTTTTAGGTCATTCTAATAAATTCCCTCTTTTGTTTAACTTTATACGGAGTTGATTTTTATTGCATTAGTCAAGAAACTCGAACAGAAAATTGGAGAATCTTCAAAGAAGGTTTTGAGAGTCAATCTACATCACTTAACTTGCTCTGTATCTTTGGATGAGTCACTTAGCCTCTCTGGGTGTCAATTTTCATGGTAATAATATAAGGTACTGGGAATTTATATCTCTAGTTCCCTGCCACCTCTAAAATTATGTCAGCCTGTGAGTCTAAGCTGACCGATGACATCATAAAATTTTCAATAATATAATTTAAATAAGGAAAAATAATGAATAATGATTTCTTTGGTAAAGAATCATCCATGTTCTCTTCGTTGCTTCTGACATCAGCAAAAACACTGTCTACACTGCTAGATTCTACAAGACACAGAAGTCATGAGATGCTCTTAATTACCAGAGAAGGCATATGGGACTCTAGATGAGTTCGTAAAATAGGAGTATACAATGATAGTGTCACAGATCTGGATTCGTTACTAAAATTAGTGTAGCAATAAAAACTATAGTAATCCCTTACATGTGCCTGTTTTGGTTTTCAAAACCATTTCACATACATCATGTCATTTGAGTCTCACAGTAACCCTGTCAATCATTATTCCCATTTCACAGCTGAGAAGCCAAGACTCTAAAAGGTTAATTCGCTTGCCCAGCGTCCTCTAACCAGTCATTGGCAGGCCCACACCTGGGACCTAAATCTTCTGACTTCGAATGTAGTGCCCTTTCTGACCTACCAGCTGCCCTTTGATAGAAGACAACAGTGCAGTTGAATGCCAAAGGATACATAGTCTCCCTCCTTTTTTTAATACCACGGATTAGGCGTGACATTCCTTCATATTTTGCTTTTTGCTCACTTCTGCAATACAGACTACGTGGTTTTTATTGCTCTCCTTTTGAAATGCAGTCCAGTCCTTTTCCAACAATGCCTTGCTCAATCTACCTGGATTACAAACGACACCAAAACTAATATTTCCTTTCTGATTTAATACAATGTTTTATACATTTTTAAAGAGAGATTATTTTGTAGAAATAGCATGTAAATCCACAAAATAAATAACATTGCCTTCCTTTCAACTCTAGACAAATAACCTGAAAATAATCCTGACAAGATGGAGTTTGCAGAGCCAAGGAGCACCAAAAAAAAAAAAAACCAAAATAAAATAAAAATGCAGCCCCCCGTAGCAGTTCACCTACTCCTCCTGTTCATATATGTGAATTTATGACTTTTCTTTCCAGGTCAAAGTTAGATGGATTCATCAGTGGAACCTATAATTACCATGAGTGGCTAATTCCAAGGGCTTCATTGCGCATCCTCGCTGACATTTTGTCGCACTAAGGGTAGCCATTATGAGGAAGGGCGCTCGCCAGTGATTGAATACTGAAATTAGCAATAAAACAGTTGTCTCCCCATTTCACGTACGATTTGGCCAGAAAAGAATGAGACAAACAGACTTTCTGTGGTAAGGCAGCCACCATGAATTCTTTCACAACAGAGAAGTATCTGGGTGTTGTGGAATGTATATGTTTCACAACTTTCTAAGGAAATTCAATGTGTGAGTGGTCCCCAAACAGAAAAACTAAGGAGGCAGGCATGGCTCACATTACAAAGAATTTCATTATTAAAATATTCCAAATGACGAGTTGTTTATTTCCAAAATTAAAAGGAAAAAATGTTCTGGCTTGTATATATCTATTAAAGAATTAAGATTTTGTTTTAAGGTGGACACACCCAGACTGTAGTGAAGCCATACATTTAACTAAAATATAAAAATAATTTAGATGATGTTTTATACATTCCATAATTTTTTTTTTTTTTTACTTAATTGTGTACATTAGTAGGCTTCTTTATTTTTCAAGGGTTGACTACTCGGCCAATAAAAAACTAGATCTGATGTCATATTTTTAAAATTTTTTTCAATCAAAAATCAAAATATTCTCTGATCCAGCACAAAGTGCCATTAAAGTTTTTGAGCCAATAATTAAACCAATGTCCAAAAGGGGGTAACATTTTACTACTGTACATAAAAAAATGAGATTTAACAAAGAATAATTTCATTCATCTGTCTTTTCATCCACCATATGTTTTTGTGTGTCACTAAATGACTACGTTATTCACTAGGGATACAACTTTATTCTAAGAACAATTTTGTGGACATAATTTTGAAATGGTTTGGTCAAGTGCTTATGTTAAAAAGATCACTCTGGCAACAGGATGAAGGCTGGCAGATCACCAGGCCTTTCTTCAAGGTACCTCTGGGTGGACTTGAACCTTTAACCTTTTGGTTAGCAGCCCAGTGTATTAATCATCTGTACCACCCAGAGACTCCTTGAGAGGAAAAGAGGATTCAGTTCAGAACGTGTTAGATTTTTGATGCCTGGGAACTAGAGTCATAATTGACTCAACAGCACATAACAACACAACAGGAACTAGACGTATTAGAGCTCGTCCACCTAATGCAATAAAGAGCTTCATTTTACATTTAAGAAAATTGACAATCCAAGAGCTGGAGCAATTCGCCCAAGGCACAAAACATTATTAAGCGAAGAGCAGAATGCCTGTGTCCTGAATTTTATCCAGTGTCCTGAAGTCCACCCTTCTAGAGGTCTCCAACTGGCAGCCCTCAAGCTGTATCCAACCAACAGGCATGTTTTCTAAAAACCACAGAGAAATTTTTTAATGGCCCAGCATTTGAAAAAATAGACTATTTCACAAAAATAAAATGGCTCTGTATTTTTTAAAAAATTAGATCTGTCTACATTGCATTCTCCTGTTCTTATGGCAACAATCACCTGGTTCAGAACAGCATTCTGGAATTGCCAATGTCTTGGCCAGGAAAATTCCTCTAAGGTTCATATCTTCTTGGTCCATTTCAGCCTTGGAGTGTGCAGTTTTTTCACATTTAAACAATGCTGATTTGTGTCTGTTCGAATCATGGTGTACTTGATGGATTTGGAATTTCTTCCAAATAAAAACAGGGTTCAATTACGATTTTTTTTTTTTTTCCCTAAGTGAGTATTTAGGAATCTAGAAAAGGCCAGGACAGAATCCCAGGTATTGGAAAATCCTCAAGTATTGTGAGTATCACATCTGTGGCTAATTCTACACTACTGGCAGCAGCAGAACCACACCAACGTAAGGTTGATCTCTGGTCACAAGCGAACGGGCACAGCAATGAACACCACAGTCAGCAACCAGTGACTATTTCTGAGGCATTAGCTTCATCACTTCAATTGTTCCTGATTGAAGCAAGTTCTACAAAACCCAATGTCAGCTTCATAAAAGACTGAAAGAGTTTCGAATGGAAATTGCTATGCAAAGCAGAAAGAGACTGGCTTCAGATTGGAGCTTTGTCTTCTGCTATCAAAAACCATAATTAGATTGGCCACGAATAGGTCTCAGAATTCAGCAATGGCATTGACAAAGAGTGCTATAGATTGAATTGTCCCCTCAAAAATACGGATTGAAATTCTGGTCCCTAAACCAGTGGATGTAATTTAATATTAATCACTGAGTTGTAAAAAGAGCAGATTACACACAGAGATGTGGGCACACACAGACAGATGTCATGTGAAGATCATCTACAAGCCAAGGAACCAAGGAACGCCTGGGGCTACTGACAGGAAAGTAGTCAATATGGCCAAGACCTTGATTTGGACTTGCAGCCTCCACGACCGTGAGAAAACAAATTTCTGTCTTTTAAAGCCACCTACTTCTGATATTTGTATTTGTGTTACAGCAGCACTAGGTAGCTAAGACAAAGAGAAACAATATTTTTAAATTGTAATATATCATTTCCCATGATACTGAATAAATGTAACTCATGTTCCCACCTTTACTTATTTAAACACTCTTTCAAAAACATAGTGTTACTTAAAATTTACCATTGACGAGCCTGAGGTTCTGCTTTTTGTTTGGTTTGGCTTATTTGTTTTCTCTGTGTGTTTGTGTGAGGTAAGTTTTTGGTCTGGTTTTTCTTAAATGTTTTAAAAGTTTTCTCAGTGTTTATGAGTATGTTTACTTGTTCTTATTTTGGTTTGGTTTGGTTTGGTTTGGTTTGGTTTGGTTTGGTTTGGTTTGGTTTGGTTTGGTTTGGTTTGGTTTGGTTGTGTGTGTTGCTGTTGTTCAGTCAGAACTTTATCTTTCCTTTCTCCAAACCCTCTCCCCCCTATTTCAGCATCCCTCAGGTCAAAGTTTGAGCACTTGTGAACTGAGGCT
Organism: Loxodonta africana; assembly: GCF_030014295.1. Classification (NCBI taxonomy): domain Eukaryota; kingdom Metazoa; phylum Chordata; class Mammalia; order Proboscidea; family Elephantidae; genus Loxodonta; species Loxodonta africana. The sequence continues at coordinate 11,784,264 of NC_087353.1, forward strand.
AAAAAACAAGCACAATCCGATATTTGTAAGCTAAGATCTAAAATAAGTCTTCACGAACAAAATATTTTATCTTTCTTCCTGATTAAACTAATAAGAATTGAATAATCCCTATCACTTCATGCCAGACTATGACAGATGCTCCCGGAAAATAGCTCCTCTCTTCCCAGCACCTGAATCATTATCACATTGTGCAAGGCTAAGATATGAACACACACCTCACCAAGCAAACATGTGATTTGCTCCAGTCAAAACATTCCATACATTTGAGGTATGAGACCTGTAATATAGCCTCATATGATCGATTCTTCCAAACATTTATCCTATATTTTAATTTAAAATGATATAATAAATATAAATAACAATTATCTTGGTATTATTTATAGTATCGCTCAGAATTTCTGTATTTCCTTCTTACATTTTACCTACTGTCAAAGACCAAGTTAAATGTTGAATTTGCTTACTCCTTATTGTATGTTTATTTTTTCTAGTACTTTTAACATTTTTATCTCTTGATATCTTGAAAATATACAATTTGTCACATGAATATCCACAATTGTTACATATTCATTGTAGTTCATATATTTTATTAATATAGAATAATTTTCTCTGTCTGGTTCAATGCTTTCTGCCTCTATCTGCCTTGCCATTAAAATTGTTCCCTCCTTTATCATTGGTTTCTTTGCTTACATTTGCTTAATATATTTTTTCCCATCCCTTTACTTTTAACTCTCTCTTGTTACCTTGCTTTATGTATTTCTAATGTAAACACAATATATGTAAAATATTATTGTTCTGGAATCTATACACTAGAAACTTTAAAGAATGGAGTGATTTTGAAGGAATTTTAAAAATTAATTTAATCTATTTTTTTTAATGGGAAAATGGAAAAAAACTGTGCTATGATGTAAATGGGGATTGATCTATCAGAGTCAGAAATAAATTAACAGTGACGTCCCAACACCCCATTCCAAGTGACATAAGCAACACCATACAGATCAGGCCACTTCTTTGTGAGGGTCTTCCGCCCAGAAAGCAAAAGATGCTTGCTGTGATTACTACCACATTTTTCCTCCCAGTACATCCTGATCAGAGAATTGGTGAGTGTCAGAACTTAGCGTTCTTATTGTCCCTTGAGCAAGACAATGAGCTTCCTTAGATTTGTGATACTGCAGTCAATGAAGCTGGAGTCTTGAGACGGGGAACAGCCTAGAAGTTCATCTTATTCTATCCCACCTCTCACCATCTCACCCCATGGACCAGTCATCCTCTTTGAGCAAATCTCAAAAGTAGAACACTCCACATTCCACAGTCAACTCATCCCATCATCAAATAACCCAAAGAGCACGGCACATTAGAAAATTAAATAGATGGAAGAAGAATAAAAATGCTTGCTTGGCCATAAGTGAACAGTAAACTTCTAAGTGTCCTCCACAGACAGAACTGCAATCATGGTGGACTGAGTCCTTCATTCCTTCCGCCAGCTTTTTTACATGGAATTAAAGCCTGATGCTCATAAGTGCTCCTCAGAACCAGTGTGGCAAAGAAGAGAGACTGGGTTTTGAAATAAGATAAATCTGCCATCAATTATAAACTCTACCACTTCCTAGCTTTGCAATGTGGGGAAAGTTTCTTAATCTTTTTGAACCTCAGAATACTTGTCTGCAAAAATGCGTACATTAGTAACACCGTGGTTTATTAGTAAAGATTAAACCTAATAATGAATATGAAATACCCAAAACTGTGATATATAAATTATCTGTTGCCAAAATAAGGCTGCCTAACAAATCATTCCAATCTCTGGGCCTTCAAATGATAATTTATTATTGCTCACAAGTCTAGGCTTCAGCTGAATGGTTCTTCTGTCTTGGTTGGGCTCACTGCCATGTTTGAAGGTTATGTGGTTATTGGTTTGTCTGAGACAGCCATGGCTCTCCTCCACACAGTCTCTCATCCTCCAGCATGCTAGCCTAGGCTTGTTCTCATGGGGAAGGCAGTGGTCCAAGACAGGAAGCAGATGTAAGCCAGGCTACTTGAGGCTGAGGTTCAAGACTACCCTACTGTCGCTTTCATCGTTATTGTTGATTAAAGCAAATCTCAACTACAGCCCAGATTCAAGGGGTGGGGAAACAGGCTCCATCTCTTGATGGGGAAAGGTACAAAGTAACATTGCAAAAAGGCATAAACACCTGGTATAATAAAGAAATGGAACCATTTAACAATTAATCTACCACATATGCCTGGCACACGGTAAGAACTCTGCAAGCTCTTCCCTTTACCGTCACCTTTGACTGTCATAAGCCAAACACACACACATACACACACAAAATGAATCAATATATAAAATCCTTTTCCCCACATGCCTTCTGACATAAGCAGCTTCAGTAAAGCTTAACAAGGGTAGAAATGACCTTGTAAAGAGAAAATGCACTGACAAAAAAGTAACCGGGGCAACAGAACCACTGGTTCCATTTTTGATGTTGAAACTAAAAGATAAAGATCACAGATTACTTAATGCTTGTAGATTATTTTTCCAGCTACAGCTTTTGCTTCAATAAATTGCTGCTCTTTAAAAAAAAAAAAAAAAAAATTGATCCTGCTAAATTATCATCTCTTTGTTTAGAGAAAAGTTTGTTTAGAAGCTAGCCTCTAAGATGAGATCAACTATATTATCCCAGAAAATACAATGGAGATTCTAGAATGTCATCATTCTGAAAAAGGCATAAAAGAACTTTGAAGGCAGACAGACCAGGGTTTACCTTTCAAGCCTAACACTGCGCAGGCTTGGAAAAATTTGCTTCACCTTCCTCGAGTCATGGTCTTCTCATATGGAAAATCAGCATAATAAATATTGACCCACCTACTACTCAAAAAAAAAAATTTTTTTTTTTTTTTTTACTACTTATAAGAAGCCCTGGTGATACAGTGCTTAAGCGTTCAGCTGCTAACCAAAAGGTCCGCAGTTCTATTCCACCAGCAGGTCCTCAGAAACCCTATGGGGCAGTTCTGCTCTGTCCTATAGGGCTACTATGAATCAGAACCAACTCTGCGATACCTAACAACAACATATATATGGAGAGAAAGAACCACATTCATAAAACATAAACAAACATAAAATCAGGCTTATTAGTTCATACGCATATCTCATCCCTGAAAGTCAATCACAAGAAGTAAAATCCTTTCAAAGTAAAACACAAACAAAAAATCAATTGCCCTGAAAATGAAGAAGAAATTACTATCTGCACAATCCTTAAAAGGCTCAGGAAAGACTATCAATTTACATGGTTGATCTTATTGAATCTATTAGTGAAATATTACACTACTGTGGAAATTCTGCAAATGTCAGAAACCTTAACAATATTAAAACAATAATATTAATAACACAAAAATTTGGAGAAGGGAAGGAATGGAAGTTGGTAAGAATTGTAAGAACCTAATTCATTCATCTTTCATAGCCAAAAGTAGATAATATCTAATATTAAAACATTCAGTTAAAATATAATAATTCCTATCTTTTATTAAACATTTCATAATATTTTTCCTTAGCTTTAGAATAATATTTTAGGATTTAACATTTCTTGAGGTAAAGAAACATTTACCTGAAGCATAGTAAATAAATGTTATTGTTGGATTCCAGGAAAATTAAATTTAAAAAATGTAATGACATGTATAGTATGGTTATAGAAATATTATTTCTAACTCTCAGTCTCAGGAAAACCCTTAACAAGATAGATTGACACAGTGACTGCAACAATGGGCTCAAGCATAACAACGATTGTGAGGATGGCACAGGACCAGGCAGTGTTTTGTTCTGCTGTACATAGGGTCACTACAAGTGGGAACCAACTGGACAGCACATAACAACAATAACTCTCGGTCTATCCCTATCGGTCATTCTACAAGGACACAAAAATAGAGAACTGTCTGGGTTACCTAATGTTAAGAACGGTTGATTCTGGGTGAAAGATTTAAGCAATGGTTTCTGTTCTCTCTTATGCTGCTTGTTTTTATAACATGCATGCATTATTTGTAGGAGCCCTGGTGGTGCAGTGGTTAAAGCACTCAGCTGCTAATCAGAAGATTGGCAGTTGGAACCCACCAGCTGGTCTGCAGAAGAAAGATGTGGCAATCTGCTTCTGTAAAGATTTACAACCTTGGAAACCCTATAAGGCAGTTGTAGTCTGTCATATAGGGTTGCTTGAAGATAGAATTTACATAAAGGTAATGGGTTTGGTATGTATTATTTACATAAAACAGTAAGGTCATTAAAATGTTTAAGTAGTAAATTAACACTTCAAAGAAAACATCATTTTCATCTGTGCTTCTTTAGCAAATTAAAGACTGTGGCTTTGAGGTTGCTTCCCTCCTAAGGAAGACACACTATGAGGACTGAAAGGAGTATTAGAAGGAGACTCCACAACCTTCAGAAAATTCAAAGCTCTCACTTACTTTCAGATATAAAACTTGTTCTCATCATTTTCTTTGTCGATGTCTGCTTTCTTTGGTATTAATCAGAACTCTGGTTTCCAAGGACCAAGGCAATAAATGACTTTCTTTTCAATCCAATTCAGAGGCTTAAGAAGAAGCAGTTTCCATAGGAAGGCTGGATTGTCACCCTAACCAGCCACTTCTCCAGGGAGCAGCAATTACCCTGACCTGAAGAAGTAGCAACAATAATGGCCTAGTCTAGACTCTCATAATCTCTCATCAAGACAATTGCAATAACCTCTTGACTGGTTCTCCTGCCTTCAGTCTCTCCCTGCTTTGCAGTGAGGACAATGTTGCCTGCCTAAAATGTAGATCAGTTCATGTACTTCATCTACGGAAAACCTGCAATGATTCTCTACCATCGCCAGAAAAAAAAAAAAAAAACCAATGTATTTGAGGTCCCATGTAATCTGATCTCATTCTGCCTTTGCTGTCACCTCCACCACCGAATCCTTTCAATCCTTTCTCCAGCATTTCAGCACTTACTTTGATCACAATAGCAGGAAAGACCAATCCATAGAAAAGGGCCTGATGGTTGGTAAAGTAGAGGGTCAACGAGGGTTGGGAAAGCCCTCTGTGAGATGGATTGACACAACAGTGGACTCAAGCATACCAACGGCCATGGAGCTGGGTCAGCACCGCCAACATTTCTTTCTCTTATACATGAGGTTGCCATGAGTTGGGTCTGACTCAAGGGCAACTAACACCACCACCCATCAGCACGCAGCTAAATCCCTGGTATCGAATCGTGTAAAGTGGCTTCTTACTGTCATGTTTTTATGCAGCCTGGAACCCCTGTGGCCCAATTCTTCCCTCATTGAAACTATTCTCATCCACCGGAGACCAAATCATTTGCCCCTACTCTTGAAATCTCTCTGTTTTCCCAATCAGAATGAACAACTCTTTCTTCCATACTGTCAAAATCCCTCAATTAGGCCCCCATTCAGTATTGATGCCACTAGGCCTCTTGCTTCGATGGTTTATCTGTGTCTCCACACTTCCTGAAGTCCAAAGGTGGTCTTCTTAGCTCCTAATATTACTGTAGTTCCTGGCACAGACTAGGTACTCAAAATGTTAAATTGCTGAATTCAGTTCTCAAGAGAAGAATTTTTACCTGGCATACAAGCATCTGTACAAACCATCCAAAAGTCTAGATTTCATCCTTACTTGTGTCATTTTAATCACATGATTTTACACATAACATCTAGCCATTTTTAAAGATAAATATGAATAAGGATACTTCTGTCAATATATGTCGTAAGTATTAAAAAAAATCAGTGACACTTAGCATAATAAACTTCAAAGTCCTCAAAACCCCTTAATAAAACAATAGCTGCGAAAACTAAAGGATAACGTGCATTTCCTTTGTATTCTAACGAAATTAATAAATTCCCTGATTTGGAGGCTGGGGAAGGCTGGGATGAGACATCTAGGCATCTTCCTTCATCCATGACAATCCAATTACGGCCATGGAACGAAAACCACCTCCACACAGAAGGGAGCGACCCGGCTCTGCAGACGGTCCGCAGCCGCCTTCTCCCTCAGCCGTCTCTCCACGTCAGTGTGCTGAGAGGTAGCTGGGCTCTAATTGCACCCATATCAATCAAAGGGATTTCAGATCGCAGCACAACCTTCTCCGGTTGGAGTTAATTAGAACACTGTCATTTCCCAGACTGTCAGCTAAATGAGTGCTTAGGAAGATGTGCATATAGCCAATGGATAAATACAGGCTGTCAGAGGCTCCTCCACAAAACACACCCCAGTCCCTTCTGGTTCTGTCTCCCTACACTACCAGTAAGTGACGTGTAACCTCCAGATAGGCAAACACGGGCCCTGAGATTTCCTGCAAACTGCTCGGCATTCAGTCTGAAACACAGTCAATTGGTAGATTCACCTGCATAATATTAAACCATGCATTTGGACAATGATATTTCCTGCAATCGAATGAATATATGTTCTAATTTCCATTATTTTATATACTTTAAGCATAATAGCCATAATACTTTAATTGCCAAGTTGTTAAATTAATATTCTTTTCTTTTTGTAGGAGCCCTCGTGGCACAGTGGTTAAGAGCTCGGGGCTAACCAAAAGGTCGGCAGTTGGAATCCACCATTGGCTCCTTGGAAGCCCTGAGGGGTAGTTCTATCTTACAGGGTTGCTATGAGTCAGAATCAACTCAAGGGCAATGGGCTTTGGTTTCTCTTTTTTAGAATCCCATCACCGGTAGATACTGAACTGCTTGCCATCCCCCTGTTATCTACAGTGTAAGGAGAAAGGGAAATACTTTATTTGCAGATACACAAAGGCAGACAGACAAAATCCAGATATTATGTCTAACATATTAGAAATGAGGACCTAACTCCAGACTTCTTACAGTTTTTCAACCTATCACAGCAAAGCACTTAAAAGAATAAATTTGCATAACAAATGAGAAGCAGTAAATGAAAGAAATAAATAGTTTATACTATGCCAGTGCTGTTGAGTCGATTCCAACTCATAGCGACCCTATAGGACAGAGTAGAACTGCCCCATAGAGTTTCCAAGGAGCGCCTGGTGGATTTGAATTGCCGACCCTTTGGTTAGCAGCCATAGCACTTAACCACTACGCCACCAGGGTTTCCAGTTTATACTATAGGGGAAGGAAAAAAACTGAAACCTACTTAAGTTTCCAAATCTCAATACCCCTCCCTTGGGGCTTACTGACTTCACTGGAAGTTAGAAGGAATGATATAGTCTGAGGCTAAGTTTGAAGAAGGTGGTGATGGAAGACCAAAGAAAATACTGACTGGAAGACGAAGATTTATTCAGGAGGGGATGGAGGCAGGGAAGAGGATGGTCAGAAGTGTATTCTAAGCCTTCGGAGAATCAGAGAGATGGTCAGTGTGGTCTGAGGAAAGAACACGAGTCAGGAAGTGGGAAGAAACAAGGCTGCAGAGTAAGCAGGGGCTAGACATGCAAGTCTCTGAGCCCTGTTAAGGCGACATCAACAACTGGAGACCCAGGAAAGCTTTATGTGAGGGCGCCATATGATCATCAGCATAAACTGAATCTATTCTCTTTTGGAAAATCCTGGTGGCATAGTGGTTAAGTGTTATGGCTGCTAACCAAAGGGTTGGCAGTTCAAATCCGCCAGGCGCTCCTTGGAAACTCTATAGGGCTGTTCTACTCTGTTCTATAGGGTCGCTATGAGTTGGACTCGACTGGACGGCACTGGGTTTGGTTTTTTGGTTTTTATTATTCTCTTTTCAGTCCTACCATTTCTAGTCTGGGGGTTTTACACTCTTCATTTTCATTCCCAATAGAGCTTACTGAGATATAATTAACATACCAAAGAATTCCTCCATTTAAAATGTGCAATTCAATGTTTTTAATCGACTTACAGGACTGTGTGGCCATCCCCACAACCTAAATTTAGAACATGTCACTTCGCAAAAACAAGCCTGAACCCATTAGTAATCACTCCATATTCTCCCACCACGCTTCCCTCAGCCACTGACAACCGCTAATCTACTTTGTGTATCTATAGATTTACCTATTCTGGGCATTTTATATAAATGGCATCATACAATATGTGGCTTTTTAAAAGTGACTGTCTTCTTTCATGAAGTATAATGTTTTCAAGCTTCATCCATGCTTTCACATTATCAGTACTTCTTTCCTTTTTATTGCTGGGTAATATTTTATTGAATGGATACCTATTGCTGCTATCAAGTCAGTTCCGACTCATGGCAATCCCATGTGTTACAGGATAGAGCTGCTCCATAGGGTTTTCTTGGCTGTAATCTTTGCAGAAGCGGCTCACCAGTCCTTTACTCCATGATGTCACTGCGTAGTTATGAACCACCAACTTTCAGGTCAGCAGCAGATCACAAACTGTTTGTGCCACCCAGGCTTCTTCACTGTGTGGAATACCCTCCTGTATTTATGCCATTCATCAGCTGGTGGGCATTTGATTGCTTCCCCTCTTTGGTTATTATGGGTAATGCTGCTATAAAGATTCATGTACTAGTTCTTTGTGTGGATATATGTTTATATTTCTCTTGAATATATATCGAGAAGTTGATTTGCTAAATTATCTGATAATTTTAACATTTTGAGAAACCCTCAAACTGTTTCCTAAAGTGATTGCTCCACTTTACACTTTCACCATCAGTATATGAGAGTTCCAATTTCTCTACAACTTTGTCAACACTTGGTTTTTGTTTTTGTTTCATCTTTTTTTATTCTAGTCATCCTAAACCCGCTGCTGTTGAGTCAGCTCTGACTAGAAATGGTATCTCCTGATGATTTTGATTTGCATTTCCCTAATGACTAACGATGATGAACATCTTCTAATGAGTTTGTTGGCTATCTGTATATCTGCTTTGGAGAAATGTCTGTTTAAATCTTTTACCCTTTTGTCGTTGGGCTATTGTCTTTTTATTACTGAGTTATGAGTTCTGTATGTATTCTGGATACAAGTCCCTTGTCACGTATATGATTTGCAAATACTTTCCCCCATTCTGTGGGTGGTCTTTTCATTGTCTGATGGAATCGTTTTCAGCACATTTTTAAAAAATGTTTATGCAGTCCAGTTAATCTATTTATCCATTTATTGCTTGTGCTTTTGGTGTCAAATCTAAGAAATCGTTGGTCAATCCAAGGTCACAAAGATTTACTCCAAAGTTTTCTTTAAGGATTTTATAGTTTTATCTCCTACATTCAAGTCTATGATCCATTTTGAATTAATTTTTGTATTTGATGTGAGGTAAGGACTCAATTTCACTCTTTTCCATGTGGATATGCAATTGTCTCAGTATCGTTTGTCAAAATAACTATTCTTTCTCCGTTGACTCCTCTTGGCTCCCTTGTTGAAAATCAATTAACCATAAATTAAAGAGTTTATTTTTGAGCTTATAGTTCTGTTCCATTAATCTATATGCATATCCTTATGCCAGTACTACACTGTTTTGATTACTATAGCTTTGTAGTAAGTTTTTTAAATCAGGGAGAGTGTGAGTCTTTGAATACACCTACTCCTTACTTATTGACTGTCTTGTTACCTGATATTTCACAATTACAGTAATAGTAAAAAATGTATTATCCTACTATTTTGCACATTAGCAATGTATGTCCCACCATAACAAATGCCAAGGTGTGAGGCAAGAATAAATGTTGGCTTTGTTAGTTAAGGTTATGTGTCAACTTGCCTGGGCCATGATTTTCAGTGGTTTGGCAATTATGCAATGATGTAATTTGGCAGTTATGTAATGACGTAATTTCGCAGTTTTGCAATGATGTGGTCATCCTCCATTTTGTGACCTGATGTGGTCATCCTCCATTTTTGCATAATGCTGATTTTCACATAATGACCTGGCCTTTGGAACCTAACCATGTGGATAAGTGAGGAGTAGGTGTGGTGTCCTTTTTCAAGATTGTTTTGGCTATGCAGTATCCGTTGTATTCCATATGAATTTTAGGATCAGCTCCTCAATTTCTATGAAAAAAACCAGCTGGGATTTTGATAACAGCTTCATTGAATCTCTAGATCAAATTGGGAAGTATTGTCACCTTAAGAATATTAAGTCTTCCAATCCATGTACATGGCATGTCTTTTCATTCACTTACAGCTTTAATTCCTTTCAACAATATTTTGAAGTTTTCAATGTCTAAGTCTGTTATGGATTGAATTGTGACCCCAAAAATATGTGTTGAAATCTTAACCCTGTACCTGTAATATGGCCCTGTTTGGAAATTGGAGTTTTCATTTATTATGTTAATGAAGTCGTACAGAATAGGTTGGGTCCTAAACCTAATAACTCAGAAGTGTCTGAGTTATAAAAAGAGTATAATAGACACATAGACACACACAGAGGAAAAATAGTTGCCGAGGAACTCAAAAGAACTCCTGGGGCTACCTATGAGGAAGCTCCCTCCTTTGAGCTGATGACCTAATTTCGACTTCTAGCCTCCAGAATTATGAGAAAATAAATTTCTATTCTTTAAAGCCACCCACTTGTAGTATTTCTGTTATGGCAGCACTAAGTAACTAAGACAGAGTCTTACACTTCTTTTATTAAGTTTATACCTACATATTTTTCTATGACTATACCATGGATTACCAGAAGAACAAACAAATATTTCTTGGAAGAAGTACAGCCATACTCCTCCTTAGAAGTGAAGATGGTGAGACTTCATCTCACATATTTTGGACAAGTTATCAGGAGGGACTGGTCCCTAGAGAAGCATATCATGCTTGGTAAAGTGGAAGGTCAGTGAAAAAGAAGACCCCTAGATGAGCTGGACTGACACAGTGGCTGTAACAACGGGCTAAAGTAAAATGAAGTCCTTGACAACTTAAAAATTTTTACAATTCATCATAATGGTGCTTACTGGTCCAGTTCTGAAGATTTTTGTTTTCTTTATGTTGAGGTGTAATTCAGATCGAGGATTGTAGCCTTTGATCTTCATCTGTAAGTGCTTCAAGTCCTCTTCACTTTCAGCAAGCAAGGCTATCTCATCTGCATATCGCAGGTTGCTAACACATTTTCCTCCAATCCTGATGCCAGGTTCTTCTTCATATGATCCAGCTTCTCAAATTAGTTGCTCAGCATACAATTTGAATAAACACGGTAAAAGATACAGCCCTGATGCACACTTTTCCTGACTTTAAACCACACAGTATCCCCTTAGTCTGTTTGAACCACTGCCTCTTGGTCAACTCACCATGCCCTCACATTCTTTTCTCTGTGACCCCAAAATCATTAAAACATTTGTTACACAAAATCTTCTATGATAAAATAAAATAGAGCTGGGCACCCCTTTGCCAACATTGTGTGCAAAAATATGAAAGTTCCATAAAAGTCACATCTTCCTTTATCAGCCTTTTTATCCACCTCTTACCTTGATTTTTCACCAGCAATTTGACCAAATGTTGCCCACGCTAACGATAAAATTTGATTCATTTTGGTTTATTACTTTAGAAATTCAACTTTTTAAACCTAATTGCCCACACATTTTCCCCAGCTCTTTTCATGTCCTACATTGACCAACAACCTTGAGAAGAATTATCTTCACTGATGAGAGCAAGAATCAGACAGTAGAGAAATATGGTAACAGTTATATGGGTTAACTCAACACATCTGAGAAATCATTCCACTTCTTACCCCTTATCTTATTTCTTTTGGGTATTAGCTGGCTTCTCCTTGCCTGAACCTGTGGGCCTATCCTAATACAATTATATCAGGTTAAGGATAGGATTTACTCTTCTGCCAAAGATAAAATTTTAAGTCTCCAAACATTTATACCTGAAGGTGCTCGGTCCTTAATTTTGCTTCAGCTCTTTCAACTGAAACCCAATCCTTCAACAACATTTCTGCAAAAAGAAGTCATATGGATGTTTGTTAAATTTGAAAGGCTGTGCACATAAATTTATATCTCCTTTCTTTTGTGATCTCACCTCTAAAAATTTAAAGGAATAGCAAGATAAAAATTCTTAGGGTCAAATAGAATGAAAAAGGGAGATATTAGCAGACAAGCAGTTTCATTTGATGTTAGTACATGAAGAAGAGTGGGTTAGCAGAGGGGAGGCGGTCACAAAATGAAGTGCTTGCAGAGGACACCAATAAGAAGAGATCTAGTTCTCCCATCTCAAGACAAGATTTCATGCCTTGAACACTAATGGCTGAAGACCAGATGAGCTGTGAAATGACATCAAGGACATCATACGTGAAAAAAGCAAGAAGCCATTAAAAAAGACAAGAAAGAAAAAAAGACCAAAATGGAAGTCAGAAGAGACTCTGAAACTTGCTTTTGAATATCAAGCAGCTAAAGCAAAAGAAAGAATGGATGAAGTAAAAGGACTGAACAGATTTCAAAAGGCAGCTCGAGAAGACAAAGTAAAGTATTACAATGACATGTACAAAGAGCTGCAGATAGAAAACCAAAAGGGAAGAATACACCCAGCATTTCTCAAGCTGAAAGAAGTGGAGAAAAAATTCAAGCCTCAAACTGCAATAGTCAAGGATTCTATGGGGAAAATATTAATGCAGAAAGCATCAAAAGAAGATAGAAGAAATACACAGATTCATTATACCAAAAAGAATTGGTCGATGTTCAACCATTTCGAGAGGTAGCATATGATCAGGAACCAACGGCAGTGAAGGAAGAAGTCCAACCTGCACTTAAGGCACTGGCGAAAAACAAGGCTCCAGGAATTGACAGAATATCAATTGAGATGTTTCAACGAAAGGATGCACCATTGGAAGTGTTCATTTGTCTGTGCCAAGAAATTTGGAAGACAGCTATCTGGCCAACTGACTGGAAGAGATCCATGGCCTATTTCCAAGAAGGTGATCCAACTAAATGCAGAAATTAATGAACGATATCATTAATATCACACACAAGCAAAATTTGGCTGAAGAGTATTCAAAAGCGGTTGCAGCAGTACATTGACAGGCAACTGCCAGAAATTCAGGCCAGGTTCAGAAGAGGACGTGGAATGAGGGCTGTCATTGCTGATGTTAGATGGATCTTGGCTGAAAGCAGAGAATACCAGAAAGATGTTCACCTGTGTTTTATTGGCTATGAAAAGGCATTCAGCTGTGTGGATCATAACAAGTTATGGTTAACATTAGGAAGAATGGGAATTCCAGAACACTTAATTGTGCTCATGAGGAACCTGTACATAGATCAAGAGGCAGTTGTTTGAACAGAACAAGGGGATACTGTGTGGTTTAAAGTCAGGAAAATTGTGTGTCTGGGTTGTATCCTTTCACCATACCTAGTCAATCTGTATGCTGAGCAAATAATCCAAGGAGCTGGACTATATGAAGAAGAAAAGGGCATCAGGATTAGAGGAAGACTCATTAACAGCCTGCATTATGGGGAAGACACAACCTTGCTTGCTGAAAGTAAAGAAGACTTGAAGCACTTACTGATAAAGATCAAAACCTACAGCCTTCAGTATGGATTACACCTCAACATAAAGAAAGCAAAAAATCCTCACAACTGGATCAATAAGCAACATCATGATAAATGGAGAAAAGATTGAGGTTGTCAAGGATTTCATTTTATTTGAATCCACAATCAACATCTATGGAAGTAGCAATCAGGAAATCAAAAAATGCATTGCATTGGGCAAATCTGCTGCAAAAGACCTCTTCAAGCATTGAAAAGCAAAGATGTCACCTTGAAGACTGAGGTATGTGTGAACCAAACCATAGTATTTTCAATGGCACCGTATGCATTCGAAAGCTGGACAATGAATGAGGAAGACTTAAGAAGAATTGAGGCCTTTGAATTGTGGTGTTGGTGAAGAATATTGACTATACCATGGACTGCCAAAAGAATGAACAAATCTGTCTTGGGAGAAGTACCATCAGAATGCTCCTTAGAAGCAAGGATGGCGAGACTGAGTCTCACATACTTTGGACATGTTGTCAGGAGGGATCAGTCCCTGCAGAAAGACAGCGTGCTTGGTAAAGTACAGGGTCAGCAGAAAAGAGGAAGGCCCTCAGCAAGATGGACTGACACAGTGGCTGCAAGATTGGGCTCAAGCATAACAATGATTGTGAGCATGGAGAAGGACCTGGCAGTGTTTCATTCTGTGGTACACAGGGTCGCTATGAGTCAGAACTAACTCAATGGCACCTAACAACAACAACAGTTCTCTCTAGAGACACCCAGAGAGGCTCAAGACTCAGAAAGGATAGCCACACACAAAACATGGGGTGATAACAGAGATTTTGGTTGGAAATCTGAACTTACACCACCTTTTCTCAGTATAGCAATTTGATATTGATCACCTAGCCAGGAGCCCAGAGCCTCATTTTCTAGAGAATTTGAATAGGAGATGCATGGTACATAATGTCACCACTAACAAGGTAGGTGGGTGTATGTGTGGGGCTAAACACTGGAGAATTGGGAGTCTGCCAATAGAAAAGCTAAACAACTAGGCCCTCCCCCACATTTGCACCCAGACAGATAATCAGATAATTCCTTTCTGGAGAAAATTAACAGTCTGGGGTGGAGGGAGGTGCAGGGAGATCTCAACCTATTGATGTTGAGCAGTCTCCTAATGAAATGATCAGCCCAGTGAACAATCAAGTACAGTGATGCTCAGGATGTGATGAGGCCCACCCATGCACACACAGAGCTTCCAGTAGGTAGGTAGATGACACATAGACAGGTAAATAGATAGATGTTTAGATAGATAGATAGACAGACAGACAGACAGACAGATAGATGAGAGAAGACAGATATACAGGCAGGAAGTGAGACAGACAGACAGATAGAGAGTAGGCATTCTACTCTTTAACTTTCTAATACACACACACACACACACACACACACAAAGTAAAACAGAAAAAATAAAAAGCATAAGGAAGGAGACACAATGTAGAGAATAAAAGAAAACCTTAAAAACATCTTAGTGTTTTCAGAGATATAACTAAATATTTCATCCATAAAACATCAGACCACTTGAGGACAAAAAATAAAACCTCACAAAGTAAAAATATGACAGCAGAAATTTAGAAGTTTCTTAAACAGTTTGAAAGATAAAATTGAAAAAGAATCTCTGAGAGAGCAGGGTAAAGAGACAAAAAGATGGAATGGAAGTGATGTGAGAACATATTGGAGACTTAGGTAATTAATCCAGGATGCCTAATATTTAACCAAGAGATTTGGGGGAGGGGGGGAACATTGAGAAAGGACACAGAAGGAGACCATGTCATGGAAAAAATAATTCAAGAAAATTTCCCATAATGAAAAAATATAATTCATGAGATAAAAAATGGTATCTTAATCATCTCGTGCTGCTATAACAGAAATATCACAAGTGGAAGGCTTTAACAAACAGAAATTTATTTTCTTGTAGTTTGGAAGGCTAGAAGTCCGAATTCAGGTCATGGTATCTAGAGGAAGGCTTTTTTATCCATGGGCTCTGGGGGAATGTACTCGTCTCTTCTTGGCTTCTGTTTCTAGGTTCCTTGTTGATCTTCACGTGGTATGGCATCTGTCATCCCCCATCTACGCTTTCTTCTCTTTGCTCTTTCAGATCTCAAAAGAGATTGATTTAATACACACCTAAATACTGCCTAATTAGCATAACAAAGAAAACTCTATTCCCAAATAACCACCATTGCCATTGGGTCCATTCCCACCCCCAGTGACCCTATAGGATAGAGCAGAACTGCTCCATGAAGTTTCTAAGGAGTGCCTGGTGGATTCGAACTGCTGACCTTTTGATTAGCAGCCGTACTTCTTAACCACTACCCCACCAGGGTTTCCCAAATAACCACAGGTATACTAAAGAACCCAACCAAACCCATTGCCAAAGAGTGGATTCTGACCCATAGTGACCCTATAGGACGGAGTAGAACTACCTCATAGGGTTTCCAACTCTGTAATCTTTACGGAAACAGATTGCCACATCTTTCTCCCAGGAAGCAGCTTGTGGGTTTGAACTGCAGACCTTTTGGTTAGCAGCTGAGCGCTTAACCATTGTGGTTAGGGCTTCTAATCACAGGTACGAGGGTTAAATTTACAACACATATTTTTGAGGAACACAATTCAATCCATAACAAATGGGTCAGCTGAGTGCCCAGAACAGGAATTAAACAGTTTCCACAGTTATACATTTTAATGAAATTTCAGAATATCAGAAGAAAAAAAAATATACATATATATATATGTACATATGTTAAAGAATTACAGAAAACATGGGCACAGGATGAGGGGACATCCTTATCAAATCTAAAATGAGAACAAGAATGAAATGGATTTCTTAACAATTCTGGATTAAAAATTCAAAACAAGATCAAATTTCTCAAAAGCAATGCTGAATTAAAAGTCTAGAAGAATTATTTACCCAGCCAAGCTATTATTCGCTGAGCAAATAATCTGAGAAGCTGCACTAAAAGAAGAACTTGACATCAGGGTTGGAGGAAGACTCATTAACAACCTCCGTTATGCAGATGACACAACCTTGCTTGCTGAAGTGAAGAGGACTTGAAGCACTTACTGATGAAGATCAAAGACCACAGCCTTCAGTATGGATTATACCTCAACATAAAGAAAACAAAAATCCTCACAACTGAATCAATAAGCAACATCATGATAAACAGAGAAAAGACTGAAGTTGTCAAGGATTTCATTTTACTTGGATCCACAATTAACATGCATGGAAGCAGCAGTCAAGAAATCAAAAGACACATTGCATTGGGCAAATCTGCTGCAGAGGATCTCTTTAAAGTGTTGAAAAGCAAAGATGTCATCTTGAGGACTAAGGTGTGCCTGGCCCAAGCCATGGTGTTTTCAGTCACCTCATATACACGTGAAAGCTGGACAATGAACAATGAAGACCAAAGAAGAATTGACACCTTTGAATTGTGGTGTTGGCAAAGAATATTGCGTATGTCACGCACTGCCAAAAGAAAGAACAAATCTGTCTTGGAAGAAGTACAACCAGCACGCTCCTTAGAAGCAAGGATGGCGAGACCATGTCCCACATACTTTGGACATGTTATCAGGAGGGATGAGTCCCTGAGGAAAGACAGCATGCTTGGTAAAGTAGAAGGTCAGCAAAAAAGACGAAGACCCTCAATGAGGTGGATTGACACAGTGGCTGCAACAGTGGGCTCAAGCATAACAATGATTGTGAGGATGGCGCAGGACCAGGCAGTGTCTCAGTTCTATGAGTCAGAACCGACTCAATGGCACCTAACAACAACACCAATAAGTTACCAATCAAGTATATAAAGTGATTAAAGAGATTTTGAGACATAGAAGCAATCAAAAGGTGTATCTTCCCTGAACCCTTTCTTTGGAAATGGCTGGAGGGTGTGACCCAGCAAAACAAAGGAATAAATTAAGAAAGTGCTCTAAGAAACAGATGCAATCTAGAAGAGCAGGGAAGAGAAGTCCTAAGATGAGAGCTACAAAACCTAGCTAAATAGAAACCAAAATGGAACTGAAAACAGAAGCCTCCAGGAAAACTGTGAACTGGAGAGAGTAGATGACATGGGAGACTGTATGACGTATCATCTGGAACGAATTAAAGATACTTGTTTTGAAAATTAAAGAAGGGGGAGAAAATAATGCAATTATCAAATCAAGGGAAAAAAATGAAAACTATAACAGCAAGAATGTAATCACTGCATACTAGTTTATACAGTTAAATAATATGGTAAATTATACAATAAAGCTTCTGGAAAAAGATGATAATATTCATTTGAAAAATTACAAGTGGAAAGACTGATGCATTAACTGCAAATAAAACACACACACACAAAAAGAATGAAATCATATCACATTTCTCAGTTCTACAAAGAACACTATACATTTTCATGATACAGTGATTACTGATTTAACTAAAAATAGTGACATCAATATTGGAAGGAAGGGAATTAGGAAGGAGTAGTACAGGAAACAGGAAAGGAAACCCTGGTGGCATATGGCTAAGTGCTACAGCTGCTAACCAGAAGGTTGGCAGTTCAAATCCACCAGGTTCTCCTTGTAAACTCTATGGGACAGTTTTACTCTGTCCTGTAGGTTTGCTATGAGTTGGCATTGACTCAGTGGCAACGGGTTTGGTTTTTTTTTGGTTTAGTATCGGAAAAATAAATACTTATACATAAGATAACAACAACAAAAAAAAAACCATTGCCATGGAGTTGATTCTGAATCATAATGACTCTATAGATGAAGATAGGTAAATAATGCCTAAAACTGATCAATCAATTATGGCAACATAAGCATGTTATTTAGTAACATTATGATAACTCTTCAAGAAGAGTTGAAAATAATTTGCTCTGGGGATGAATATCATTATAAGTCTCTTAGTACTATTTAATTTTTCAAACTCTGTGCTTTGCATTATTTTTATTAAACATTAGAGAGAAGCCTGGTGAGTGTTTCAGAATGCCTTTTATGTCATTTTATGTCAGAACTGTAATCAGTACCTTGTATGTGAACACCTTATATTTGTTTACCCAAACCAAACCCACTGCTGTCGAGTCGATACCAGCTCATAGCGACCCTATAGGACAGAGTAGAACTGCCCTATAGAGTTTCCAAGGAGTGCCTGGCGGATTTGAACTGCCAACCTCTTGGTTAGCAGCTGTAGTGTAGCACTTAACAACTACACCACCAGGGTTTCCTATATTTGTTTACACCTTTCCAATTTACAAAATGCTTTCATATATATAGTGATGTGATTTTCACAGCAATTATGAGAGGTAGGCAATATTTTCTTCCTTCACAGATAAGACAGAGTCCAGAATGCATAAACAATATGTCCAAGGTTATATAACAGAGCTGAAATCTTGAGCCTCCAGTTTTTAATACTGTCTCCCTGAGGTTGGAACACTTTTACAACCCATTCAGTGAAAGGAAAAGACTTGGACTAGGAAACATTTTGCTAGTCCGAGACACAGATACTAAGAAAATTTCTCAAAGTTTAGTTACTTAGACGGACCACTAGGCCTTAAACCATTCCCCAGAAATAGGTGCCTTCATAATATACACCCTGGAACTTCCCGCTTTCAGTGTGACCGCACTCACACACATCAGCCAACAGCTGATGTCAGAAGTGTCTTCCACTACTTCAGAGCCTTGTCTTTAGGTCAGTGACCTCGTACGTTGGTTACCAACTCAGTCACTTTCTTCCCTTATTCTGAAACTAATGCTTTTTCCTTCAGTAGTATTTGATCCTATATTCTCTCTTTCTCAGGCTATACTTGCCTCTCCCGTACCTAAAGAGTTTATACGTTAAATACGCATCCTGTTCCCAAAACTGCCTTCTTTTTTATGCAACACTGCCAAACGGATGCCCTCACGCCACTACTAAACGACTACAAATCCACTTCCAGAACTTGGCCGTTTTATGCCCTGAAAAATCCTGTCATACTGAGCTTAGAAGGCACTGTCCACGATTTGGTAAGAAAGCAAACACACACTGGAGCTAATGATCAGCGGGGAATCGGTGTCCTTTGTGGGGAGATGCTGCCTAATAAAAGCCACAGCAAGCAATTAATGGCAGCCAGGGTCTTTAGATATTTTTTATAGCTCTAGTACCCTTGAGTGACTACATTGGAAAATTGGTCATTCCATGGGGATTAATGAGCAATTTTCTGTCAGAGTGCAAGGTGCACATTCGAAGAAAAAAATGACAAAAGAGACTCGATCCCCAACGGACTTGATTCAGCAATCCATTTTTGTTATGCACATTGAGGAGGAAATTTGGGAATATCATCACCTGCCAAGAAGAACTTTCTCATTTATTTTCTTCCTAAATATTAAAAAGCCAGCCATGACCCCACTATAACAGACTGGGTATCCAGGCTCCAAAGTGACCAGTTACAGCAGACCAGGCGACACAGGGTAAAGCATTCTGCGAGGGGTTTTGTGCAACTGGCCTGATTCGGGTTTGTTAGACAAACAAGCAACCGCAATGTAGGCAATTAGGCTTCATTTAAATCAGTCACGACTGATTAATTTGAATCGCTTCACTATCATTGCTTAAAACCTCTCTAAGCAGGTATTCCCTTCAAAAGCATAAGGATCCAGAAGAGAGTGTCAGACTCAAGAAATCTAATTATGGCCATGAATACTACGTCATGTCAGAAAATCAAAATGAAGTTTTCATTATATAAAATTGTTTACAACAAAGAAAATCCATAATTGTGTTTAAGCTAAAAATACCACTACCTCCCAAGTGTGCGGGGTACAATTGCTCCATAGAATTTTCAAGGCTGTGACTTTTCAGAAGCAAATTATCAGGCCTGTCTTCCAAGGCACCTCCGTGCGTGTTCGAACCACCAAACTTTGAGCTAGTAGTCAAGCGCTTAACTGTTTGTGCCATCCAGAACTCCAGAACAGATTAAGCAAACTGCCAAATCAATTTGACATACGAGAGGAGCCCTGGTGGCACAGCGGTTAACAGCTCAGCTGTTCACCAAAAGATTGGCAGTTCGTTATCTACCACACAATCCTTGGAAACCCTATGGGGCAGTTCTACTCTGTCCTCTAAGGTCGCTATGAGTCAGAATTAACTCTACAGCAGCAGTTTATTATGGAAGAGAGAGGGGAAACCAAGACCAAAGACCAAGAAATTACCTGGGAAAGAGGCTTATACACAAGCAGAACACCTCTTGAATCTAACAGCCAGTGGTCATTGACCCTTGCTGTAAAATGTGGCCTTTGCCCAGGAAACCCTTTGGAAGTAAGTTGTGTCTCCTTGGCTTACATAGCTAGATAGCCTCTAAAGTGATTTACCAGGACCTGATCATAATCCAAACATGGGATTCCACATGCATGCACCAAGGTTTATTAATAATATCTCCTAGGGTAGTATGATTGGGAGTCAAATTTCCTATTCATACGTGAACATACTATATGTAGCAACATAAATTCTCTCCTTCTTTCAACAGATTTAATCGCAGAAATGGTGGTGGAGCTAGATGCTTCAGCAGCACTGACTGCTGGCAGCTAGGAGCTAGTGTCCCACCTGGCTTCCCGCAGCTAATCGGAATTGCCGTGGGCAGGAATCGCAACATAAATGTGTAAGGAGCCCTGACTCTGCATTGGTGAGGTGCTCACTGTGCAACCTCCCCACTGTCTCCCTCAGATTGCCACCCAATTCACCCGTCACCGTTTGAATCAAAGACATGTAGAATGCTGAGATTTTAGATATTTCTCGTTTCGACAAGAGGAGAAAAATGAAATTCCTTCCAGGTTGCAGCAAGAACACCCAATCTGTCCCTTTCCCTTAATGGGGTATCAAATAAAAGAAAATGGTGGATAAAAGCCACTTTGGAGCTTCCTAGTCCTGGATACGTAATGCACCAGGACAGGCTGGCTGGACAGAGTCTCTTCCTGCCAACGGGGGCCAGATGCATTGCCACTGTTTGCAAAATCCCTCCAAGGAAGAAATGGCTGTTTTCCTACAAGTATCAGCAACAGCAATTAATAGCCTACTGTTTAAAATAAAGACATTAATTTTGTTAGACTTTGTCCTATAACACGCTTTTAAAAATCCTATCTGAATATTCCAACTCTTAACTTTTTTTTTTTTTCAACTGTTAAAAATTCTTCAGAGCTTCAGTAATGCTGGTGAGCCTAGAAGTCCACGAGGAAGAAAATTATGTAGAGGAAAGCAGTTTCCTATTTTCTCCTTAAAATTGGAGAAGGTATCCAAAGCACTTTATACATATTTGAGCAAACACAGAGTGTGCTCTGGGTCCTAACAGCAAGTTGGATACAGCCCTTAAAGAGAGGAAACGAATATTTATTGAAGCCTCTGTTTTTTTTCTGACATGCCAGTGCTACAAACAGCCCTTTCCACCCCGTGTATCTCCCAGCCCTCACATCTTCAGGGTAATCGTTATCGCCGATTTCCAGTGAGAAGAACTGACACTCAAAGAGGCTAGTCTGAGTTTGGGTTATCGTGGAAGCTGGGAGACGAGGATTGAGTTTCCCTGGGAAGTGCACAGAATATAGTAGAAAAGAGAGGAGGCCATATAGGAATGAGAAGACAACTAATAAATGATGCATTATGAAGCCAGCTAACACAGGGAGAGACTGAGACTTAATCCTGCAGCAAAATTCAGGGAAACAGCGTAAACACGTGCCTCAGAATTTCCCCAGCTGACAGGCAAGGGACCAAGGATGTATACACCAAATCCCTGGAGTCATCCCTTCCTGCAGGGTGTGACTTCTCTGGCAGACAGGCCTTCCCCTCTTCAGATACAAAGCCCCCCTACGCAGAGATGAGGATTCTGGCAGCTGAAAGGGTGAGGGAGCATGCAGAATCGGGTCTGAGGGATCATAAACTTACCTGGGCTCACACAGGTACAAAGTGGAGAGCTGGTTATAAAATCCTAGCCCGTCTGGCTCCCAATCTCTTTGTTCCATTCAGTCTCCTCTTTTTGAAAAACCGACACCATTCTTGATGGAAGGTGCAAAATTCTGTTGACAGTTTAATGGCAGCAAACACCAAAATGGCAATAGTTTTTCCGTTTAGTAGACAATAATCATTGTTCTACACTCATCTAATAGGAACCCATCATGATTGCTTCCCAGTAAAAAGGTACGTTTTAAATATGATGTTGTTCTGAGAATCCAGGTGGTCGGAGCCTCTCTGTTGACCTCTGGCTTTCACTCTCCACGTTTTCCTTCTTCTGTCCTTCATGAGGTTTCTCAGAGCAGCCTCCTGGTACGTCCCAGGTGCAACGTAAAAAACCAAACCAAACCCACTGCCATCGAGTTGTTCCAACTTTTAGCAACCCTATAGGACAGAGTAGAGCAGCCCCATAGTTTCCAAGGAGAGCCTGGCAGATTCGAACTGTAGAGCAGCCCCATAGTTTCCAAGGAGAGCCTGGCAGATTCGAACTGCCGACCTCTCGGTTAGCAGCCGTAGCATTTAACCACTATGCCACCAGGACTCAAAAACTCTAAACTCACTGCCATTGATGCCAACTCATAGTGACCCTACAGGACAGATTAGAACTGCCCCACAGGGTTTCCAAGGAGCACCTAGTGGATTCAAACTGCCAACCCTTTGGTTGGCAGCCATAGCTCTTAACCACTATACCATCAGGGTTTCCTGCAACAGGACAGAGAGGCCAAAACCCCTCTGAATGAACAAACATAACAGTTTTGGTCAGTAGCCTTTCCTAAATGAATCCTATGATATTGGTGCAATGCAGAAAAATCACTCAAGCAGAGAAGGAAGCCTCCTGAACCGTGAAGGGTATAGGGCTGATACAGTCGGATTTATAGGAGACAGTGAGGTGTAGTGGAAAGAGCAAGGTTCTGAAGTCCCAGACACCTGGACTTCAACCTCATCTCCACTTCTAGGGGGATCAACTCCAACAAGTCAGTTAACTTCTCCAAACTCTCACTTTCTTCTGTGTAAAGCAGGGATAAGAGTACCTGCTACTCAGAGTTTCTGCAAGCTTTAAACATTCGAATCTAAGGAAAGGGCTTAGATCATCAGGGGCTAGATTCTTCACACTCACTTCGGGAGACATAAGCAAACACATTTAATATGTATTTAATGGTAACCTTAATAGAATATGATATATAGTATATTAAAGTCAAATTAAAAAAAAAAGTCCAGGAGACAACTTCCTTATTTTTGAACAGTTAGATGATGTATTAGTTTTCTATTGCTGCATAAAAAATTATTGTAAATAACATATATTTATTACTGCATAGTTTCAATTCTGACTCACAGTGACCTTATGGGACACAGCAGAGCTTGACTTGATTGCAACAGGTTTTTCTTGTTGTTGTGTTTACGTAAGACTCCATCTTAAACCAAAAAACCAAACCTGTTGCCATTGAGTCATAGTGACCCTACAGGGCAGAGTAGAACTGCCCCATAGGGTTTCCAGGGAATGGCTGGTGGATTTAAACTGCTAACCTTTTGATAATCAGCCAAGCTCTTAACCACTGTTTTACCAAGGCTCCAAGTCTTACATAATGTAATTACGTGAGTGAGTACCGTATTAACTTTGCCATATAATCTAATCAAGGAATTGACCACAATATTCACAGGTCCCATTCACATTCAAGGGGTGGGCACTTCACAGGGCGTATACAGTATGGAGCAGGAATCTTGAGAGACACTTTAGAATCCTGTCTACTAGAGATGGCAAGCATTTTGCCTTAGGAAATTGATTCCTAGTTCGTAACTTACTTTTCCTGAGCAAGGATTTTTTTTCACCTATATAGTAAAAACTACTATATTATATGGCAAAGTTAATATGGTACTACTCACCTCTCTCAAGTCATATTTTGGAGGGTCAACTGTCTGCATTTATGAACAATGTCTCTGCATATAAAAGTTGTTACTCATGCATACATATTTTATTTCTTTCAAAGGGGAATTTTGTCAAGAGAGATTTTTTCCTTCTAAGGGACAGATGATTCTCTGCTAAAACTCTATCTCTGGGAATCGATCCCACAAAAGCCATTCCTTGTTTGAAAGGAGGTAACAGGAATGTTTGGGAATGGTGTGGCTTTTAGTCAAAGAGAATTTTTGTTACCACTAATGCTTTTAAACTTAAAAATAATAATAATCTGTAAACTAAAGAATAAGTAGCATAGATCACAGAGGAACCAAGGAATATGTAAATTCACCTGATGATATAAATGTGTAAATTTCTTAAAGAGTTATACTAACTCTACAGAATCCAGAATATTAGAAGAGTACTTGACCCTCTGTTCAATCATAGAGCTTTAGGGGAAAAGAAAGGCAATAAGACAAACTCTTTTCTTTTTTTTTTTAAGCTAATTATATTTTGGAATGGAGCCTCAGTACCACAGTGGTTAAGCTTTTGGCTGCTAACCAAAAGGCCAGCAGTTCAAATCCAGCAGGTGCTCCTTGGAAACCCTATGGGGCAGTTCTACTCTGTCCTATAGGGTTGCTATGAGTTGGAATCGATTCAACAGCAATGGGTATATTTGGAAAACAAACATTAAAAAGGTGATTACTAATATTTTTGCTTGAGTATGATTAGTCTTTTTTGAATTCAGATTTTTCTGCAATAGACTACTCCTTCCATAATTTTAGAGAAAGACAAAAAAAAAGCCTTTCCTCCCTCAAATCTCTTAAGTGGATATGCCTCTGCAAAACTAAGATGGAAGATATTCGTTGCATTTGCTCTTTTTTCTCCCTGCCAGTAGGTGGTGAAGTTTTCTCTCAAATGGTGAACACATTCTATCTACCCAGCACCCCTGCTCAAAGATACGTTTTGCTCCAAATTTCTCATGTTTTTGCATCAAATTAAATTAATCGGTTGGATACTGACATGCCACAAATCAATAGGAGACCAAAATCTTTAAAATATTCACGTGCTAGTTATCTCTTGGGACTAGCATTCATGAGTATAGATTAGGTTGCCTGCCAGGATATTTGGAGACAAATTTGCTTCAGTCTCTGGGTTTTCTCTCTCCATCTCCATTCATGGTTTCTTCACAGGTTAGCTACACCCATTAATTTCTGCTCAAAAATCAATGAAGCTGGAATTTGAAAGGCTAGGGAATCGTAAAATATTTGATTTACAAATGAGGGTAATGAAGATAGGAACAGATTGTGAGTCAATCCTGAGCTTTTCTGTAATCGAATATTCAAATTCAAACAGGTAAACTAGAGTAACCGTTACATTGATAAACTATTTACCAGATAGTGTACGTAATAGTTCTATCTTGTTTTAAGTTGCTGAGCTGATTCCAACCCATGGTGAGCCCATGTGTACAGAGTAGAACTTTTCCATAGGGTTTTCCAGGCTGTGACCTTTCAGGAGCAGATGGCCAGGGGTGTCTTCCGAGGTACCTCTGAGTGTGTTCCAACCGCTGACCTCTCAGCTAGTAGTCAAGCGCTTAACCATCTGTGCCACCCAAGAACTCCTATTGCAACATTTCAAAAAAAACCAAACCCATTGCCATCGAGTGGATTCCAACTCATAGCGACCCTGTGGGACAGAATAGAACTGCTGACCTTTTGGTCAGCAGCTGTAGCAGGCTGTGGTTATTAACCACTGCGCCGCTAGGGCCCCATTTAGGTGGGTGTATGTAGAACTTTATCTATAGAGAGTTGTATCTGTAAATACAACTCTATCTGAGGAATATTTTGTAGAACTCTATCTGCTGTTAGGTGCCATCAAGTCAGTTCTGACTCACAGGGACCCTATGTACAACAGAGGGAGACACTACAACCGAACAAAACACCAGCCAGTCCTATACCCTCCTCACAATGGTTGCTATGTTTTAGCCCATTGTTGCAGCCACCTTGTCAGTCCTTCTCGTTGAGGGTCTTCCTCTTTTCCACTGACCCTCTACTTAGCAAGCATGATGTCCTTCTCCAGCAACTGATCCCTCCTGAAAACACGACCAAAGTATGTGAAATAAAGTCACGCCATCCTCATTTCTAAGGAGAATTCTGACTGTACTCCTTCCAAGACAGATTTGTTCGTTCTTTTGGCAGCCCACGGTACATTAAATATTCTTCACCAACAGCACAATTCAAAGGCATCAATTCTTCGGTCTTCCTTAATCAGTGTCCAGCTTTCAAATGTACATGAGGCAATTGAAAACACCGTGGTTTGGGTCAGGCGCACCTTAGTTCTCAAGGTGACATCTTTGTTTCTTAACACTTTAAAGAGGTCTTTTGCAGCAGTTGGCCCACTGCAATACATCATTTGATTTCTTGACCTCTGTTCCATGGACATTGATTGTGGATCCAAAAGAAATTAAATCCTTGACAACTTCAATCTTTTCTCCATTTATCATGATGTTGCTTATTGGTCCAGTTGTGAGGATTTTTGTTTCCTCTATGTTAAGGTATAATCTATACTGAAGGCATGAACTCTATCTACAACCACCTAAATGTCACAACGATATATAAGAGCCAAATATGAATAAAAATATCCTGGATTATGTAGGTAAGCAAACACACACCACTGTCCACCATGTCTGGTTAAGTTTAATGAGTAATTACTGTGTGCCTGTGGGGGACTGGTGCTATTTAACTCACCCACGGTAACTGAAAATTGTGCACATAGCAACAGTGCACATCGAGGACTGCTTGTATTCTCTTTTGTTTTTTTAATCACCATAATATCTGTATTTACATCTTATACGTGTTTGTTTCTAATATCGGTTTGTATGCATCTTCTTTCTTTTTATTTAAATCAATATTTTCATTCTAATTTTTAAAGAACTAATATTTTCAGTCATCTCTAGTTGTCCTCTGTTTCCTCTTTTACTAATTTTGCTTTTATAATTGTTATGCCTCCCTTATGCTTCATTTGGGATTAGTTGCTCCTCTCCTACTTTCTTTAATTAAGCACTTAGTTCATTAACTTTTATCATTTTTTAAGTACGTGTATAAGGATATGAGCTTCCCTTAACTACTTTGATGCATAGTGCATTCATTGCTGTTCAATACTAAATATTTCATTTTTCCATTCAACTTTAAAACGTTTCCATTTATCATTAAAACATAAGCCATTTAGAAAATTATTTTCACAACGAAAATTCTATGGACAAGTAATGATATATGGAAAAGCAACGACTAAATAAAAGCACAATGAAGAATGTAAAAATACCTAAATTGCACCACTCCAAAAAGACCATCTACAATTGCTGATGATCATCCCTCATATACGCCCTTCACGTATCCTTATGCACACACACACGCACCCACACACACGAGCGTGCACATACATGTTATTTTAAATAAATGGGATCAGATCATAAGCATTAATTCTCTTTAATAAATGTAAGGTTAATTTCCAAACACATAGTTTTAGAGAGAAATATTTTTTCACCATTCATCTATGATTTTATTGTGTTATTATCAGCCAAGATGGTCTTTATTATATAAATTCCTTGGGTTTATTGAGAACTCTTTTGTGATCAAATTCACAAACATTTTTGGGGAAATACTCTGTCAATGAACATGTACATTCTCAATTTGTTGCTTACATGTGTGTACATATAATCAAAATTAATTATATTATTTAAACACTTTATAAGTTGACTTTTTGTCAACTTCATCTATAAGTTTCTGACAGTCGCTTGTTAATAACCCCCAAAATGATTAAGGATTTTTCTATTTCTATTTGTAATTCTGTTGAGTTTTGCCATGTATTTTGCAAGACTATTTTTTTTATAAAGTTATACGAGGTTGTAAGGGTAGTAAGTTCCCAATGAATTGCTTCTTTTATCATCAATTTACCCATAATTTTTCCCTAAAGATATATTTCATCACATATTAAAATAACCATCTTAATTTTGTTTCAGTTAATATTTCTTCTGTTATACATTTTACATAATTTCATCTTCAACCTTTAAGTATAAATATGCTTTAGGCATGTCTCATAACATATATACCAGGATTTTTTCAATATTAAGTCTTTGTCTTTCAGTAAGTAAATTTTATGTGTCTTTTCAGTTATTGTGATTACCGATATATTTCTACCACCTTAGTCTGTATTTTTCATTTACGATTTTAAAATTTTAATTTTGTTTCTCCCTTTCTGCCTTCTATTAAATAAATCATTTTCTTTTCAATCTTTAGTTCTCCTCTGCTTGCTTGCAAATCGTAGTACATTCTATTATTTTACTGATTTCTTTATACTTAACTTCCATACATTTTATATTTTCCTAATATAAGTCAATTTCCATACACTCCCTCCAAATAAGAGAAAGACATGAATCCACGTTTGTGCTGTAACTCTCCCTCCCAACTTCCACGTTATCATTGTCTAGTGTGTTCAGTCCATTGTGCTTCAAAATTATGAAAGAGCACCTATTACATTTTCATACCAACATGATTTAGTTCTTTTGTTAATCACCATTGCTCTTTTCTTCTAATTCCAACCTAGATTCAATTTTCTTCTTGCTGAAGTATATTCTTTAGTAGTTCTTTCAGTAAGGGCCCATCTTATGTCTGAAAATGCCGTTATATTGGCGTCATTTTGAATTATAGTCAGCATGGTATAGCATTTTAAGTAACCTATTGCTTGTTCTCAACCAACTGAAGTCATTAGTACATTTTTTTCTACCACCTGCTATTGACAATGAGCTTTAACTTTTATTGTTATCTGCATTCTCTCCCCTTCTCTGTTTTTCTCTCTCCAACAGCTTTTAAGATTTTCTCTTTGTCCTTAATATTTTTTGCTGCAATGTTCCTAGGTACATTTGTCTTTATTTATTCTGTTTAGGATTCAGATGCTTTCTCAATAGGAAGACATGTGCAGTTTCTCCCCATTTTCTCTCTGATTTTTCTGAATCTCTTTACCAGTGTCTTTAACAGTTTTCTGGAAGAAAAACTACTCAGTCCAAAGCTGGGTTTCCTCAAAATTTGAAACTGTAATATTTTACTGAGTTATCTCCTTTCCTTGCACTTCTTTGGGGAGAGGAAGAGAACGGTGGAGTATGGAGCCATCACCAGCTGTGTTACAGCCTTCGGCTCCTTTGCTTGGCTGCTCACCTTAAAATTTATGGGTGAGATTTAATGTTTAATTGCTGTCAGTGCATGCTGCAATTTATTTAGTTAGTTAGTTAGTTTTATTTATTTCATCAGGTACTGGAGCAGGAATTCTAAGATTTAGTTTCATTCTGTCATCTTTAACTTAAATTTCCCTGTGTTTTACAATTAAAATATATCTTTGGATATATTTTGTCTTTGAATCTTTACCTGCTGACCTTATCACCAAACACCAGTTGCCGTCCCGCCTGCCCCAACCGTGACCCCGTGTGTTTCAGAGCAGAATTGTGTTCCACAGGGTTTTCAGCGGCTCTGATCTCTCAAAAGGAGATCACCAGGACTTCCTTCCGAGGCACCTCTGGGTGGATTTGAACTGCCAGCCTTTTGACTAGTAGCCAAGTTTTTAACTATGTGTGCCACCCAGGAATTCTTATGACAGTCCTCTAAAGAAATCGGACCCTTGGAGAGTATCACTACCCAGTTGGATAATAGTCTCAGGACAACGAAGTACCTGGGTTCCCACATGGGTTAGCAATGGCTGAAGGAGACGACACAGGCAGTCCCCTGGCCCAACCATGAGTACATGAACCTGTAGTGTAAAAACAGCACTCAGAAAGAAGAGAGTGGAATTCCCTGGACCACTTTATCCAAGATCTTCCTGTTGAGGTTCCAAAACTGTGGGTCAGTTCTCCTCAGAAGCAAAAGAAGGCCAACTTGATTTATGCCACTTAATAACTAACCCAGCAGTGACTCCCAGCTCCTAAATAAGCTGTACTGGACCAGATGAAGTGATTGAAAGTGAGTCTGTGCAGAATAAGGTCAGGCGGGGAGCTGTCAAGGGTATGACCACTTTGTTCAGAATTAGAAGACAGATCATTCAGAAGCCAAGTAGTTTGCATTGATAAAATAAATGAAAGAGTTCACAATATTTTCAATTCTTTATGAAGGTAATGGATAAACACCTCCCCACACACACACATTTATACACATACCACATTCTTTAGAAAACTTGATTTTTGTCAAGAGTTCCAGGATTCAGATTTTTGTTTTTTTAACGTTATAATTGTCTTTATTCAGAGATTATGTACAGTCTAAGGAGATGTGTACAGGTGCCAAGTTGACAAGGGGTGGACTGTGATGGTTAAGATTGTGTGTCGACTTGGCTGGGCCATGATTCTTAGTGTTCTGGCAGTCGTATAATGTGATCACTTCTCTGTTGAGATTTGATACGTGATTAGCCCCATGATGGTATCTGCTGTGAGCAGCCAATCAGGCGAAAGGGAATTTCCTTGGGTGTGTGGCCTACATCTAATATAACCAGACATTCTGGCAGGGCTTCGGGCCTTTTGCTCACACTGAATACTGAAGCTGGCTGCTGTTCATCTGACCTCTGGTTCTTGGGACCTGACCTAGCAGCTTACCTGTGGTCTCATCTGCCGATCTTGGAATTCATCAATCTTCGCAGCTGGTCTGACAGAGACTGGAGGAGTCCCCAAGAATATGGCCCTATACACTGTGCTAACTCAGTACTGAAACCACTCCTAAAGTCCGCCTTTCAGCCAAATATTAGATAGGCGTGTGTACGTGCACACACATGCAAGAGGGAGCTGCTGGAAATCTTGTGATGGTCCCAGAGGTGCCGTTTTCCTGAGTCCACCCATGAGCTTGGAACCCAACTGCTCATGCTTGCCTGCCTGAGGGTCTCTGGGTGGGCATTCACAGCCAGCAGTGCTGCCACTAAATTTCCCTGAGTCTCCAAGATTCAGATATTATCTGGAATAATTTACACTGTTCAATTGTATAAATTTTACTTCCATATGTGCTGCCTGGCTTATAGTCTTTTCTATATGCTAAGTGTAAAATTATTTTCTAATTTAATGTCTTTTCAAGTTATTTACCCCACTTAAGATACTGCAGTGATTTGGCATTAATCTTCCACCCATTACATGAGAACATAACTCAATTCATCTTCTTATTGGACAGTTCTAACAAGAAAAGAATTGTAACTTGATCAGGAACCGGGAGGCCTGGCTTCTTCATTCTATCTCTGGACTCTAGTTTCTCATATCAGAAAATATGGTCTTTGGACTAGGAGACTTATATGGTCCCTCCTAGTATTAATATTTTGAAAGTTTTCTAATTTGCTCTTAAGGACGTAAACATATGAGTAAATTTTAAGTTTTATTGTTTGAGATGTTGAAATGGAAGTCCCTTTAGTGCACAGTGGTCAAAGCAGTGGGCTGCTAACCCAAAGGTCAGCAGCTCGAACCCACCAACTGCTCCATGGGAGAAGATGTGGCAGTCTGTTTCCATAAGATTTACAGCTTTGGAAGCCCTATAGGGTCACTATGAGTTGGAATTGATTTGATGGCAATGAGTTTGATTTTTGTTATTGTTCATGGATGTCTAATGTTTTCTTAACAGTTGGCAACAATAGTAATTATGACAGTAACATCTTACACTTATGGGTACTTAGAATGCATCCTGCACCACAAGAGCACATTAAAAAAACATGTTCTCCAACTTAGAGAAACACATTCATCCTTTCACTTATTTAACAATGACCCAGACACCTCCTTATCCTCAAATAGAGTGTCCACATAATATGGTTTGCCTGGGACCATTCAAGGTCACATTTGTTGTTCTTGTGTAATTAATAGTAGTACTCCCTTTCCCTCCCAGAACTGTCTCAATTCAGACCATAACTTACACAGTCACTGTCTTAGGCTGGGTTCTCTAGAGAAGCAAAATCAGTGAAGTGTCTCTCTGTGAATATACGTATACATATGTATATATACAGAGAGAGAGAGAGATCAAGGAAATGGCTCACTACATTGTAGAGGCTGAAAAATTCCAAGTCTATGCGTCAGGCTGGAGGCTACTCCTGACTCAAATGGCTGTAGGGGCTGGTGAACCCAAGATCCAGACCTCAGAGGCTGAAAAATCCCCAAATCGGCAGGCCAGGTGCTAGCTCAAGTCCCAAGAACTGGAGGTCAGATGAACAGGACCCAGTTGCAGAATCCAGAACGAGCAAAAGCCAGAGAGCCTCACCAGAAAGTCCACCTATACTAGATGCAGGCCACACTCCCAAGGAAACTCCCTTCCAACTGACTGGCTACTCACAGTAGATCCCATCATGGAGGTGATTACATTATTATATCAGATCTCATCGTGGAGGCAATTACATTATTATATGACTGAAACTACATCATTACTGCCAAACCACTGAGAACCATGGCCCAGCCAAGTTGTCACACGACCGTAACTATCACAGTCCACTTACCTTGAAGGGACTCACAATCTGGAACCGGAGTCAAAAGACATAAGATTCTTATACCAGGTATAAAGCATGAAATGCCGTATGAGAAGGGAAGAAATGGTGCTGGGGAGTTCAAAGAGGGGCAGGACTCATCTCCAGCTCAGGATACAAGAAGGCTTTTTAACATTTAGATAGATGGGAAGATGAGAGTATCCAAAAAAGAAGGAAAGGGATGAAATGAAGGCAGTAGGTGGAGACCAGTGAATCCCAAGGTTGGATTTGGTAAAATGGCACAAGTTTAAAGTGACTTGTATCAGTGGGATGGCATGAGACTTCTCAACATGAAGTCAGAGAACCAGGATCAAAGCCTGGATTCAGCATTAACCAGCTGGGATGTTGAATGAGTCGTTTAACCCGCTGAACCCCAGGATCCTCACCTATAAAATGAGAACGACAGTTGCCTTACGTGCTTCAGAGTTGTTATGAGGAAGCGAAGACAACAAAGTGCTTAGGTGGAAGTGACGCCAGTTGTGACTTATTAAAAGAAAAATGAAGCAGGGCAGGCCAGCACTGGGCCCCCGGGTGCCTGGAGGTTGGTGAGCAAGGAGAAAGGAAAGGTGTCTCTGCAAAAGAGGGAAATGAGCAGAGACAGGAAGTTGTTTCTTCCTTTTTAGGTGTCATAAAATATCCACATAGTATTTTAAAAACATGGCATTGAATAAAATATGCATGTGATTGAATGCAATCATCATAATCTAAAAACCGAGACCAATAAAAGAGCTGTGGGATTTCAGAACCAGAAAAAAAAAAAAAAAAAAAACCAAACCCTAGCGTTGAGGAAACCAAGCCTCAGCAAGGTGAAGGCACGCACCCACCGCGGACCAGGCTCTCGGAGCCGGTCTCCAACGCAGGCGGCAGGCCCAGGCTTCCAACGTCCCGGGGACTGGTCTTTGACTGCAGCACATGAGCTTACTTGACTTTCATGTGTACAGTGTCATATGACTTCCGGGGGCTTTTTTTCTTTCTCAGAGAAGAATAATTCAATTGCTCTGCATCACAAACTTCCTAGAGTTCTGACACTTCGATTTTTGTAACATTCGTCTTGACGCGAAGTATTGCACAGCCATTAAATATGTGTGTGATTACTACGAATTGCAATTAACTCTGTTTTGAAAACTTCCAACACCCCATGGGATAATTCAAGACATGGTAGGGTTGAGGAGTCGTTTCTCAAGCCCCTGTACTAATTCTGCTGCGATGTGACACGCATGAGAACGCAGCTAAAATCGTTTCACCTCCCTGATCTGGGAAAACTGCTCTGAGGCATCCAATAACACCCTGCACACGGTCCGCAAATGATCCAGTGTGCTCACATTCGGAGCTGCGGGAGGCTGAGAATGGCACAGAGGTCCCCGTCAGAGCAGCTACGGCGGGGTGAGAAGTGAGAGGATGCCAGATCAAGGTTGGGAAACAGAAAGACAAGGTGATGAAAGGAGGATGGGATTACTTTAGCCTCAGGATGCAAGGCAGAGAGCTCCCATTTCTACACCTGAAGATTGGATAATTTATCCCTGAATTGCACAATATCATTAAACATCTAAATAAGGAGACTCAATTAACATTCAATTTAATAAATAACTGTTGAGTGCCTTCTACATGCCAGACACTGTCTTAGGTACTGGGGTGAGGAGAGTTATCAGGAGAGAGCTAAAGATAAATAAGTTATAATCCTTATCCTAAAGGAGCCCTCTGCTGCGCACATGTATAATTCAAGGCAGAATGTGATCAGTCTTAAAAGAGAAGGCAATGTTTATCCCCAGCTGAGATACATCAGGGAGAACACAGCATTTTCTGTGGGTTCTGAAGAAGAAGGAGGATTTCAACTCCTAGAATACTGGGGGAGAGAAGAGGCCTTCCAAACACAAAGAACAGCAAGAGCAGTGGCAAGAAGCAGGAAAAGAGGACGGATTCCAAGGACAGCAAGCAGGCTCATTCGATGGAATCTAAGGTAGCAGAAGGTGCAGTGAGGGATGAATGTGTGAAGCAGGACTGGCCTCTAATTCCCCCACCACACACACACACACACACACACACACACACACCTCTGCAGCGTCGGAGAGCCCCAGCACTTAGATAAAGACGATGAGTTAGGCTTGAAGCCCTCTGTTGTTAATGCCAGCAAGGTTAGTACAGCCCAGGGCTGAGAGAGCAAAAACCTCTTTCTGCATAATAAGAAAATCCTTTGTTAACGAGAGTTAATATGAAAATGTGGGGCAGTCCTACAGGAGACTAGTCCTCGGAGTCTGAGATGGGTCTGTTTTGTAGATGCCTGAGAAGAAAGCAGACAGCAGCCCAGCGTGAAGATTCTCCTCTGGTTCACATCCGCTCTATCCCCACAAGGGACTCAGCACTCACACTTCCCCTGCCTGCAGAAGGGAAGCTCACAGCAAATAACAGAGACTTTGAGCTACAGATCCCATGCCAGGACTGGGGACTTGATGATCCCTGAGAGAGGGTGTGCATGACCAAGAACAAGACCCCTCTAAGACGCAAGCAGCGTAGTTTCCTGTTTCTGAATGTAACCAGTGTCCCATGACTGTCACTCCTTCACCCCTTCTGATTCTGTATCATCTGGACTCATCTCTGGAGAATTTTTTAGTTTTTTTTTTTAGTGTACATTAGATGAACGTTCACAGGATAATCTAGTTTCTCATTAAACAGTTAGTACACAGATTGTTTTATGACATTGGTTAACAACCCCACAACATGTCAACATTCTCCCTTCTCGACCTTGGGTTTCCTATGACCGGCTTTCCTGTCCGCTCCTGCTGGAGAGCTTTCTTGAGCATTATAGCTTACCAATCTTACTCACAAAGTCAAAGGAACCGGAATGGATATACATTCGCTTAAGAAATTTAATGCGTATTTTAAACTCCCCCCGCCACACACACACACAGACACATAAACCCATTGCCATTAAGTCTATTCTGACTCCTAGCAACCCTAAAGGACAGAGTAGAACTGCCCCACGGCGTTTCCCAAAAGCAGCTGGTAGATTTGAACTGCAGATCTTTTTTGGTTAGCAGCTATAGCTCTTAACCACTGTGCCACATGCACATGAAACAGGCCCAGATTATTAAAAAGTACATTTTTCCATACACTCACGAACAGAAATCACAAACTACTGAAATGCAAACTATTTCAGACAACTAGATACTGAAAAAAGAGAGAAATATAAGAAAGGAAAAATGTAAGCTGATGGCACAGATAAATGCAAACAGGTGAAATAAAACATTGTAAAGCTAAATATAAAAATATATTTTAAAATACAAAATAAACCTTATTCTGACAATTTGTAGGGATGGTTCCCATTCTCAAAAAAATATTATTGTAATTTACCACATTAATATATTAAAGGTGAAAAATGTATCATTATCTCAATAAATGCAGAGCAAATTGATAAAAATCAAAACCCATTAGTGATTCAAAATGAGACTTCCCTTAATGGGAAAAAGGATAGCAAGTAATAACCCTGAACAAATATCATATTTAATGTTGAAACTTCATTGTTAGGGAGAAGACAAAGTGCCTGTAAATTTTCTTTCTTATAAAGGACTTGGCTCATATAGGAGCTTCTGGCCAGCTCAGTAAGAGAAGAAATAAGAAGTACAACTTAGAAATAACTCAACTGTCATTATCACAAACAATGATTATCAATATGGAAAACCAAAATAATTTCCAGTTATCATGTTCGAACTAACAGAAGAGTTCAACAAGGCTGCTGAATACAAGGTCAACATAGCAAGATCTATTACACAAGCAATAAACAAATATAAAAATGCAGTCTTTAAAATATACCACTTAATTTTCAAAAACTGGTTGGAACATGTAAAAAAAAGGCACAGAAGTCAGTTTGAAGAGGATCCCACTGTCTGAACGTGGAATAATTTGAACATCAAAATGAATAATGACAGATTATAATTATAATGGATTATAATTCTTTGAATTAAACAGGAAGAATCCATGAATCCATTTGGACACTAAAATTATTTCAGGAAAGAAGAGAGAGAAAGGTCTTCATAATGGTAGAATGCCAACTGATGAATGAGAAAGAAATGATAAAAATAGAAAAATCACCATTTTGCCTCCAGCATAGTAATAATTCAAAAAAGATTCAGCAATGGGTGCTAAAACCACTGGGTAAAAGAATATGAGGGAACAGAATAGTCACAGCATTCAAGAATCACCTGGCAGATCCCTTATTAATTAGGAACAGGAAAAGGTACCTTTCGGATGGAGAAACCCAGCCAATGCCTCCTTAACCAGGTGGTTCAGCTTCACATCACCAATAACGGGCCATGCTGATCTCACGTGCCTAAAAGGCGATTCAGTGGGAAGAGCACACGTCACCTACATAGCATTCCTGCCAAAAATGCTTGACCTGGATCTAATGATGAGGGAACAATTAGACAAATACAAACTGAGAAAAGTCTGCAGAGCGATTGGCTTGGACTCTTAAAACATGTACGTGTCATGGAATTTTAATTTTTTTTCTTTATCTCAGGAATAGCAGAATTGAAAAAGACTAAGGTGACATGTCAGCTCAACACAATGTGTAACCCTTCATTGAATCCTGAATCAGATAAGTGGGGGCTATAAAAAAAAATCATTGAGACAATTGGCAAAATTTGATATGGATTGTATATTGAATAATCCAAAACCAAACCCATTGCCACTGAGTCCATTCCAACTCATAGCCATCCTATAGGCCAGAGTAGAACTGCCCCATAGGGTTTCCAATACTGTAATCTTTACAGAAGCAGACTGCCACTTCTTTCTCCCACAGAGTGGCTATGGGTTTAAACTGCCAGCCTCTCGGTTAGCAGCTGAGTACTTAACCACTGCGCCACCAGGGCACCTTATGTTGGATAATAGTACAATAACCCACTAAAAAAAATAGTACAATACAAATGTTAAATTCCTTTCGTGTGGTAATTACATTCTGTTTATTTAGGACAATGTTTTTGTTCTTGCCTAATACACATTCAAGTAACATGTCATGATGTTAGCAAAAAGCAAGCACTTATACAAGAAAAGAGATAAAGCAAACATGAAAAGATGCTAATAACCAGTGAATCTAGGTGAAGGGCATATGAGTGTTCATTGTGATATTTTTCTAGTAAGTTTCCTATAGGTTCCAACTGTTTTAAAATAAAAAGTTGGGAGGGAAATATACCATTTTAATAGCAACAAGAAATTAGAAACCTAATAAGAAATGTAGCAAAAATTTCAAGGCTGTTATGGAGAAAACTATACAGCCTTGTTGAAAGACACAAAAAGAAGACATGTATATACACATATGTGTGTGTATGTGTGTGTAGTGCATGCTTAAAGAGACTATATCATAGAGACAGCAATCATTTCTAAATTAATATATAAATTAATTGCAGTTCCTATTAAAATCCTATGAAATCTTTCATAGAACTTGATGAGCTGACTCTAAAATTCATACAGAGGATTAAGGAGACAAGAATTGTCAAGAATATTCTGAAGACATAAAAAGAATTAAAAGAAGGGGGATAGGAAAGCGAGAACAGAGAAATCACCCTGTCAGCAAAATACGTGATAAATTTATAGCCTTTAAAACTGACCAATAGACGCATGGCACAGAATAGAGAAACTATAAAATGGATGATATATATAGAATGGCTTGCTAAACAACAGAAAGGACATTAAAACTCAGGAGAGAAATAATGGACTACTCAATAAATAGGGCTGAGATAATTATTTATATATTGGGAAAAAAGATCAATGTGATCCCTACTTTACTCCTTGTTTGAAAATAAATTTCAGATGGATTAAAGACCTACAAGTAAAACCCAAAACTGTACACCTTTTAGATAAAAAAAACAAGAGAATTTTATTATGGCCATAGAGTAAAGAAAAGAGCTATAAAATTCACAGACAATAAAGAAAGCACTGATAAATTTAACTACATTAAAATTAAGAATTTCTGTTCAACATAAGATATCATATGCATAAAATGGGAGAAAATATTTGTGGCACACATATTCAACTAAAGATTAGCATCTAGATTTTATAAAGAACTCCTAAATATGAAAAAAATAAATAGAAATAACACAATTTTAAAAAAGTGAGCAAAAGACATGAACAGGCATTTAACAGATTTAACAGAAGAGGAAACATGAGTGGCCAGAAAAATGAAAACAAAAAAACAACCCTCAACTCCATTAGTGAACTGGGAAAGCATATTATAACCACACCATGATATGCTAAAATTATAGTCTGGTGATATCCAGCTTTAAGAAGGATGTATTAGTCAGCTTTTGCTGCTGTAATAAGCAGCCACAGAATCTCATTTATTTATTGTTTATTTTATATGTTTGTGGCTGTGAATTGGCTACTACATCTCTGCTCCATGTGTCTTCTCACTACGAGACTCAAGCTGAAGGAGAGATTCCATGTTTGATGCGCTGCCCTCCTGGCCAAGGAGAAGGGCATGGGTCAAGGGGAAGGGCATTTGATAATCTCCTAAAGCTCAGAACTGGTACATCGTCCCTTCGGCTCACATTCTATTGGCTCAAACAAGTCACATGACAAAGCCTGACTACAAGTTGGGAAAATATACTCTAACAACAAGGAAGCCCTGGAAGGTGGCAATAGATGGGGGTCTATATTCTCCTTAGAAGGAGAAGGAGATAAGTAGTGAGAAACAACACACTCTTCTACAGGTGTGAAACAATCCTTCTATACTACTGGTGGAGTATTAATTGACACCACCACTTTGGAAAAGACATTTCAGCATCACTTACATAGGTTCAACTTTCACTTTCCCCACAGCCCAGCCATGCCACTCCCAGACATCTACCCTGGAGAGACTCTAGCTCAGAAGCACCAGGAGACATGTATAAGAACGTTCAAAGCAATATTCTTTGCGGTAGCAAAATAATGGTATGCCCATGAAAAGTAGAATGGATAAATCATAGTGTGCTTAGACAATGGGATAGTATTCAACAGTGACAGCTCTAATAATAATAAAGTGCAATTATACTCAACCACATGCATAAATCTCAACCAAATGTTAAGTAAAACAAAAAAAAAAGGCAAGTCAATGTAGAATACAGTCAGTAGTACCCATTTTATTCATAGATCAAACTAAGCGAAATTAAATGGTAGAAAGTTTGGAGATTGTATCCTTTCAAGAAAAGGAAGGAACTGTTTAATATAAAATCAAGAGGAATTACCTCTATTTTTGAAGATGAGGGGAGCAGGATATACACAGCCCTTCAAAGGTACAGGTAATGTTATATTTCTTAAACTGTTGGTGGGAACAGTTTATTCTTAACTGTACATAAACCAAAAAAACCAAACCCGTTGCCGTCAAGTTGGTTCCAACTCATAGCAACCCTACAGGTCAGGGTAGAACTGCCCCATAGGATTTCCAAGGAGCACCTGGTGAGTTCCAACTGCCAACCTTTTGGTTAGCAGCTGAGCTCTTAACCACTGTACCTACAAGTCATATGTGTACTTTTATATGTACAATATATTTTGTGGTAATTACTTCCAAGTGGACTTCCTATTGGGAAGAGGCCAACTCATCAGGGGTTGCAGGTGTACTGTTAGACAGAGGGAGGACTCTTCAGTGGCCTGTGAAAGAGAGGCTTTGTCCTGGGTGGTAAGTGCAAGCCGGTGGCAATAATAATAATGACGATCAGCACTCACTTAGCAGGTGCTGTGTTCCCAGGCATTCTATACAATATTTTATGTGTGTTAAAATCCTTACATTTAACCCTCACAACTCCCCCATGAGGTGATACTATTGATATTTCTGTTTTAAAATTGAAGAATATGAAGGACAGAGATGTTAACTAAGCTTCGCATGATCAAGACCTCTTAAGGCTTGTGCTGCTCTGCTTCTCCTGCTAGACGTTCCCAGGGGGCCAGAGCCAAGGAACCAAGAAAGTATGAAAGAAATAAAATAACAAATCAACACTGGGAATCCACCAAACCCGGAAGGCACCAAAGCAGAATTATATTTGGGCACTTGAGGAAGACTTTTCCTACCTCTTCTGTTCCCCTCCCCAACCCACACACCAACCCCAACCTCAGAGGAGCCAGAGGCAGACAGGACTGTGATACAGTATGTAGGCTGAGAACAACCCCCAAAGGTGTCAGGTTCTAATTTCTGGGACCTGTAAATGTTATCTGATATGGAAAAAAAGTCCTTGCCTCTAAGAGGAGCATTCTGACTGTACCTCCTGCAAGATAGATTTGTTCATTCATCTGGCAGTCCATGATATATTCAATATTCTTCACCAAAACCATAATTAAAGGTGTCAACTTTTCTTTGGTCTTCTTTATTCATTGTCCAGCTTTCACATGCTGGACATGACTTGGGTCAGGTGCAGCTCAGTCTTTAAGGTGACTGTCTTTGCTTTTCAACACTTTTGTCTTATCTAGTGCTGCCATACCAGAAATACCACAAGTGGATGGCTTTAACAAACAGATTTATTCTTTCACAGTCTAGTAGGCAAAAAGTCTGAATTCAGGGTGCCAGCTCCAGGGGAAGGTTTTCTCTCTCTGTTGACTCTGGGGAAAGGTCCTTGTCATCAATCTTTCCCTGGTCTAGGAGCTTCTCTGTGCAGAAGCCCCAGGTCCAAAGGACATGCTCTGCTCCTGGGGCTGCTTACTTGGTATGAGGTCCCCATGTGTCTCTGCTTGCTTCTCTCTTTTATATCTGAAACGAGATTGGCTTAAGACACAATCTCATCTTATAGATTGAGTCCTGCCTCACTAACATAATTATCACTAACCCTGCCTCATTAACATATATAGATGGGATTTAAAACACATAGGAAAATTACATCAGATGACAAAATGGTGGACAATCACACAATACTGGAATCCTGGTCTAGCCAAATTGATACACATATTTTGCGGGGACATAATTCAATCCATGACAATTTTAAAGAGGTCTTTTACAGCAGATTTGCCCAACGCAACGTATTGTTTGATTTCTTGACTGCTGCTTCCATAGGTATCGATTGTGGATTCAAGCAAAATGAAATTCTTCACAACTTCAG
This sequence comes from Loxodonta africana, assembly GCF_030014295.1. Lineage (NCBI taxonomy): Eukaryota > Metazoa > Chordata > Mammalia > Proboscidea > Elephantidae > Loxodonta > Loxodonta africana. The sequence goes on from NC_087353.1 coordinate 11,826,095, forward strand.
CCTTTTCTCTATTTATCATGATGTTGCTTATTGGCCCAGTTGTGAGGATTTCTGTTTTCTTTACATTGAGGTGTAATCCATACTGAAAGTTGTGGTCTTTGATCTTCATCAGTAAGTGCTTCAAGTCCTCTTCATTTTCAACAATGGAGGTTGTATCATCTGCATATAGCAGGTTGTTAATGAGTCTTCCTCCAATCCTGATGCCCTGTTCTTCTTCATATAGTCTACCTTCTCAGGTAGGCCAAGGCTACCGACTGGATTTACAGGAAAGGTGACAGAGTGGGGGCGGGGGGGAGGAATTTAGTCCAGTTCTTTCAAGGAAATGGTTACGTAGACATATGTCATCATAAGACGTTGGGTATTTCTGGGAAAATAAGAAGTAAGAACATGGCAATAGCCATATTTTTCATTTATTTTCTTTTAAAAAAAGAGCCAAAGAAAATACGCCAACATAGTAACACGTGCTTAATCTCAATGGTGGATGCCTAAGCATTGATTATATTAGTTTCTATACTACTGTATTTTTTAAATGTTCCATTTTTTAAGTAACACATCACTTCTTTGTGTACTGATGCATGCCTCAAAGAAGAGCTGTAAAAGCAGTAGCCACTATGAAGAAAGGAGTAATCAACTTCCGCCTTTAAGAGTCAGCTTCAGGCACTGCACATGTGTCGACCGTGGATCATGGGATAGTATGGGGTCCTATCCACAGAGACAGAAGTTGGAGAAAGCTTAAGGCTGATCCTTTCTGATTTCTCCCTAAAGTGAGCTGACTAACGATCTGTAGGATTCAAGGAAAGAACCTCATTCCAGGAGGAGAGTTTCCAGGAAGAGGGGTTTTTGAACCTCAGGGAAGTATCGCACTACGTGTAAAACTATGCAGGACATGTGCCACCATGCCTTTTAACTTTGGTAAAATGAAGTCAACGGGGGAAAAGTGGGGCCTACACAAGAAGTGATAGTTCTCAGAATCTCTTCCCATATGGAGAGGGCCATAATAAAGGTCACCATGTTATCAACTGTGAAGATTCTGGATGGACAAGTAGGAATGGTGGGTGCTGTGATGCCCAGTATTATGTGGTTGTCCTCCATTTTGTGATTGCAATTTTCCTATTTGTTGTAAATCCTAATCTCTGCCTGTGGTTAATGAGGCAAAATTAGATTATGTTAAAGAGGATTAGGATGGGATTGTAATGCCCTTACTAAGGTCACATCCCTGATCCAATGTAAAGGGACTTTCCCTGGGGTGTGGCCTGCACAACTTTTATCTTACAAGACAAAATGAAAAGGAAGAAAGCTGAGAGTTGGGGACCTCATACCACCAAGAGAGCAACACTGAGAGCAGGGCACATCCTTTGGACTTGAGGTTCCTGCTCAGAGAAGTTCCTAGACCACAGGACCATTGATGACAAGGACCTTCCCATAGAGCCAACAGAGAGAAAAAGCTTTCCACTGGAACTGACACCCTGAATTTGGACTTCCAGCCCACTAGACTATGAGAGAATAACAATAACAAGCCATGAAGAAGGGACATAAAGTTCTTAAAATGGTCCACTATCGTTTGCATGTGATTTAAAACTGAAAATGCATTGACATTAGCTCATTATGCCTGTTAGTCTTAGAAAGTTATTTAACAGCATAGAGTGGCTGGAAAGTACACGTAATTTCTAACCCCTGGCAAGACAGAGGGTGAAAAGACAGATCTCTGACCTTGTATTAAACGGTGAGAAAGGCTGCTGCAAAGCAGGTACCACTTAGCCGTGGCTCAACAACCTGAGATTTCATGCGCTGAGGGTGATGTACAAGAACTCTGAGCATTTAGGAAGGGGAGAAAATATTGGAATTAATAGACATGATTCTTTCAGTGCAGAATGGAACATTGAACCTCGACAGTGTGTTTGTGGATGGGCCACCTTACCTTCCAGGTCCAAGCACTTCCAACCCATGACAGGATGACTCTACAGTATAAAGTGGGTTCTCAAAATCAAGTGCAAAATAATTTTTATTTTTATTGTTTTCAATTTCACTAATTTTAAGTTCTATTTTAAATCTTTCACTTCCTACTCCAAGCTGACAGCACATTTAAAGCCAATTCTTCTGGGGTATGCCATAATTCTAGTGGCTTAAGCACTACCATGAGATCAGGCTGTGGAAAGATTATTTGATCTTGAACCATCATCAGTCCTGACAGGTCTTCTCTGAGACATCCCCTATCATGACTGCAATAATTCCACATGGCTGTCTCTGCAGCTTCCAGGACAGGATGCCTTTGTGGGGCTTCCCATGATCTTATTTACATAGATACATGGCACAGCCATTGCCACAGGAAGCTACTCCCCCGTCCCTTCAAAAGTATTGTCTGCAGAGTAAAGAGAGGGTCTTCTCCTTTTCTCTCTGGAGGCTCTACCTCGCTCCCCCCCCACCTTTTTTTTTTTTTTTTCCTTTCTTTTTAGTACTTTCTCCAATCTCCCAAGCCTGAGGAAATCTCTTTCTCTCTCAAGATGAAGCCTCACTCTCCCTACCGCTTGTGTCTAAAAAATAATCTTATTTTCAAAAATCCTCTGCCGACTGAAGGTTTAGGTTATTGGGGAGAAAAAAAGAGGCAGGGAGACTCAAGCTAAGTCAGTTTTCCAACATGGTTGTTGTTAGATGCTGTGGAATCGGTTCCAGCTCACGGCAACCCAAGTGACAGAGAGAACCACCCCGGGGTTTTCTTGGCTGCAATACTTACAGAATCGGATCAGCAGGTCTTCCTCCTGCAGAGCCACTGGGCGAGTTTGAACCACCAGCCTTCTGGTTAGCAACAAAGTGCTTAACTGCTGCGCCAGGGCTCCTTTTCACCACAGAGTAAAAGGACAAGAAAGGGCAAGTTACGGAGAAAAAAAAAAATACATGTTAATGTCTCAAAATATTTCTCATCTTGGTCATGTAGATACCAGGCCTGGCTCCTATCTGGATCCATTTGACATGGGAGGGATTTCAGGTCTAGATGCCTCACCACACGCTCCAACAGGCAGGAATACAAAGTCTAGAACCGCTTCTTACTCTGCACAAGGAAAGGTACAAGCGGAGAGTTCCGTCAGAACTCTATTATACATGGTGGAATGCTGTATCCTGAGTGAGCGGAGGGCAACTGATTGCTGATTCAGGCACAGGATGCCACAGAAATGAGTCAGCCAGCAGCTCACCGCATCTCCTGGGCCTCAGGGGTGCTCAGGAGAGGGAGGACAGCCAACAAGCGCCCTGCGCTCACAGATGACATGGAGTGTCAGTAAAAACGAACACAGAAGCCAAACTGCAAGAGACTGAGAAGTGAATAGAAGGCAAGAATGGCAAGTTTGACAAAGTAAAATATTCTTTGAGGAAATAACTGAGTTGAAAAGGATGGGAGGAAAGGAATGTCACCTAGAAAATGAAAACAAGGTTCACAGAAGTTTGTTTATTGCTTCTTGTTGTGTTGTTGTTGTTTCTCAAACTGGAATACTTGATGAATTTTATAGCCACTAGAAAGGATGGGTGGTTAGGAATGGGGCTGCTAGCTAAAAAGTCAGCAGTTCGAATTCACCAGCCACTCCCTGAAACCCTATGGGGCAGTGAGTTGCTATGAGTCAGAATGGACTTGACGGCAAATGGGTTTGGGTTTTTTTTGTTTAGAAAGGATGTGGGGAGGTAAGTAAAGATAATCCGTGGGGGGAAAAAAAGCAGAAAGTTGATGGGCACAGTAGGAGATTTTGAAATGGCAGTTCTAAGCCAGCCATTTTGGCAAAGGGATGTTGACAAAATTCTGTCAAAATGTCATGTCAAAGTAAAAAAAATCTACACTTCTAATTTCTTTCTTTTTTTTTTTCTAACTACAGATATGTCTGAGCCTTGTATTGTCCTATCCCTACCCATTGGCCTCTCCCCAACCATCACCTCAGCTCCAGGAGCCTGGGTGAATCTCAGGGAGCAGGTAACTCTTGGCAATGGCTTCATGTTGGCATTGCCGGGTGACTGTTTACAGTGAAAGTGTTAAATGTTTGGTATATGTTGGGTACCTTGAGTCCCTGATGGTGCAATCAGTTAACGTCTTCAGCTGCTATCCAAAAGGCTGGAAGTTTGAGGCCACAAAGAGGTGCCTCAAAAGAAAGACCTGGAGAGCTACTTCTGAAAAATCAGCCAACGAAAACGCTTTGGAGCACAGTTCTACTCTGACACACGTGGGGTTGCCATGAGCAGAAGTCGACTCAGCGACGACTGGTACTGGTTGGATAACTGATGGAGGAAGTGGGGTCAAGGGAACATAAGAACACATGTCTTCCTCAGAGACAAGAGTAAAGGATATGGGAAAAGTAAACAGGAGGGAGTTTTGAAGCAACCACTTCTAAGCGTTCTCACTCTACATAAAAAAAGTAGAAGTCTAAATCTTCTTCTGAAAGTAGAGCCTGAGTTAGGGCTTGAGGATTTTGGAAAGTTGCTGTGGAACCGTGTAAAAGAGAAAACATGCAAGTGAGCTTGAGGTCAATTAATCAACGGGGCTGGGTATTGACCGTCAGCGGGCACATGTAAATACATCACGAAATCTTTAAACAAGCGAATTCCTGCAGGGCCAGATTGTGTGTTGTTCTCTCTTTATCTCCACAGCCCGGCTATTCCCTGACATATAATCAGTGTCAAAAAATATTGGTTGAAAGAATTAATACCTTCGTCGGAGCTTACTCAATCACTTTCAGTGCTCTTTTCAACTTTAACACATTTAGAAGTTTAAGAAAACACATTTATTTTATTAACCCTCATGCCCTTTACCTGGCCATCTACTTAACATAGCTGATTGAGAAAGAACACCACACGCAGCCACTTACTTGTATTTAAACCAGTTGCCGCCAAGTCTACTCCAACTCATAGTGACCCACAGGTGTCACAGTAGAACTGTGCTCCGTAAGGTTTTCAACAGCTGATTTTTCAGAAGTAGATTGCCAGGCCTTCCTTCCAAGGCACCGCTGGGTGTGCTCAAACCTCCAACCTTTTGGTTAGCAGCCTAGCATTTTAACCATTTGCACCACCCAGGACTCCCTATTTGTGCTTAGAATGTAAGACTATATCCATTGTGTATGGATTCATTATTGCAGTTGAGTGGTTTTTGCTGCTGCTGTTGTAGCCTACGCTCAGAATAATTACAAAGGAAGGAAACATACTAGAATAACATAGCACATTTGCAAGTCATTTTTTTAAAGCTAAATAAAGCTGTGGAAATTGAAAAGGAAAAATCGTGTTTGACTCAGAATTAGACTGCCACCTCCCCTAAGGTGAACATGGGCTTCTTTTCCTCTCAGGGAGCGTAGGGTAAGGTAAGATGCCCAGGAAAGGCTCAGTAGCTACATGGTGATGTTTGCTTCACATATTATCCCAAATGCCTACATCTAAGCAATAAAAGCTTTTGGCTGAGAATTAAAGCCCCAAGGCAGTCGTTGGAAAGACTAAAATAAAACAACATTTACATAAACAAACTCGATCTCACCCGAGCTGATGCCACAGCTGTTCAGTCCCCATCACGGGCAGTCCGATAAGCACTGGCCTGCAATAGAACAGTGAAGAGCCACAGGAAAATACACGTGTTCACAGCAGAAACACCTGGCACCAAACAGTGAGGAGTGGGGTAAACTTAAAAAAAAAAAGCTTTGAAGGTTGGACAAAAATATTTAAGTAGAGACAAAATGAGCTATCCCAAATTCCATCCCTTGGTTCAGAAATCATTCTCTTTCTGGAACAATTTTAATGGTGTCCTGACTCATCCCTGCCACCTGTCACCCTTTTGTCCCCCAGGCTTCTCTGCATAGTGCTGCTACTGTGACATTTCTAACTCAGTAGAGGTCCTAGCTTGAGACGTTGCTGTTACTCCTGAATTCACGTGTGTCTGGACATTTCCAGAGTCCTGTGGGAGAGAGCTGTCTTCCTCAGAAACAGGCGAAGGACGTGGGAAAGGCAAAGAGGGAAGAAGATGAAGCAACCAACTCTTAGAGGCCTCGCTCTTACATGAAAACTAGAAACTTAAGTCTTCTTCTGAAAATACAAACTGAGTTGGGGCTTAAGGATCTTGGCAAGTTGCTGGGAAGAATACACAAATAGAACGAAAGGCAGTCCCTGGATTATGAATGAATTCCGCTCTTATATCTGTCTTTAAGTGAAATTTGTATGTAAGTAGGAACAGTTAGGTAAGGTTCGTGTCTAACATCAGTTACTCAAATGTTTGTCTTAGTGTATAGTGTATAGTGTACCTTTCTATGCATAAAAAACATAAAAGAAACCCTTCCAGATACACTGAAACATCTTTAACACAATAATACAGTAAGAATAATAACAATGTTTTGATGCATGTCACAAACTAGTACAGACTTGTTGTTATGAACCATAGTACGTACCTGAAATTTTTGATATAATAGACTTTACGGCTGTATGTACAACTACAGGTTGTACATAAGTCAGACGTTTGGATGTTCATAATTCAGAAACTGTATTTGTATGTTTGACTGAGGTTACTGACCACAAAGAGATGGCAGACGTGCCCCAGTTTGATTCAGGGCAAGGAGGCTACATGCTGTAGGGCAGGAGGGGTGCCCTCAGGAGCTTAGAGTGAGATCTCTCTGTCAGTTGCCTGACCTTAGCCCAGTCACAAAGTCAAAAAGCCAGCAAAATGACATTCACAGAAAGATGAAAGGCAAGGGGTTCAGCAGCCCTGATAACCAAAGCCTTCGGCAGTAAAGAGAATCATTACCAGTGCCTTGTACATCAGCACACGAGCCAAGGCACCGAGAACTTGACATGGATCCAGCTCCCACTGCAGGCATTGACAGCTTTTGGCACTGGCCATAAGAGTAAGGTCACCACAGTGAGCCATGCAGATGAGGAGTCAGAGGGTGGACGTCACAGGTTACCTAATAATGTCGGTAACAATAGCAATGATAATAGTTGACGCTCACATAATATATTGTATGCGCTAAGAACTTTTCATATGATTAATTTATTTAACCTTTGCTACAACTTTTTAAGGGGGCATTGTTCGTTCAGCAGTGTAGCTCTTGCCTTCCATGGTAAAGATCTGGATTTGATTCCAGGCAAATGCACTCGAAGCACGGCTACCACTCATTTGTCAGTAGAAGCTTGCACACGGCTGTGATGATGCATGGGTTTCAATGGAGCTTCCAGACCCAGACAGACCAGAAAGAAAGGCCTGGTGGTCCACTTCCAAAAACTAGCCAGTTAAAACCCTGTGAATCACAACAGTCCAATCCACAACTGACCATTCGGATGGTGGTGTTTTCTCCCATTGTGCATGAGGTCACCATGAGTCAGATGACAGCAAGTAACAACAACAACATAAGTTTATAAATTAAGTACAATAATTATCCCCACTCTGCAGAAAAGGAACCTGAGGCACATTGAAGTTTAGGAACCTATTCCATGTCCCCCTTCTAATAAATAGCAGAGGTGGGATTTGAACCCAGGCAGCCTGCGTTTAGAGTCCATGCTGTTCATGAATGTGCAGACCCAAGATGCTCACTAAGAGGGATGCATTGCCAGGTAAGTATGGCACATTTCCCTGGAATGCTCCAGAACTATTTGAAAGCAATGTTATAGCCTCAAAAATGGATATGGCAGAGAAGCACAAATGCTGCTGACTGTGACAGCCATTGTGATCCTAGCTTTACCTCCAGGGCAACAGAAATCTTCTGGGCCTACATTTTCTGTCTGGAACGCTACAGTTATACCAAACTGATGACTAAGTGGAAGATGGTGATGGTCAACTGGACAAGCCCCTTGAATAAATAGAGAAACTAGTAAAACAAAAGCTGTTCAGCCTTGGGAAATGAAGTCCAAATAAACCCACTGGAGAAGACACGCTCCTCAAATCTCCCACAAGCATTAACCTAAATCCTATGTGATGCTCATTCAATCAACATTGACCATGTGCTTGCCAAAGTACTAAAGATCATGAGGAATAAAAATTACAAGCAAAGACCTTTCATTCATTATATAGTGAAAAGAGTACAGACTTTGAAGCCAGACTAACCTGGATGTGTGCCCTTTGAACCACTAACTGAACACTTGGTCATTTATCCCAAGAAATGGAAAATTATATTCAGGCAAAATCCCCATTGTTATTATTATCTGTGATAAGGGAGTTCCTGGGTAATGCAAACAGTTAAGCACTCGACTACCAGACAAGTTTGAACCCACCCAGAGGTGTCTCAGGAGACAGGCCTGATGATCTGCAAGGTCACAGTCTTGAAAACCCTGTAGAGTGAAGTTAGGCTCTGCACACATGGGGTCACCACAGGTCAGAATCAACTTAACGGCAACTAACAACAATGACAACAATGAAATTCTGTACACAAATTTCATAGCAGCTTTATTCATAATTGCCCAGAACTGGAAAAACCCAGATGTCCTTTAACGGATAAATGGTTAGATAAACTGTGGTACATCCGTACCATGGAATACTACACAGCAATAAAAAAGAACAAACTATTAATATACACAATATGGCTGAATCTCCAGAGTATTATAAGCCAATCCCAAAAGGTTACATATTGTATGATTCTATTTATATAACATTTTTGAAATGACAAAATTATGGAAATGGAGAAGAGATGAGTGATTGCCAAGGGTTCAGGGTTGTGAAGGAAGTTGGTATAGTTATAAAGGGGTAATATGAGGGATCCTTGCAGCGATGGAAATGTTCTACACTTAATTGCATCAATGTCGTTATCCTGGTTGTGATACTATAGTTTCTACTGTGTACACACTTTTACGGTACACAGTCCTCCTGTGTACTAGTTTTGTAAGATGTTACCAATGGGAGAAGCAGGATAAGGGGTACATGGAATCTCTCTGTACTATTTCCTACAACTTATTGCAAGTATGGAAACCGTGGTGGCGTAGCGGTTAAGAGCTACGGCTACTAATCAAACGGTCAGCAATTCAAATCCACCAGGCACTCCTTGGAAACCCTATGGTACAGCTCTACTCTGTCCTATAGGGTCGCTATGAGTCTGAATTGACTTGATGGCCGCGGGTATTGCAAGTATACAATTATCTCAAACTAAGAAGTTTAATTCAGTAAAAATTTAATAATCATCCATCCACGTGTTCAATAAAATGTTTTAAAAATTGATTCTCTTACCTTTCCATTCCTAAGCTACAGTCTCATGGTTAGTTATGTAAACAACCAGGAATAATATAAAACAGAAAATAATAATCCCATTCATGGGATACGGAACATATCACTGTATCAATAGCACTAGAACAGAATACTGAATTATAATTTATTTATCCACCTATCTCTAATACTAGGGAAGAGGGACACTTCTTTAATGATGTTGTGCACTGTCTAGTTGATTCTAGCTCATAGCAACCCCATAGTACAGAGTAGAACTACCATATGGGGTTTTCTAGGCTGTAATACTTACGGAAGTAGATCGCCAGGTCTTTTCTCCTATGGAGTGGATGGTGGGTTGGAACAGCCCACCTTTCAACTAGCAGCCAAGCGCTTAACCATTGAACCACCAAGGCTCCTTCCCACATGGAGAATGGACTATAAATAGAAAGGGAGACCCGTTAGAAAGTTATCACAGTGGTCCAAGCTAGAGCTAATGGTGGTAAAGGCAAGGGTGGAGCACCAAACACTGAGAGATGTGGTTAGATTTGGGATGGATTTGGAAGGACAGCCAACGGGATTAATTTCATTATGAAGATGACAGAAAAGGGAAACCAAGGATGATTTCTAAGTTTCTGACCTAAGCAACATGGCAGATAATGACGTCAATAAACAAAGTGAGAAAGACTGATGAGGAGTAGGTTTAAGCACAATATTTTGAGATGCCTTTTTATGAGACATCTAGGTGGTAAATTATTACATACGCTGCTCAATATACGAGACTTTAGCTCAGGGGAGAGGTCAGGGTAGGAGATACACATCTGGGGATTATCAGTGTGTGTGCCTGTGTGTGTGTGTGTGTGTGTGCATACATGTAGCGAATACAACAGCTTCCCACAGGCAACACATGTATCTCATGTCTGTCGTATACAAACTGATTGTGCTGCCAGGCGAATAATGGTACAGTACGTGTAGAAGGTATAACACATGTATTTTGATAATCATAATAAATGCCTATGTAACTGGCTTATGTATCTACTGTACTGTACTGTCATTATTTTAACATGAACTTTCCCTATTTACAGATAAAAAGTTCGCCGTGTGACACCGTATGCTTCGGCTCCTAAGCAGCAGTATCCAATCTCACATATCACACGTCTCTTGAATGTTGTAGTGTCAACTGTTTAATTTTCTTTTGAAAATACTACCGTGAAGTGCATCATGGTTCCCAAACACAGCGAAACCAGTGCTAGCGATAGGAGCAGCAAGGTCAAGGAAGAAGTGTCAACTCGGAAGTGAAACAAAAGGTTATTAAGCAACATGAAGGTGGAAAATCAGTGAATGCTATTGTTCACTATTTAGGCATGTTTGCACACATCCAAGTCACGTAACGTCCTGTCTCACAGAAGACAGCGTGGGCATTAAGCGATGCATGACCGTATGTATATATCTATCCATGACCAAATGATACCACCTACGGAGAAAGCAGGGGAGGGAAAAGAAAAGAAGGGAAGGGAAGAGCAGAAATTACGCTTTGGAATACTCCAACATTTGGAGACTAGGCACAACAAGAACCCACAAGGAAGAGAAAATTAAGATACGAGGAAAGCTGGAAGCATGTGGTAATACCGAAAACAAAACAAAAAAAAATGCTAAACAATCTAAATTCATTCTAAGAACCAGAGAATTAAGACCCAAGAAAACCGTCCTACACACACACACACACACAAAACTAGATAATATTTTCTCAAATAGTAAGATAGTTAATGTCTCATAAACTTTAAAATAGTCATATCAAATAACTATGTCACCATAAAAATAAATACGTGTATTTTAATTGTTTTTTTTTTTTCTTTAAAACTCAAATGATCTAGTATACATTGTGGAGTGATTTATTTGATGGTATTGCAAATTAACCAATGAATTCCAAAATACTTGTAAAGTTTTTACTTTGTTTTAGAAATTCTAGCTATATTTGCTTTCATAAAACTTCACGTACATATTTTATAAAGAAAATGTTCTACATTCTACTTTGGTGAGTAGCATCTGGGGTCTTAAAAGCCTGTGAGTAGCCATCTAAGGTACTCAACCGGTCTCACCCCATCTGGAGCAAGAGAGAATGAAAAAAACTAAAGACACAGGGAAAAGATTAGTCAAAAGGACTAAGGGACCACATCTACCACAGCCTCCACCAGACTGAGTCCAGTGCAACTAGATGGTGCCCAGCTACCACCACTGACTGCTCTGACAGAGATCACAATACAGGGCCCCAGACAGAGCTGGAGAAAAACGTAGAACAAAATTCTAACTCACAAAAAAAGGCAAGACTTACTAACCTGACAGAGACTTGAGAAACGCCAAGAGTATGGCCCCCAGACACCCTTTTAGCTCAGTAATTAAGTCACTCCTGAGGTTCACACTTCAGCCAAAAATTAGACAAGCACATAAAACAAAGCGAGGCTAAAGGGACACACCAGCCCAGGGGCAAGGACAGAAGGCAGGAAGACACAGAAAAACTGGTAATAGAAAGCCCAAGGTTGACACGTCGTAGGGTTGTTAACCAAGGTCATAAAACAGTATGTGCACTAACTGGTAAGAAACTAGTTTGTCCTGTAAACCTTCGTCTAAAGTGCAAAAAAAGAAAAAAAAAATTCATGTACTGAATAAGAAGTTTGGTCAAGTAGAGATACAGCACTTATCAATCAATGATATTTTCTAATATGCTATTATATTTCAAATGTTATTGTTGTTGTTATGGGCCCTCCAGTCAGATTCAGTTCGTAGCAACCCCATTTACAACAGAACAAAACACTACCCGAATCCTGAGCCATCCTTATAATTGTTGTTATACTTGAGCCCACTGTTGCAACCACTGTGTCATTCCATTTTGTTGAAGGTCTTTCTTTTTTTCACTGACCTTCTACTTTACCAAGCATGATGTCCTCCAGGGAATGGTCCCTCCTGATAACATGTCCAAAGTGTGTGAGACAAAGCGTTGTCATCCTTGCTTCCAAGGAGCATTCTGGCTGTACTTCCTCCAAGAAAGATTTGTTCATTCTTTTGGCAGTCCACCGTTTATTCAATATTCTTTGCCAACACCACAACTCAAAGGCATCAACTCTTCCTCAGTTTTCCTTATTCATTGTCCAGCTTTCACATGCATATAAGGTGATTGAAAATACCATGGCTTGGGTCAGGCACCCCTTAGTCTTTAAATTGACATCTTCACTGTTTAACACTTCAAAGTGGTCTTTTGCAGTATATTTGCCCAATGCAATGCATCATTTGATTTCTTGACTGCTGCTTCCATAGGTGCTGATTGTGAATTCAAGTAAAATGAAATCCTTGATGACTTCAATCTTTTTTCACAACGTTGCTTATTGGTCCAGTTGTGAGGATTTTTGTTTTTCTTTATGGTGGGGTATAATCCATACTGAAGGTTGTGATCTTGGATCTTCATCAGTAAGTACTTCAAGTGTTCTTCACTTTCAGCAAGCAAGGTTGTGTCATTTGCATATCATGGGTGTTAATGAGTTTCCTCCAATCCTGATGCCGTGTTCTCCTTCATATAGTCAAGCTTCTCTGACTATTTGCTCTGCATGCAGATTGAATAAGTTTGGTGAAAAGATCCAACCCTGATACACAGCTTTCCTTGTTTGAAACCATGCAGTATCCCCTCGCTCTGTTCAAACTACTGCCTCTTAGTCTATATACAGGTTCCTCATGAGCACAATTAAGTGTTTTGGAATTCCCATTCTTCCCAACGTTATCCAGTTTGTTATGATCCACAGAGCTGAATGCCTTTGCATAGTCAATAAACACAGGTGAATATCTTTCTGGTATTCTCTGCTTTCAGCCAAGATCCATCTGACCTCAATAATAATATCCCTCATTCTATGTCCTCTTCTGAATCTGGCCTGAATTTCTAGCAGTTCCCTGTCGATGTACCGCTGCAACCACTTTTGAATGATCTTCAGCAAAACTTTACTTGCATGTGATATTAATGATATTATTCGATAATTTGCACATTCTGTTGGATCACCTTTCTTTGGAATGGGCGCAAATATGGATCTCTTCCAGTTGGTTAGCCAGGTAGCTATCTTCCAAATTTCTTGGCATAGATGAGTGAGCACTTCCAGCATGACGTCCACTTGTTAAAACATCTCAGCTGGTATCGGGCAATGCCTAGATCCTTGTTCTCCACCACTGCCTTCACCGCAGCTTGGACTTCTGCCTTCAGTATTATCAGGTCTGGATTATATGCTACCCCCTGAAATGACTGAACGGAGAGCAGTTCTTTTTGGTACAGTGACTCTGTGTATTTCTTCCATCTTCTTTTGATGCTTCCTGCGTCATTCAATATTTTCCCTGTAGAATCCCTCAGTGTTGCAACTTGAGGCTTGAATTTCTTCTTCACTTCTTTCAGCCTGAGAAACGCCGAATGCATTCTTCCCTTTTGGTTTTCTAATTCCAGTTCTTTGCACATGTCATTATAATACTTTATCTTCTCTAGCCACCAGTTGAAATTTTCTGTTCATCTCTTTTACTTCAGCATTTCTTCCATTTGCTTTAGCTACTCTACATTCAAGAGCAAGCTTCAGAGTCTCCTCTGACACCAATTTGTTCTTTCTTTCCTGTCTTTTTAATGACCTTTTGCTTTCTTCATGTATGATGTTCTTGATGTCATCCCACAACTAACACGGTCTTCAGTAATTAGTCTTCAATGCATCAAATCTATTATTCAGAATGGCCTCTAAATTCAGGTGGGATGTACTGAAGGTCATACTTTGGTTCTCATGGATTTGTTTTAAGTTGAGCTTCAACTTGAACTTATATATGAGCAGTTGATGGTCTGTTCCATAGTCAGCCCCTGGCCTTGTTCTGCCTGATGATATTGAGCTTCTCCATCGTCTCTTTCCACAGATGTAGTTAATTTGATTCCTGTGTATTTTATCTGGTGAGGTCCACACATATAGTCACCGTTTATGTCATTGAAAATTGGTATTTCCAATAAATAAGTCGTTTGTCTTGCAAAATCCTATCATGCGAGCTCCAATGTCGTTTCTACCACCAAGGCTGTATTTTTCAAAGACCAATCCTTCTTCTTTGTTCCCCAACTTTCACATTCCAATCATCAGTAATTATCAATGCATTTTGATTGCATGATTGATTAATTTCAGACTGCAGAAGTTGGTAAAAATCTTCAATTTCTTCATGTTTTGCATTAGTGGTTGGTGCATAAATTTGAATAATAGTCATATTAACATGTCTTCCTTGTAGGTATATGGATATTATCCTGTCACTGACAGTGTTCTATTTCAGGATAGATCTTGAAATGTTCTTTTTGACAATGAATGTGATGCCATTCCTCTTTAGTTTTTCATTCCCAGCATAGTAGATCATATGATTGTCTGATTTAAAATGGCCAATACCAATCCATTTTAGCTCACTAATGCCTAGGATATTGATCTTAAAGTGTTCCATTTCATTTTTGATTCATACTTCTTACATTCCACATTCCAATTATTAATGGATGTTTGCAGCTGTTTCTTCTCATTTGAGTCATGCTACATCAGCAAACCAAGGTCCCAAAAGCTTGACTCCATCCATGTTATTAAGGTCGACTTTGGAGCCCTGGCGGTGTAGTGCAGCCCTGGTGGCATAGGGGTTAAGAGCTCAGCTGCTAACCAAAAGATTGGCAGTTCAAATCCACCAATCCCTCCTTAGAAATCCTATGGACAGTTCTACTCTGTCCTATTGGGTCACTATAAGTTGGAATCGACTCGATGGTAACAGGTTTGGTTTTGGTTATTGGCTACTCTGAGGAGGCAGCTTTTTCCCAGTCATCTTTTGAGTGCCTTCCAACCTGAGGGGCTCATCTTCCAGCCCTATATCAGACAATGTTCCCCTGCTATTCATAAGGTTTTTTAGAAGGGGCCAATTTTTTTAGAAGTCAATTGCCAGATCCTTCTTCCTAGTCTGTCTTAGTCTGGAAGCTCCGTTGAAATTTGTCCACCACGGGGAACCTTGTGGTGGCATAGTTTCCAACATCGCAGCAACACACAAGCCACCACATTATGACAAATAACTAGGTTCCTGAATGAAATTTGCATTTTTTTCACTCTTTCCAGGATCCTCATTTACAAAAAGAATGTACATGACCAAAAAAAAAATAAAAATAAAATGAGTTGTTATTAGGGATCTATTTCCAAACCACCTTCCAGATCTATACATATATACTTAGCCCAGCCACATGGTTTCTTAATCTGTATTCACAAACCGAAGTAATGAGATATAATATTCATCCTTGCCTGTTAGAACAATCATAGTAACCTCCTACCCAGGCTGCTGAAGAGAAATCTTCTAACTCAAGTTCCTGGTCTGATGAAAAACCAGCAAAATGCAATCTAAACTTCTAAATGACATTCCAGGCCCTCTAAAATTAGGCTCAGCCTTATTTGATAGTTTTCCCCAAACAAATCTTATGCATTTATCAAACTTACTAATATATACATTAAACATGATATAGAGGACAAGCCAGTTCTTTATGTGCCAGGAAATAGTCCATGAAGCTTTAAGTGCCCCCAATGACCACAGCCCCCAATTAGGAAATTAGTCAGTGCCACTTACGTCACGAGCACTAATTGAAACCAACCCTACACATAGAAGGCACTCCCTAATGTTAGCTATTACAGTATATGGCCGTGCCTTCATGGTTCTTACTGGCTGCATTCCAGTACCTTTGTCAATTCTACTGCCTCGGTACCTCCCAAAGTCATGCTCTCCTCTCCAGCTTACCTGACGCTGAATTACATGAACTTAGCTTGGGCTTACCAAGCAGAGTCTGAGATCAGAACTTGTGTGCAGGTAGATTGTTTGGGAGGTAATCCTAGACAATGGGAGATGGAGGCGGGGGCTCCTAAGAGGTGCGTAGAATTGTCTAAGGGAAGAGCAAGAGGCAAAGCACTTATCTAACAGCTGCTACACCCTAGTGGTGCAGGGTTTTCCACAAGGTGTTAACTCCCCTGTACTTCTGAGCTGCTCATGTGTGTCCTGACCTCCTTCTGACATGAGAGAAGGATGTTGACCACATGAAGTGACTCAAAATCTTTACAGAGCTGTCTCCTCTAGCTACAACTGAAATCAGAAGTGAAACCAAGAGAATATGAGTTGAGGCATTATCTGTGATTGCTGGAGTCCATTCCTTGCTTCACCCAGATCCTTTCATGCCCTCAAGTCCACTCTGTAACCAAATCTTCAAGGGGGCTTAATGGAACTGTTTTGGCTGCTGCAACAGGTCCCCAATATAATTGGTATTCATCATCTCCTCCCTGCACCACCCATCGTAGAATTCTCTCATACTCGGTCAGTACTGGTTCAATTTTCTTGCTTCATGGGATGACCTAGGACTTTTATGCCTGAGAAGTCTGAGCCCTTGCTTGTCTTGCTCTTGTAGGCCACAGTTGCTACAGTTGCTGATTCACCATTATCAATGGGCATTGAAAGATCTAGTGAATTCCCTGAGGTCCAGATTTACTATTCCTTAACCCTGTTTCATTGCTATACCACATCCTGGAAGGTGGGTGCTCATCCCTGCTGTGTGCCACCCCTGAGTTGGCACCTTAGCTAAGTCTTTGAAAGGCCATCTATCGTTCAATTAAGCTCTCTGCTTCCAGATAGGAAGGCCAGTGGTTCAATGTTCATATGCCATTTGTTGTACCACATTCACCGTAAGATCAGTATCTTGGTCTGATCCATATTAGATAACTTTTTGATTATTTAGGTGTTCTGTAACCCTTCAGATGCTAGAGCTGGCAGAGACAAAAAAGGCAACCTCATATTCAGAGTAGGTGTTAATTCAAGTGAAAACAAATCATTGATCACTTTAAGAAGGAAGGGGTCCAATGCAATCACTTGTTCCCAAGCTCGTCTCCTTGAGTGATGGTACCATATCAAGTGCATAGTGTACATTTCTGCTGTTGACAGGTTGACCATTTGGCAAAAGTAGTATTTTTATAGGGTTTATGTACAATTCTCTGGCATGCATGTATCTTCCTAGGGCCTCCAGAGAATTTGCCACTGCTTGTCCATCAGATCAATAGGCTTGAAGTTATCAACTTAGTGGACCAGTGAGATATTCAACAGGATGTCCAGTGGATCAATTTCCTTGTGGACTACATCGTGACAGAGATAAGGCATGTTAGCATACCCTTGGGTTAGGACAGTGAAGACTCCCGGTGGTCCTGAGGTGAGAGATTATCTGTGGCAAGTAAGTTGAAGCCCACATGGGACTATCCACCCCAAACACAACTGAAACCAGAAGTGAAGCCAAAATGATGTGAGATTTGGCACAAGCTGTATTTGTCACATCACACTCACTCTTTATCAAACACTCTCCAAACACTGAAAGCATTTTAAGTCTTCCATCTTCTACATTAACTCTATTCTTTATGTGCATTTCTATCACTAAACTTGCCGTAATATAATTTGGTATTTATACGCTACTCTTTTTCCACAATATGGATACTTCTTAAGGTCATGATCCATGAACTAGTCCTGTAAACCACCTGTCTTCAGCAGTTGCTGGCACAAATTACTCAACAAAAAACTGTAGAATTAAATTAAAATGTATAAATTATCAGAATCAATAATCAAAAAATTGACTATAGAGGGTTATTTATTTATTAAAGGAAGGAAATTATGTCTAAATATGGCAGAATATATTATAAAGCATGAAATGAAACAAAAAGAAGCTCTTCACTACCTTCAGTTAACCTCATTAAGACTAGTGTAGTACCAGTTATATGCTAGCTGGAGCCCTGGTGGCGATGTGGCTAAGAGCTCAGGCTGCTAACCAAAAGGTTGGCAGTTCGAATCCACCAGCCACTCTTTGAATACCTTTTGGGGCCGTTCTACCAGGTGGCACACAACAACAACACATATGCTACCTATTAGCAAACATAACAAAACAGCAATAATGATAATTAATACTAATAATATTACCCATTGCTCAATCACAGATCAAATATTTATTCAGTGCCCACTATGCGTCTTGCCCTGTTCTAGGTACAGGGAATATAGCAATGAGCAAAACAAAGTCCCTGCCTTCATGAACTCACCTTCTAGGGGACAAAGAAATAAATTATATAGTGAAGTTAAGAAGGGAGAAGTACTATGTATTGGGTGGTATTGACGAGGACAGGGAGGATTAAGAGTGCGGAAGGTACAAAGATTAAAATTTTAAAAAGGGTGTACAGGATGGTCCGGATGAAGATAGAGACATCTGAGCCAAGACTTGAAGGAGGAGTAAACATGCGGATACATCCAGGAAGAGCATCTCTAGCCAGAGGAAGGAACAGTGCATGTCTCTGAGGTATAATGTGCCTGCCACATTCAAAGTCAGAAGTCCAGTGTGTTTGGAATAGGGTGAGAGGAATAGCGTAGAAGATAAGGTCACAGAGGGAATGGAGGCATCAGATAGTCTCGGGTCTCACTAGCCACTGTAAGAATTCTGAGAAGTGGGAGGCATTGGAGAGTTTTGAGCAGAGGAGTGGCATGATCCAATTTTCATTTTAGTAAGGACCCCTGGCTATTGAGAGCAGGCCATAATGTGACAACAGTAGACACACGGAGATACGGTAGAAGGATTTTGCACTAGCCTGGGTGAGATATAATAGAGGTAGAAATGGTGAAAAGACATATGGGGATGAGACAAGTGATGAGAGGCAATCTGGATGTTTCGGCTGTTCTGTGCTGACTGAAGGGAACAAGTCGTAGAAAATAATGGGATTAATTTTAATGGTCTCCAAAGTAGATTAGAGTGAGGAGGGAGGATAGAGTGAAGGTCTTCCCAGGAGCAAGTAGAGCTCTGGGGTCCCATGTAAACTCCTGCCAATGGGGTGTCAAGGCTAGCCCTGCTGGTGGAGGCATGGAGTGCAGTGTTATCAGGCACCCAACACTTGCCCAGTCATTTTATATATCTTATTTTATTCAACCTACACAACTACTCTATGGTGTAGAAATAATGAGTCACATTCACAGACAGGGAAACTGAGGCTCAAAAAAGTTAAGTAACTCACCGAAGGCTGCACAGTTAGTAAGTGGAAGAAAGATCGATTCAAACCTGGATTTCTGACTTCATAACCCTCTGTCCCTTATCCTACACTGCTGAAAAGCTGACGAGTCTCACCAGCCCTAGAAGAAGGGCTTACATTCAGAAAGATTACAGAGATGGCTCTTGACTAGATCAAAAGCACAAGGTCATTCAAATACCTTCTCCAACAATTTAATCTTCCCCAAGGACAAACACTCCAAAGAGCCAACCCTAAATTGTCAGGATGAGAACTTATCCCTCACAGCAGAGGCCAAGGCACTGCTGAATTCAGGGAAAATGGGGTACATTATGAAAAACGAATGTGAATCTAAAAAGGATTAGCAATTTCCTATGTTCATACTTAAGTTTTTTTTTTTTTTTTTTTGATGTTTTGACAGCCTCCTATTGGAATTTTTTCTTAGCAACTATTTGTGCTCTCATCCTTTTGAAAGAAGATGAGCCAATATGATTTTCTATCAGGTTCCCAGAGCATTCAGCAAAGAGGTTAAGCGTTTCCAAGTTGTGAGCAAAGGAACGTTTGGTTCTACAAAAAAGGGACAAGTCTTTATTTGACTAAGATTTGTGAAAGAGAAATTACATTTAAGTCATAACAATGTGAGGATTAAAAAAAAGAAAATCTAAGGCCTTAGCTTTCTTCTTACTTCACCAAGACTTTTTTTTTTTTTTTTTTTGAGACTGACACCCAGTGGCCATAACAAAAATATTTCCCCTTGTGATCTTGGCTTATCAATCAATAGTGACTATACCAATAGAAAGAAGCCACCAAAATGAAGCCACCCTCAATCCAATTTTCAAGTATCTATTACATCCTTTCTCAGTCAGGGTTCCACAAGAGAAATAAGCCACCACAAAACAATTTGAGTAACTATTTTCTCAGTTCTCCCAAGGATTGAATAGAGTTAGTACCATTTACACCGGGGAGAAGATATTTTAAGACGTAGTTGGTGTCTTAGGGCAGTAGGGCTTAATTCTCTCATCCTACTAACAAGGCACCAAGGGAAGCAGCAGTCAAGAAATCAAACAACATATGGCTTGGGCAAATCTGCTGCAAAAAGACCTCTTTAAAGTGTTGAAAAGCAAAGATGTCACCTTGAAGACTAAAGTGTGCCTGACCCAAGCCATGATATTTTCAGTCACCTCATGTGCATGTAAAAGCTGGACGATGACTAAGACAGACCAAACAAGAATTGATGCCTTTGAATTATGGTGTTGGGGAAGAATATTGACTATACCATGAACTTCCAGAAGAATGAACAAATCTATCTTGGAGGAAGTACAGCCAGAGTGCTCCCTGGAAGCCAGGATGGTGAGATTTCATCTCATGTAATCTGAACATATTATCAGGAGAGACCATTCCCTCAAGAAGGACATTATGCTTGGTAAAGTAGAGGGTCAGTGAAAAAGAGGAGGACTCTTGAAATGGATTGACACAGTGGTTGCAACAATGGGCTCAAATATAACAATTATGAGAATGGCACAGGACAGGGCAATGTTTCATTCTGCTATACATAGGGTCGTTATGAGTTGGAACCGACTGGAGGGCACCTAACAACAAATAACAATTGAGAAGGCTGGTCTATTATGCCATCTGTCATGGATGAATTGTGTCCTCCAAAAATATGTGTCAACGTGGCTAAGCCATGATTTCCAGTACTGTGTGGTTGTCCTCCATTTTGTGATCTGATCATCTACCATTTTGTGATGTGTTGTAAATCCTAGCTTCTATGCCTGTGATTATGGTTCCATTTGGGAAAGAGCTGTCTGTTATGTTAATGAGGCAGGATTAGGTCATGTTAATGAGGATTAGGTTATGTTTGTTATGTTAATGAGATAGTATTAGTATGGGCTGTATCTTGAGTCATCCCTTTCACCTCAGGACAAGAGATAAAAGCAGAAAAAAGTGAGTAGAGAGAGAGGGACCTCCTACCACCAAGAAAGAAGAGTGGGGAATGGAGTATATCTTTTGGACCCAGGGTCCCTGCACTGAGAAATTCCTAGACCCAAGGGAATATTGATGACAAGACCTTCCCCCAGAGCTGACAGAGGGAGAAAGCCTCCCTTTGGAGCTGGCCCCCTGAATTCAGACTTCTAGCCTCCAAAACTGTTAGAGAATAAATTCCTGTTTGTTCAAACTATCCACTTGTGGTATTTCTGTCATAGCAATGCTAGATAACTAAAAGAGCATCTATAAGAGTAATAGTTTGGGATTCATCAACTTTTATCAGTAGAAAAACAACAGATTTTTGCTTTTGCTGTTTCTAGGTAATAGGTCTAGACACTCCAGTCAATTCTGTCTTGATCATTAGGCTAAAACTGCCAGTATCATCATATGTGTGTAATAAGAAAGACAGTTTTGCTTGGAGTTCTCGTTCAAAGGCTTAGCTCTTTAAATATTAACTATTTAGGAGAAAAGACAGAATCTCTTCTTTGTTGGTTTGTTTTCAATTTAATTTTATTTTTTATGTATACTCACTGTCAGATCATGAAGCAGACTTGAAGAATGTGCTGGGAATATTTTTGAAGCGGTGCTTTATTTTTCATTTAAAATGAGGGATCAGAGGAGCACAGCTCTGAAGGTGAAAGTATGTTTTTTAATTTATTTAATAGAACCTCAGCACAGAAACTCAAGCAGAGCTTCCCTGATTGGTGAAGCTGCTGGAGGGCAAGATAAGAGCACTGGAGGGTGCATTTTGCCTCTGGAGAGCATTTGTTTGTTGCAAATGAATATTTGGTTTAGAGATGGATTCTAGCAGGACAGTTTACTCATTTACTCATCCCCATATCCCCAACCCTAGGGAAAACTCTGGTCTCATTTTTTTTTCTATCAATTATTCAATACTTCAAGCATCAACTATTAGCAGGAAGTCTGAGATGCTCTCTTGAACGACTCTAAGGCCTTACAGGAGAACATGGTAGCCTGCTTCTAAACATTAGGCAGAGAGAGATCTGGTTGTCCTTGGCTTGCAGCTACTGTTACTTCTGCTATTGTTCATTGGGTCCACTTCAGTGCCCTTTCTGATCCAATTTCCTGCGTAAGCCACAGTCTCACCTCACTTGGGCTGCCTGATTTTGGTTATTTTAACTGAAAAATCCCAGGCGAGCACCTAGTCCAGAAGAATATCCAGATTCCTTAGGAATCCTTAGCCCTGGTTGCCTATCTGGACTCTCCCTTTCCTTATAGTAGGGTTTCCTTTGAGCCTTGGCCCCCTTTCCAGCCAGTGCACCTCAGCCACATTATCATCCTGTAGAGAGAACATAGCAACGGCAATGCTCTACTCAAGTCATGGTTCCTTTCTTCAAGGAAGCTCCTGGGTCTTGATTCAAGTTTACCCACCTTCATCCCAGGAATCAGTTCTACCTACCTAGGAGTATTGTTAGAGACAGGTCAGAATCAGTTCTTTTATGCCCATAGTTCCCTATGTTATGTTATATTTTCACAGTGCTAGTACTCTTGTATGAGACAAACCTCCCAAAGCAGATTCACTAACATAATTTGAATGCTTTTATGCCCACACAAACTTGAAACTAGCCCAAAGACACCTAGACACCATTTATGACTTGGTGGCAGAAATAACTACCCGTTTTATAGATAATAAAGAAAAGTGAAAACTGAAGAAGCTATCCTGTGAATCTTTTTGGGAATCTCACTTTAGAAGCTTCCCTAACAATCCTGTTCCCAGGATTGTATTGACATCAAGCATATCCCACAGATGTTTATCACACGGGCAGTGCCTTTGAAATTTTTTGATCTAAAATAAATACAGAAAAAAAATACAGAAGTACTCTATTAAAGGTATCATTTGAGCCTCCTCAATACACTCATTTACCAGATATTGACTGAACACCTGTTATGTTCCAGGTCCTTACATAGGCTCTAAGATACTAGATTCCTGACCTCAAGGATCTTACAGTCTAGAAATAAAGATATGCTCAACCTGTAGCAATGCATGCTGTAGGGAAGACATGGACAAAATGCCTGGAGAATTCAGATGAGGGATGAGGAAAAGGAAGAAAGAGAGACAGAGAGGTTTTCTAAATTGCTGCTCTCAGATAAGCTGAGATTTGGAGTCTGATTGACCAGAGTTTAGTTCCAGTTTTCTGTTCAGTCGCTAGAACCTCACTCTCTCTGAGCTGTTGTTTCCTCATCTGTAAGATGTAGATGTTGGCAGCACTGTCATAAAGGTTAAATGAGGTGGTTTCTTCACCCTGCCTACCACTGTGTCTGGTACATAGAAAGAGCCTAGTAAATCACGGTAAGGTTACAATGCAACCCTCTAGTGCATATATATTCTTTTCTCACAAACAACATTTCCGCGATGTTCATCTCTTGACAAAGAAAGCAGGTGCACTGATGGAACAAATCTGGCCATTTCCCCTGAGTGTAAAAGCCAGCTAAGGAGCCAAAATTAAAAGGTTCCAAGAGACAAAGGGGCCAAATTCTGCTCCCCAGAGCAATGGTAGCAGTCTGGGCTAGAGGCTGTGCAATCTGCTAGCATCATTCTTTCACGTTCTGGTATTGTTCTATCATCACATCTGCTCTGAGGTGGTCTCCCCGGGAAAGGCAAGCAGCAAGCTAGCTAAGACTCTGCCACCCTTGCACGACAAATGACAGCCAAGCTGGCCCTTCAGTAGCAGGTTCTCATCTCCCTCAAATCCTTCCTGAACAGGACAGGTGGTCTACACATTATTTTTTCCCCTAAGATGAGAAAGACAGGATCAGCCACCATTTCTTTTTTTTTCTCTCTCTCTCTAGCCCTTCACCTTCAAATGCTCATTATAAAAATTATTTTATCATAGATGAAGAGAGCATTCGTGTGTGTGTGTGTGTGTGTCCAAGCTGCAAGTCGGCTTCTTCTAACAAAGTGTCTGTAGTCATAATTGGGCATGTGTTAACCTGCTAAGAAATGTGTTTAGTTGATGTTAAGCCTCCCTAGTTGCTGGGATTCAAAGAGAAGCCAGTGGGGAGCCTTTTATTACTGCTGTTTATTTTTCGAATGGGAGATAGAGACACAAATGATCAACAAAACTTGAAGCAGTCAGAGTGTATGGGAAATATTCATGGAAGAGCACTGAATTTGGAGTTAGCTTGAGTTCAGATCCATTTAATAGTTTTGTGACCTTGAGTAAGTCACCTTTAGACTTCTCGGAGGCCCAAATGCCTGTGTGTAGAGTAGGAATAATTAGCTATGCACCATAAGGTTATAAGGATCTACCAGGATAACATATGGGAAAGCAATAGTTCTCAAACTGGGCTGGCCAATATAGTCAGCAGGGAGGGAGTCTTAGTCTCCTAGCACTGCCATAACAAAATACCACAAAGTGGGTGTGTTTAAAATATATAAATATTTTAAATATAAATATAAAAAATATATATCGTCTCACAGCTTTGGAGGCTAGAAGTTCAAATCAAGGTATTGGTTGTATTGATTCCTCTGAGGACTCTGAGAGAACTGTTCCAGGCCTCTCTCTAGCTTTTGGTGGATCCTGCAATCCTTGGCGTTTCTTGGCTTATTGATGCATCCTCAGTTGGTGTTTTCTCCTGAGTGTCTCTTCAAAGAGCCTATTTCCAAAGATGCTCACGTTCACAAGTGCCAGGGGCTAGAACATCAGCATGTATTTTGGGAGAACACAGTTCAATCCGTAAAGGAGGGTATTAAAATTTCAGATCGTCTGGCTCCAGCCCAGATACACTGGTTCAGAAACTGAAGGGTAATAACCTGAGCACCTCAGGCTACCTGGCACACGTTCCTTTTCCATACAAATTAGCCAGTTCTTTATAGAAAACCAGAAATCTCTACAAAGGGATGCTTTGCCAAGCAGGATGAATAAACTGGATTATAAACTGAATATAAGTTCTGCAAGGATAGGGATTTTTGAAGATTTTTCCACTGCTGTGTCGCCGGTGCTCAGAACAGTGGGTGCTCAATAAATATAGGAATTAAAAGGAGAAGCTAATCCATACATAAAGCAAAAGCTTTACATCACCTTCAGCATTTTTATACCTATTTCTATATAAATAATTGCTGTGCTATAACTACAAGTCCTTCTCAACAATGTATTAAAATTAGACCCCAAAAGACCTCTACTGAATGTCACATGGTTAGTGTACTTAAAGTTTTATACTGACTCCCCAAAATAATTTTTAAAAATCACTGATTTTTAAGGTATTTTTTATAGTTCATATTTTTTGTGCCAAAATTCGGACTAACCCTCTGTGTGTTTGTGGTATGTGTGCATGTGTGTATGTTGGGGCGGGGGGTGGTGTAGAGGCAAAGAAAGTACCTTCTACCACACATAACCTCGAAGTCTGTTCCATTTCATTGTTTCTAAAATAGGGATAATTATTCTATTTAGGGTACTCATTAGGGTAGGCTGTGGTGATTAAATGTGATAATACATACAAAATACAGAACAATGTCTGGCACAGAATAAGAGTATAATAATTATTAGCTATATTATTATAATTGCTATTACTACTACTACCATCACCTAAAGCCACTCACGCATATTATACCATGTCCTCATGTGTTTGAAAACCCTTTCTGCTGGGAACACGCTCTTGCCCACACCCAACCATACCTCCATCCCATTCATTGTTTTTGTTGTTGTTGCTGTGTACCATCAAACCAATTCTGACCCACAGCGACCCTACAGGATAGCGTAGAACTGCCCCATAGGGCTTCGTAGGCTGAAAACTTTACGGGAGCGATCCCCAGGCCTTTCTGCTGTGGAGCGGCTGTTGGGTTCGAACCACCAACTTTTTGGTTAGCAGCCAAACACTTAAGTGTTGAGCCGCCAGAGTTCTTAGTCCCTACTAATCCTTGAGCTCAGCTCACGAGTCATCTCCACTGGAAAACTTTCCTCAAACCTCTAGTCTGAGACAAATGTTTCTTCTGTGTTCCTAAACCCTCTGTGTGTAACAGTGTAGCACTTAGCACAACATATTCAAGCCGTATAATTTTTGGCTGGCGTATAATTTTTATGTCCCTCCAAATCCCTCCTCACGCTTTATCCCATGCATCATGGTAAGTTCAAGGACACTTGAATACCTAGCTCCAAGAGAAAGGTCGTCACATAGAGGTGTGCTGTTAAGTGCTTGTTGAAGCACTGAATTAATTTTTATTGAGGCTCTATGGAATGTGCCAGTCCACTATTACATAAGAAGTTGCAGGTAGTTGTTCTAACTTGTCTGAGAATTACTTACTAGGTCTGACTTAACACTCTGCTCATAGCATATCAATTAAGCATGAGCAAAAGAGTCCTGGTATTCAGACATTTAATGGAAGAGCGGTGGAGACTGGGAGTGTTTCTCCCTCAAAGATGGAGAAGAACAGCATACCACCCATGGGTTCCCATCTAAGCCTACACCAGACCTGGTTCTATGGCATCCAGATAGGTCAAATGGCCCTGGAGCTTTTTTCTTTACCTTCTAATCCACTAAATCTCCTCTTTTGAGGCTCCATTTTAAATAGAAAATGCATAACTAATACAGAAAAAATAAAGATATCCTTTCTTATCCTATTTAGGTGTGCCTTAAACATTTTATTTGTGAACTTGCTCATTTCTTTAATTCTCTGTTGCCATAGTAATGCTTTAGTATGGGCTGGCAAATACTGGAATAAATTACAAACAAAGACTGTGGAGCCTACCTCTCAAGGGGTCCTCAAAACTGAGCTAGATCCTTTTTCCCTATGAGATGACTTAGACCTCTAATTCAAATTCTACGCTAAGTCTCCAGGTAGCTGAAGGCTCAGCAAAGTCTGCACATGTTGTCAAATAAGTACACTTGGACTTCATACAAACTGAAATTCCTCTGAAAACCCACCTCCAATACTTAGCTCCTGTTGGATAACTCTTGCACTCCAAGAATCATTGACCTTATTGCCAAAAGTGGTTTAAAAATTTTCGTTCATCTCTCTGCCTTCAGGCAGCTACAACATTGTTATTCTCACACCGATAAATCACTGGCCTGAAGCACAAATTCAGCGGTTTAACCAGTCACCCAGCTACCAGGCAGGGGATCGAGGACCAGGTTACACATCTCCCGATCTCCAGTCTCATTCCTCACAACTGGCTCCTCCTCTCAACTTGTCCTTCTCTTGGTCACACTTAAGTGTCTCCAATATTTAATTACATCAAACCACCTCTAAGTTATATGACAGTCAAGGTTAATTAAATTATACATAGATGAAATTTTAAAAATTAATTTTGTTAGGTGCCATAACATGCTGTTGTTGTTAGATGCCATCGAGTCAGTTTTGACGCACAGTGACCCTGTGTACAACAGAATGAAACCCTGCTCAGTCCCGCCCCATCATGCTTAAGCCCATTGTTGCAGGCACTGTGTCAATCCATCTCATTGAGGGTCTTGATCTTTTTTTTGCTGACTTGTTATTTTCCTAAGCATGATGTCCTTCTCCAGGGACTGATCCCTCCTGACAACATGACCAAAGTATGTGAGATAGATTTGTTCATTTTTGTGGCAGTCCATGGTATACTCAATATTCTTTGCTGACATCACAATTCGAAGACATCAATTCTTCCTTGGTCTACCTTATTCATTGTCCAGCTCTCACATGCATATCATGCAATTGAAAACACCACAGCTTGGGTCAGGTGCACCTTAGTCTTCAAGGTGACATCTTTGCTTTTCAACACTTTAAAGAGATCTCTTGCAGCCAACTGCCCAATGCAATGCTTCTTTTGATTTTTTGACTGCTGCTTCCATGGGTGTTGATTGTGGATCCAGGTAAAATGAAATCCTTGACAACTTCAATCTTTTCTCCTTTTATCATGATGTTGCTTATTTGTCCAGTGGTGACAATTTTTGTTTCCTTTATGATGAGGTATAATCCATACTGAAGGCTGTAGTCTTTGATCTTCATCAGTAAGTTCTTCAAGTCCTCTTCATTTTCAGCAAGAAAGGTCGTGTCATCTGCATAATGCAGGTTGTTAACGAACCTTCCTCCAATCTTGATGCCCCACTCTTCTTCTTATAGTCCATCTTCTCAGATTATTTGCTCAGCATCCAGATCAAATAGGTGTGGTAAAAGGATACAACCCTGACGCACAGCTTTCCTGACTTTAAACTAATCAGTATCCCCTTGCTCTGTTTGAAGGACTGCCTCGATCTATGTACAGGTTCCTCATGAGCACAATTAAGTGTTGTGGAATTCTCATTCTCTGCAATGTTATCCATAATTTCTTATGATCCACACAGTTGAATGCCTTTGCATAGTCAATAAAACACAGGGGAACATCTTTCTGGTTTTCTCTGCTTTCAGCCAGGATCAATCTGATATTTGCAATGATATCCCTGGTTCCAAGTCCTCTTCTGAATCCAGCTTGAATTTCTGGCAGTTCCCTGTCGATGTACTGCCGCAGCCATTTTTTAATGATCTTCAGCAAAATTTTATTTGGGTGTGATATTAATGATATTGTTCTATAATTTCCACATTTGATGGGATCACCTTTCTTGGGAATAGGCATAAATATAGATCTCTTCCAGCTGGTTGGCCAAATTTCTCGGCATAGACAAGTGAGTGCTTCCAGCACTGCATCCGACTGTTGAAACATCTCAGTTGGTATTCCTTCAAAGCCCTGTTTTTTGCCAATGCCTTCAGTATAGCTTAGACTTCTTCCTTCAGTACCGCTGGTTCCTGAACACACAGTACCTCCTGAAATGGTTGAACGTTGACCAATTCTTTTTGGTATAGCGACTCTGTGTATTCCTTCCATCCTCTTTTGATGCTTCCTGAGTCATTTAATATTTTCCCCATAGAATCCTTCAATATTGCCAGGACATAGTTATTAAAAAAAAAAAAACAACTTTATCTATTAAAGGTACATGTTGATGTACTCACAAGTAAAATGATTTATCTCTGATTATCTTTAAACCACTCTTGCAATTAAAAAAGGTAGGTAGATGGAATAAGATTGCCAAGATGTTGATGATGATTAAAGCTAGGCGATGGAGACATAGGATTATGATACTCTTTTTTTTTTTTTAAGTCTACTTTTAAGCATGGAGCCCTAGTGGCACAGTAGTTAAGGGCTCAGATGCTAACCAAAAGGTTGACAGTTCAAATCCACCAGTTACTCCTTGGAAACCCTATGGGGCAGTCACACTCTGTCTTATAGGGTCACTGTGAGTTGGAATTGACCACAACGGGTTTGGGTTCTTGTTTTTGTTTTTGTTTGGTTATGAAATTCTCCATAATACATAATTTAAAAGAGTAGGAAACTAATAAATGACCATCTTCAGGGTTCTTCCCAAGAGTATTTTAACATGTGTACTACAGCATTTATTGAGCATCTAATCTGTGTCAGGTTTCGTGCTTGTACTGCAGGGATCCAAATAGAAAAGGAGCGATCCCCGACTTCAAGTCACTCACAAACCAGTGAGGGAAACAGGGAATACCTCGTGAAGAATAGTAAAGCAAGAATGCACTTTTATATCAAATACGATGTTTGATGAAATGTTGCATAGAGTTCTTTATTTCATTGTGTTGTTCAGAGATTAGAGGGGAGGGAGGTCTTCTGTTGAGGCAGCCATCGGGAAGAAAGTCTTAGGAGGAAAAAGCAATAAGCCAATCTGAGAGGAGATGCTGGGTGTGATGAAGAAAGATATTTGCTGCGTAGGAGGACAGAGGAAGGGGAGTAAGATAACATAAGGAGAAAGGCAGGAGGTGAGCCATGTTCTGCAGATCTTGTGGAAAGCAATGGAATCAGATGGATGTCACAGGGGGATGTGTAGGGAGGCAAGGAGGGAGGTGAGACCAACCAGACAGAGCCTAATACCACCCCCACAGACACACACACTCCACTCAACCCCAGGTCCTCAGAAGCCTTTCCTGACCCTACGTCCAAACCACCATTGAACACACCTCTGTCACAGCACTGATGGCATCATTTTAGGATCATCAGTTCACACGTCTGTCTCCCTCACCAGGTTGAGTCTCCACAATGAACTTGGAATTCCTGCTAATAAAATGCTGGAGAGACATTCAGTACTTGCTACAGTTCCTTACATCCTGTAGCAGGGCAAGCCATAGTGGGTCTCATCCAAGGGGTTTTATTTATTACAGTCTCAAAAGGCCATCCTTAGAAAGAAGTTTCCCAGCAAACAGTAGAGTTGGGACTCAAGCCCGGGCTTGACTCCCCAGGTCAACACCTCCCATAAAACTGTCCTGAGCTCCACAACTTTCTGGTTGACATCTATTTTATTTAAAAAAAAAATTTCTCATTTTAGGAATATCCATTTCTCTTCTGAAAATTTATACTTCCTCCAACTCACTCTTTAGAACCTAAGGCAGTGCCATGAACATCCAGCACTGAAAGAAGTTGTTTCCAGGGTGCCAGGAAGTCCTCACCATCCAGGTCACTAGTATGGTAGCTGGGTGGTATACTGTTTACTTGTCATCTCCTCAGATGTTGACACCCCATGGATCTTTCATTGGCTCACTTTGCTTACTTCCTCAGTTGATCGCCCATGCTCTTCTGTCTATAAGCAGAAGATATTCAGATTTATACTGCTAACCCAGGCTTCCCTCCTGAATCAAGACCTACATATAAACAATAACCAGTCACTCTCCAGTCAATTCCAACTCATGGCAATCCCATGTATATCAGCAGAACTGTGCTCCGTAGAGTTTTCAACGGGTAATTTTTGGAAGTAGGTTGCCAGGCCTTTCTTCTGAGGTGCCTCTGGCTAGACTGAAACATCTGCCTTTTGGTTAGCAGAGGTGCATGTTAACTGTTTGCACCAGCCAAGGACTCCAGATCAGCCAGTTTTCTGGCTGGCAAAATGGGTGGATGGAGAGAGTAAATGGAGAAGAATGAGCTACACAGAGACATGTATGGAATGTTGACAAATTTAGTTTTTGCTTACATTTAGTTTATGTTGTATCAGTGGGGTGGATGGGTCCATTAGGCAATTGTGTGTGTTTGCACACGTATATATGTGTGTGTGTATATATGTGTGTGTGTGAGTACAAGTATGTACGTGTGTGTATATGTGTGTATACATGTATTTGTCTATAAAAAAAAAGTTGTCATCCAGTTGATTCCAACTCATAGCGACTCTGTAGGACAGAGGAGAACTGCCCCATAGGGTTTCCAAGGAGCAGCTGGTGGATTCTAACTGCTGACCTTTTAGCAGCCATAGCTCTATATGTATGGATATGGATATATATGTATGTATATGTGTATACATATATTCATATACATATATATATATAGGGTCGCTATGAGTTGGAATCGACTCAACAGCAGTGGGTTTGGTTTTGGTTTTTTAATATTTATACATATATGTATATCTATCTCAACGAGATGGATTGACACAGTGGCTGCAACAATGGGCTCAAACATAGCAACGATTGTGAGGATGACGCAGGACCGAGCAGTGTTTTGTTCTATTGTATATAAGGTCACTATGTGGCACAGCCAACTCGACAGCACCTAACAATAAAGATATGTGTATATGTATGTATATATAAACACAGAGAGAAAGAAATATTCCATATAAAACTGTTGTGTGTAACAGCTTAGCTGCTAACCAAAAAGTTCGCAGTTCAAATCCACCAGCTGCCCCTTGGAAACCCTATGGGCAGTTCTGCTCTGTCCTGTAGGGTCGCTATGAGTCGGAGTTGACTCAATAGCACAGGCTTGGTTTACATATATATATATCCACATATACAACCAGTTACAGTTCTTAGAACACACTTGGCTCTTGCAAACTTACCTACTTTTGTTCATGACTTTCCTCTTATGACAACCTTTTTCCTGATAATTCAACTGATAAAACCCTCAATCTTCGAAATGCTTTTCCTGATAATTCAACTGATAAAACCCTCAATCTTCGAAATGCTATAAGGAACCATAAAATCCAGGCTTTTTGCTGGCTTGAGATACATTTTAGTACCTCTTAAGGAAAGGAAGAATCAAAAACGAAGGGGTCAGGGTCTGTACGTTTAGTGTGGCCAATTCCATAATTTTAACAACACCTAATTGGCGATTCATCTCATGAGATGTTACTAGCTTTAAAAACAGTTACAGTCGTGACTCAGCTCACTTCCACCACAGACCCACTGTGGAGTATAATAAAGCCCCAGGTCAGCCACAGCACCAGCAAATGTCCTGGGCTTACACTTCACTCTCTGTCTCAACCCACAGGAATGGACCAGGATCAAATCAAGCTCCCAAAGTAAGTAGCTGAGCACAGCCACCTCTGATATAAACATTCATCTACAGCCATTCCACCCTGAACACGCCCGATCTCGTCAAATATAAACCTTCAAGTGCGCACTTCATGGTCACACCACGTGACTGGGAATGCAAAATTGAACCTAGGCCATTCTTTATATCTGGGCCTCGGCTGCATGCTGACTCTACTGTCATCTTCTTTGTGACAATGTTTCTTCCTAACCCTGCCTACGTTTCTTGTATATCATTTAACAGAATCCCACAGAAATAGCTAAACTCAGTAATTTCCTTCATCCCCATGCTTCTAGACTGTTGAGCTCACAATTTACCAGGGAGGCCTAGATTTCCCCATGAGGAATATTCTCTTTACTTTATTCATGAGTGAGAGACTGGAATGCAGAGTGAGTGTGCAATGATGGGTTGTGGCTGGGAGGCTCCTGCTGATGCTGAAGAGAGTAGCAGGTGAGTTTGTCCATCCTTCCTTACCAAGGAGGAAAGAATGGAAGCTTGAGTGACTGAAGTCCAGTCAAAGACTAACAATGGGAACTAAGGACAAAGAGCTATAATTCATTGAGAATGTATGTATACTGTCTCTTTTAAATGTAGTAACAGCTTTACAAATGTATTTTGACATTTTACAAATGAGGAAACAAAGATGCAGAGATGTCAACTTACTTACCACAGATAGTAAGTTGTGGAGCAAGGATGTGAACCCAGGGCTATCCACCCCTGAAGCTTTTCCTGTTTCCATGACACCAGGCAAATTAAAGTGTAGACAACTGACTGAAGACTCCTTGCCTTAAGAGATGCCATTCAATTACAAAGCTTCCTTCACTGAGGCAATTCTTTCAACAGTCGTAGGCTGTGGCTACTTTCCCTTTCGCTTTTTGCAATTTCTGCTTCTCCCAAACATTGCAATTATTTTCTTTTCTAAGAAAAAAAAAATTCTAGTTATATTATGTGAGCTGTCTCAAAATTAATTTGTTTTAGTTCTTTTTTTCCTCCTCCTTTCAGCAAGTCGCTAATCTTTCCATCCAAGCTTCCCTAGCTTCCCAGGATTGCCTTCCATAAAAATATTTTTTTATTTCAATTAAACGTTTAGAGCCTGGATTCCTGATTTTCTGTTTTGTTCATTCATTATTGGAACAGAAACATGCTTGTCAGGCAAGCACACACACACACACACACACACACACACTTTAGGAAAGACGTCATCTCTCATGTCGCAAAGGGATTACACTCCGTGTACTATTCAGATGTTCCATGAAGCTTCTACGAGGAGTATCACCTTCTAAGAAAATGCAAAGCCCTAAGGTGGCCAGGAACTGGTCTCTTGTTTCTGATTACCAGCCCTAGCTTAGTGACTCCTTCTTCCGTCCCTGTAATCTCAAGT
The DNA here is from genome assembly GCF_030014295.1 of Loxodonta africana. Taxonomy (NCBI): domain Eukaryota; kingdom Metazoa; phylum Chordata; class Mammalia; order Proboscidea; family Elephantidae; genus Loxodonta; species Loxodonta africana. Next base: position 11,859,938 of record NC_087353.1, read on the forward strand.
GGAAGAATTTGCAAAATGAACAAAACAAAATTTAATATTGCCAGCTTTTTCCCAAGACAGACATGGTCATTATGGAAAAAGTTGATAATATAGATTAACAGCCAAAAATGTAAAGCAAGCTAAACAATCCTAAATCCTCCTGTCACTGTTAAAATTCTGGTATCTATCCTTCTAGACATTTCCCCCTGCAAATGTGTTCAAATATTTTTTTTACAAAAACTAGTATCAGAGATAACAAAGATTTTTTACCTAAAAATAAATATAGACATACCTCCAAATCAATATATGTACATTAAAAAATTAATCTTGATTCACTTTCTGTTTAAAAAGAAATTCATATACATTTGCATTTCATTTAAGATAAAGGAGAGCTATTGTAAAATCCAATAATAAAGAGAGTGTAATTTCTAAGTTTGGCACTTGAGGACAGAACAAATGAAATAAACACAAAAGAAGCTAAAGTAAGTAAGCACCTTAAAGATCACGGCACCCAAGCCCCTCACTGTGTAGATGAGAAGACTCAGTCCCAGAGAGGGCAAATGGTTTGCTCAGGTCGCCCCACACAGCAATGGTAGAGCTAAGACCACAGAGTCAGCCTTCGCCCTGTCACCGCCAGGAGAGAAGCCACTCATTATTATGCGCAGTAGCATTTACAAGCATGTGACCACCTTTTTTTTGTTACTAATGGTGTGAAAAAGAATACTAGTAATATTTATTATCAATCCTTTTTTTTACTAAAAGAACTTCATATGCTTTTAGAAATGCATTATCCTCCAATTGCCAACAGTGACCCCTATTTTATCATTGAAGAAAATAAATAATCCATATATTTAGATATTAAGTGGCATAGAATTGTACTACTTAGAAATGGCACATATCATGAAAATGGAATTTTAGGAGAAGAAGGGATCTAATACAATCCCCTTTATTTATTGGGGGGGGTATCAAGGTAAAGGAGTTTTTTTTTTTTTTAGTGGCTCAGTGCTTAAGAGCTTGGCTGCTAACCAAGAGGTCGGTAGTTCAAATCCATCAGCCATTCCTTGGAAACCCTATGGGGCAGTTCTACTCTGTCCTATAGGGTCACTATGAGTTGGAATTGACTCAGTGGCAACAGGTTTGGTTTATTTTTATCATGGTAAAAATATATATAACAAAAGATTTGCCAATTTAACAATTTCTGTATGTATATTTCAGTGACGTTGATTACATTCGTCATGTTATGCAACCTTTGCCACTATCCTTTTCCATGTTATTCCACCAAAATTAACAGACCCCCTGGCCCTGAGCAATGACTCCATGTTCCCTCTCCCTCCCGCTCCTGGTAACCACTAGTAAGCCTTGGTCTCTGTACATTTGCCTAATTCATGTAAGGGGGATCATACAATGCTTGTCCATTTGTTACTGACTTATTTCACTCAGCATAGTGTTTTCAAAATTCACTTACATTGTGGCATATATCAGGATTTCATTTCTCTTTAAGGCTGAGTAATATTCCATTGTAGGTAGATACTACTTTTTGTTTATCTATTGATCTGTTTATGGACATTTAGGTTGTTTCCACATTTTGTCTATTATGAAAAGTCCTGCAGTGAACATTGGTGTACAAGTTTCTGTTTGCCTTCATGCTTTCAATTATTTCACGTATATACCTAGGATTGCAATTGCTGGGTTATATGGCAGTTCTATGTTTAACGTTTTCAGGAACCACCAAACTGTTTTCCACAGCAGCTGAACCAAATTTTATTCCTACCAGCAATGGATGAGGATTCCAGTTTCTCCACATTCTCACCAATACCTGTTATTTTCATTTTTTTTTTTTTGATCATAGCCATTCTAGTGGGATGAGGTGGTATCTCAGTTGTGGCCTGGATTTGCATCTCCCTAAAGACTAATGACATGGAACATCTTTTTGTGTTCCTTTTTGGCCATTTGTATATCCTTTTTGGTGAAATGCTTATTCAAGTCTGTTATAGATTGAGTGGCATCCAAAAAAAAATATGTATTGAAAATCCTAACCCCTATACCTGTAGATAAAATCCCATCTGGGAATAGGCTGTCCTTTGTTTTGCTAATAAGGCCATTATCAGTGTAGGATGTGACTTAAATCCAATCACTTCTGAGAAATAAAAGGGCAGATTAGGCACAGAAGCAAGGAAGCACAGATGAGGGAAGGTGGACGCAATGCCACATGAAGATCACAAGGAACAGAAGCTAAAAAGTCCAGGACCACCCACCAGAGCCAACAGAGAAGAAGCCTCCCCCTAGAGTCGATGCCCCGAATTCAGACTTCTAGTCTACTAAACCGGGAGAAAATTAATGTGTTTGTGAAAGCCGCCCACTCACAGTGTTTCTGTTACAGTGGCGCTGTACAACTAAGACAAACACTGATCCTGTTTCCGTTGGGTTCCTTGTCTTTCTGTTATTAGACTGTAGGAGTTCTTTCCATATTCTGAATAGTAAACCCTTATCAAACACATGGTTCCCAAATTCTCTCCCAATCTGTAGGTAGTCTCTTCATTTTGATAATAAAGTCTTTCGGTGCTTGTTGTTGTTGTTAGTCGCCGTGGAGTTGATTCCGACTCATGGCCACCCCATGTGGGTTTTCAAGGCTGTGGCCTTTCAGAAGCAGATCACTAGTCCTGACCCCCAGGGGCCTCTGGGTGTGTTACAACCGCCAGCCTCTGGCTAGTAGTCAAGTGCTTAACTATCTGCACCGCCATCCCAACCCAACCCAGTGCCCTCGAGCCGATTCTAATCCCCTTATTTTTGACATGAGGATTTTTGAGACCCAGATAGTGTTACAACGTTGTCCAGGGTCACAGTGTCAGAAATAAACCCAGTACCCAGGTTTCCTGATTCCCAACCTCAAGCTTCTCTCAACACCTTCTGTTACCAGAAAACACAAGACTAACATTTCTTCTGCCCTTTACACCAACACTTCCCTTCCTTCAGGAAGATTACAAAAGGAGATCCTGATTTGGTTACTTCAAAAATCTGACAGAATGTCTTCATGTAACCTTTTACCATTATTTACCAATCTGCCAATTTGCCGTAATTCAAAAATGTCATAATCTTGTGCTGAGTATTCTAAATCCAGTGGGAGTCCTTTCCTTCTGCTAACAAAATACTTCAATGCCATATAAAACCAAAATCAAACCTATTGCCATCGAGTCAATTCTGACTCACAGAGACCCTATAGGACAGAGTAGAACTACCCCATAGGGTTTCCAAGGAGCAGCTAGCTGGTGGATTTGAACTGCCAACCTTTTGGTTAGAAGCCTTAGCTCTTAACTACTGCACCGCCAGGGCTCCCAGTGTCATACAGATAACAAAAATTTGAGAATTTGTGGCCCACTTAACAGAACTCTTCTCTATCTCTGAATTCCTTCAAAGCTTTGAAATAACTAGTGTAGTTAACATTAATTTTGTTTGTTCATGATTCTTTTCTTTGGGGACTGCCCCCTCCCCAACTAGAATAATACTGCTCCATCCATATTGTTCAGGTGTGACTAACCCTTGACCTTTATCCCCCACTCCCACACCTACCAAGCCCAGACCATAGTGTTTCAGTGACAGACTTGTGACCCAGATCAGGCCAATTAGAGCCTCCTTAAGACTCTGGCCAGAACTAAAGTCAAACAATAACTCTTTTCCCTAATATCTCTCTAAGCATGTGTGACCGTTGGCATCCAGCAGCCATTTTACTACCACTTGGAGAAAGTCCGTTTAAGAATAAAGCTGATTCTTGGATCAGGTGGACACTTGAAACTATGTTGGCATCTCCTGCCTGGAGGGGAGATGAGAGGGTGGAGGGGGTTAGAAGCTGGCGAAAAGGACACGAAAAGAGAGAGTGGAGGGAGAGAGCAGGCTGTCTCATTACGGGGAGAGTAATTGGGAGTGTATAGCGAGGTGTACACGGGTTTTTGTGTGAGAAACTGACTTGATTTGTAAACTTTCACTTAAAGCACAATAAAAATTATTAAAAAAAAAAAAAAAAGAATAAAGCCAAGCAGAGGTGAATAGAGCTGACATGGAGAGGGAGAGAGACATGATGGCATCACATGACACTGGCTGTGCCTGAAGCCTATGTCACCCCTCAGACTTCCCAGGTATGGGAGCCTAAACATTCTTTTTCTTAAGCTTAGGTGACATGGACAACTTTAACTGGAAAAAGGGTTTTGACAAATTTGGCAGTGCTGCAAATAAATTGTACACAGGAGATTGTCAGAAAATTGACATCTTCCAGACTCCAAAAGCCTGGAAAATTAGCTGTTTGTGCCAACATAATCTTTTAATAGACTCCATACACCAGCAAGTATCAACAGAGTGACCATTTTCAGGGAAATAGGTAGTGAACACATCCTTAGATAGGCTTTTGATACAGGCTAACAGGAAATTGCTTCAGAATAGCCCCTATTTTTCAAGTTAAACATTAAGTAGTCACATAAAGATCATTTCAGAGGGTATCTGTCTTCCTTTTCCTCTTCATTCATTGGATATAATTGATTCTGTAGTTGACAGAGGTCTAATTTGTTAGAAATTTACAATCAAGAAAGTGGAGATAGACAAAATCAAGGTTGTTGTTGTTGTTAGGTGCCAACAAGTTGGTCCCAATTCATAATGACCCTGTGTACAACAGAACAAAACAGTGCCTGGTCCTGCACCATCCTCACAATTGTTGCTATGTTTGAGCCCATTGTAGCAGCTACTGCATCAATCCATCTTGTTGAGGGCCTTCCTCTTTTTCATTGACCCTCTACTTTACCAAGTATAAGGTCCTTCTCCAGGATATGGTTCCTCCTGATAACATGTCAAAAGTACCTGAGGCAAAGTCTTTCCATCCTCACCTCTAAGGGGCATCTGGCTATACTTCTTCCAAGTCAGATTTGTTCATTCTTCTGGTAGTCCATGGTATATTAAATACTCATCACCAACACCATAATTCAAAGGCATCAATTCTTTGATTTTCCTTATTCATTGTCCAGCTTTCACATGCATATGAGGTGATTGAAAATACCTTAGCTTGGATCAGGCACACTTCAGTCCTCAAAGTAATATCTTTGCTTTTCAACTCTTTAAAGGGGTCTTTTGCATCAGGTTTGTCCAATGCAATAAGTTGTTTGACTTCTTGACTGCTGCCTCCATGGGTGTTGATTGTGGATACAAGTAAAATGAAATCCTTGACAACTTCCAATATTTTCTCCATTTATCATGATGTTGCTTATTAGTCCAGCTGTGAAGATCTTTGTTTTCTTTATATTGAGGTGTAACCCATACTGAGGGCTGTAGTCTTTGATCTTTATCAGTAAGTGCTTCGAGTCTTCCTCACTTTCAGCGAGCAAGGTTGTGTCATCTGCATATTGCAGGTTGTTAATGAGTCTTCCTCCAATCTGATGTTGTGTTCTTCTTCACAAAGTCCAGCTTCTCTATTTGCTCAATTTGTTCATTTTTTTGTCCATAGAATTCTTCAATATTACAACTCGAGGCTTGAATTTTTTCTTCATTTCTTTTAGCTTGAGAAATGCTGAGCATGTTCTTCTCCTTCAGTTTTCTAACTCCAGGTGTTTGCATATTCATTATAATACTTTGTCTTCTTGAGCCACCCTTCGAAATCTTGTGGTCAGCTCTTTTATTTCATCATTTCTTCCATTCTCTTTGGCTACTCTACATTCAAGAGCAAGTTTCAGAGTCTCTTCTGACGTCCATTTTGGTCTTTTCTTTCTTTCCTGTCTTTTCCATGACCTTTCGATTTCTTCATGTATGATGTGCTAGTGTCATCCCACAATTCGTCTGGTCTTCGGTCATTAGTGTTCAATGCAGCTCGTTCTAATTTTCTTCAGGTGGGATATGCTCAAGGTCGTACTTTGGCTCTCATGGACTCGTTCTAATTTTCTTCGGCTTCACCTTGAACTTGCATATGAGCAATTGATGGTCTGTTCTGCAGTCAGCTCCTGGCCTTTTTAATAATGTTTGAATGAAGAGTCCCCCATTTTCATTCTGCACTGGGCCCCCCAAGTTATGCAGCTGGTCCTAAATGAGATATTAGGGAATGGGGAGGGATACCTATTCACTTTTATTCATGAAAGGATAGTATATCACACCTGGAGTAAATAGTTGTGAGTCTCAGCCTAGGTTCTGATTCTGACAAGTCACCAACAAAGGCAGAAGTATATCTGAAACCTACAGAAGACAGAGGAAGCAGGCATATACCTTACACACTGCTGCTAAATTAACTGAACCAGCCACTCTTTCCCTTGAGTTGGAAGACCATTAATTTGGGATGTGTACACTGATCATCTCCTGCTGAACATGAGCTATGAGTAGTAGTATAAATGCCTTTGATCGATGAAAAAGAGAATAAATTATTTTCTAATACTTATAATTTAGATAACAAATTTCTTCTACATATGAAATGGGTGGGAAGGGAGGAAGGATGGAGTCAAAAACAACAAAAGATGCCTCTTAGGTTGCAAAGAGTAGGAACCACTGACGTAGTTTCATTCCTTCATCTCAGCTGAGGCCCAGAGAACTACAGTAACATTGCCAAGGTCACTTAGCACACTAAAAGTAGAGTAAGAATCTAACTGAAATTCTCAAAAATAAAGAATCACAATTTCTACCATTTTTATACGAGGTGGGGGCTGGGTAACCCTCTGCCTTTGCACATCCAACAATATTTATTGGGCCTTTTGATGTTCCAAGTACTGTCCCGGGCATGGCAGCATGGCAAGGATCAAACGGAGAAGCCTCTGCTCTGCTAGCACTGACATTCCACTGCTGCCGGCAGACAATCACCAAGGACACAAGGCACTGTCAGGTACACGGTGTCAAATGCTGTGAAGAAAATACAACAGGGGAAAAGATGAAGAGTGATGGCAACCTAGGGTGGTCAGGAGTTTGTGGCTGACAGGAAGGGTCCCTTGTCTCAGGTGCCAGAGCAAATCAGAGTCAAGGCTGCAAACTGAACCCAACACCGACACAGGCTCCAAGGTCTGTGCACACAACTAAAGCCCAAGGCAATTCTGCCTGCATTTTTGCCACCTGAGTGGAGGGTTATTGGGCAATATCTCTCTCGTTAAGTATTCAACTAGACGTGAAGATGCAGCCCCATCCGGGGAATGCTCACTCCAGCTAATGTCAGCTGCTGCTCAGGGAGGCTGGAGACGGCGCAGTTCCACAGGTAAGGATCACATTACTCACCAAGCCATTTGTTTCAAAACCTCTATGTATCTGGTGTTCATTTCCTTGTCGAAAATTTAGCAATTGTCTTGACAGAAAATAAAAGTAGGGCATCAGATTGAAGAGGCAGCACAATGAGGAGAAAGAAAAAGATGGTCTTCAACAGGGAGCAGCTTGCCATCAGGCCAGAGCCTTGCTATCGCAGAGGCTGAACAAGGCCCTTCCTAAGCGGTGCCCTTTCAGTTCCCACAAAAACCCAGGGTCTAACAACTCATCTATGTTCCCCTTCTGTTACATGAGGTTCCTTTTTTTTCTCCCATTCATTCATTCACTCATAAATGTACAAAATACTTATTTATAAATTTATAAAATTTATTTATGAGGTTCCTTCCATTATTGTTGTTGTTGTGAGTTGCCGTCGAATCGATTCCAACTCACGGCTAAAGCTTTGATTCCAGTTATATGTTGTAACACTTACCTATTGCTATAATCATGCTGCAGAACAAACTACCTCAAACTTAGTCATTTAAAACAACAGCCATTTATTATTGTTCATGAGTCTATGTGCCTGCTGGGCAGTTCTGCTGATCTTAGCTGGACTTGTCCATGCATCTGACATCACCTGCCTGTTCTAGAATGGCTCGGTTGGGATGACCAGTTCTCCTTTCACATGCTTCCAGCAGGCTAATCTGGGCATGTCCTCATGGTGGTAGCAGGGGTCCAGAAGAGTCAGTATACATACACAAGCACCTTTTCAAGCCTTTGTTTGCGTCAAGCTTGCTTCTGCCTCGCTGGCCAAACAAGTCATGTGGCCATGTGTTCACATAAAACCCAAACCAAACCCACTGTAGTTGAGTCGATTCCAACTCCTAGTGACCCTATCGGACAGAGTAGAATTGCCCCCATAGGATTTCCAAGGAGCAGCTGGTGGATTCGAACTGCTGACCTTTAGGTTAGCAGCCATAACTCTCAACCACTGCACTATCAGGGCTCCCAAGTGTTCATGTAGGAGGATATTACCAGAGGGCGTGGCAGCAGGGAGGCTCGACAAAAGGGGACCATCACTGTAATAAGTCAACCACATACGTTGAGAGTTCAAGCTGGAACAAACTACAACCAGGTCCACAAATGCATAGAGCTGGCACCAAGGATGAATCCTGCACACCATTCCTGCTTTGGGCCATCAATCACTCAAAACTTCCCCTAAGAAAAGAGAGACTGAGGGGACCAGGCACCCCTGAAGGGAAAGGAAGCAACGGAAGAATACAAAGGAGGAATATCCACAGAGGAAGACAACATACATTATTTACTTTGTAAGTGTCTGAGGCCTGGGCTGCCTTCCTTACTATATAAGGCACTGAACAAATAAAAAATGCACAGCTATACCATATACCTCTATATACTTAGTGGTTAAGAATATACGCTGTACAGTCAGGATGCTGGGTTCGCATCCCAACCCTACCGCTCAGTAGTGGTGAGACTTTAGCCAATTTATTTAAACTTCCTTGTACTTTATATTCCTCATCTGTGAAATGAGGATAAGATTCTACCTGTCTGAAGGGTTATAACAAAGGCTGAGATACTACATGAAGCAAACTTAACACAGTGTCAGACACAGAGTAAGTAGCCAATAAAAGTTAAGTGTTATTATTTCATCATACGGTTCTTCCCACCCTAACTTTTTACCCTTTGCCTTTACTTTCCTAAATTCTATTTAGCCTAATTCCCATTCTTACAATGGTGGCATGTATCAATAAATGAGAATGTATATTCACACCTCTCTATTCTCAACAGGAGTGAAAAAGCAGTAATTAATGAGCAAGGGATTCAGAAATTGTCATCATTTCATCCAACATAAAAGATAATAAAAGTTAAAATATACCACCTCAGCAAAGCAGTCTGCCCAGCAATCCCAAATTAAAGATGCAGGGCTCACAAGATGTGAAATGACATGCTTTTTGATCTTGAACATGGTGAATTATGGTTAGTGATAATCATATATAGATTTGAAGTATCTAAAATGGAAAATATAAATCACATTACCCATGATCACAAACAATAGAATAACTTTTATGAGTATATTACACAGTTGCTTTACTTTTAATATAACAGGCATGGTTTTCATATCTCAACATACGGCTTGATGAATAAGACACATACTTTTAAAAACTTAACAGTTTTGACAACCTTCCATTGTTAACAGTACAGTTTCTATGGAACACTTAAAAGCAGTAAAAAAACAAAAACCACACCTGTTGCCATCGAGTTGATCCAACTCATAGCAACCCTATAAGAGAGTAGAGCTGCCCCATAGGGTTTCCAAGGAGTGGCTGGTAGATTCGCACCGCCAACTTTTTAGTTAGCAGCCAAGCTATTAACCAATGTGCCACCAGGGATCCTTGGTAGAATTATGAATGTCAAAGGCAATCCTGGTAAGGTCTCAGAAAGAAGTGAGGAGAGCTATAGAGAACTTCTCTATCATCTTAGGGAATACACATGGGCGCCAGCAACAGAGTGTTACCAGAAACGTGGCGTTAAATAATATTCTTTTGGTGAGGCTTTAAAAGGAAATGATGAACACGTGATTTGGACAATGGAGGAAGAGTGATGCTTTTTATGAAGTGGCAGAGAACTTGCCTGAATTATGTTCAAATGTTTGGTGGAAGGTAGAACTTGTAAGTGATGAACTTGGATATTTAGCTGAAGGGATTTCTCAGGGGTTGCATGGTTTCTCTTTGTTACTTATAGTAAAATGCTAGAGGAAAGGCACAGACTTAAAAACAAATTGTGCAAAATGAAAACAAAACTTAAAGATCTGGAAAATTCTGTTTTACAAAGTAGGAACACATGTCCTAGACTGTTCACCAAGGATGTGGCTACACAATCTTTTGTTTAAGAAACTATGACTGACTGATGGATCTAACCAACAACCACAGTAGAAAACCCAATAGCTTAGACTGAAGAGGACAGAGAAAGAGTGAAAGAAAAGAACATTGTCTGCCTCTTGGAATTCTACAGGTAGGAAACATGCCAAAGGAGTGACATCTTTTGTCCTCCAAGAAAAGAAAAGAACTATTTCTGGAGCACCACAGAGAACAGCAGAGCTGTTGGACAGGGCAAGGGAAGCAGAGCTGCCTCGGCCTCAAAAGGTGAGGCCATGGCATTTGGGATCTCAAAGGGTAGAGTCACATGCTTCTAGGTTTCAAAGAGTCCAATGTTCACCAACTTGGTTCCGGAGTGTGGAGATGCTATCCATATGGACAAGAGGTTGGGGCCACTGCCCAAAGCTGAGGTAGCAGGGCTGCCATATCCAAGGGGCAGAAGAATGGGGCTTGCCAGGACTGAGGGTGTGGGGTTGCCACTTAGATGGACTAGGAGAATGGGGTTTCCCAAAACCAAGGGAGCAGAGTTGCCATCCCAGTGGATAAGAAAGGCAGAGCTGAAGCCCAGGGCTGGGGGTCCTCCACCCAGGATCCAGAGGGCATGGCCAATACTCAGAGTTCTGGAGAGCAGGGTCATTGATCAGATGATCCCAAAGAACAGAGGATTGTTTTCAAGACTTGAGAGCTGATGTAAGTTGTTCTGCTGGGTTTTGGACTTGCTTGGTGTCTGTTATCCTTTCCTTCCCTCCAATTTCTCCCATTTGTAACAGAAATGCCTACCTGAGCAATGGTTAAAAATTAGGAAAAGTGTGCATCAGGGTTGTATTCTTTCACCATACTTATTCAATCCGTATGCTGAGCAAATAATCCAAGGAATTGAACTATATAAAGAAGAATGCAGCATCAGGATTGGAAGAAGACTCATTAACAACCTGCAATATGCAGATGACACAACCTTACTTGCTGGAAGCGAAGAGGATTTGAAAGCACTTGTTGATGAAGATCAAAGAGTACAGCCTTCAGTATGGATTACACCTAAACATAAAATAAAATTCTTCACAACTGGACCCACAAGAAATATCATGATAAATGGAGAAAATGTTGAAGTTGTCAAAGATTCCGTTTTACTTGGATCCAAAATCAATGCCCATGGAAGTAGCAGTTAAGAAAGCAAACAATGTATTGCATTGAGCAAATCTACTGCAAAAGACCTCTTTAAAGTGTTGAAAAGCAAAGATGTCACTTTGAGGACTAAAGTGTGCCTGACCCAAGCCATGGTATTTTCAATTGCCTCATATACATGCAAAAGCTGGACAATGAATAAGAAAGACTGAAGAAGAACTGATGCCTTTGAATTATGGTGTCGGCAAAGAATATCTAATATACCATGGACTGCCAGAAGAATGAACAAATCTCTTGGAAGAAGTATAGCCAGAGCGCTACTTGGAAGCAAGGATGGTAAGACTTGGTCTCACGTACTTTGGACATGTTATCAGGAGGGACCAGTCCCTGGAGAAGGACATCATGTTTGATAAGGTAAAGGGTCAGTGAAAAAGAGGAAGACCCTCAATGAGATGAATTGACACAGTTACTGCAACAATGGGTTCAAACTTAGCAACGATTGTGAGGATGGCACAGGACCAGGCAATGTTTTGTTCTGTTGTATGCAGGGTCGCTATGAGTCGGAACCAACTCTATGGCACCTAAGAACAACAACAAAAAACGCAAGTGAGCTACCAGAGATGGGGGAAGAAAGATGCCAAGCTACATGAAGATTGCTCAGGAGCAAAAACTCAAAAGAGATAAGGAACTTCTTCCAGAGCTGGCAGAGAAAGAAAGCCTTCTCCTCAAGCCAGCACCCTGAATTCAGACTCTTAGCCTCCTAAACTGTGAGAAAATAAATTTCTCTTTGTTAAAGCCACCTACTCGTGGTATTTCTGTTATAGCAGCACTAGATAACTAAGCAGAACTGGAGGCACAAAAAGTAATATGAGATAGAATTCTCAGCCTCAAGGAGCTCATACCCCAGTAGTGGAGAAAAGGACTGTGAGATTCAGGCAATATGCAAGTCCTCCCCATCACCTCATTTCCTGTCACTGGGGAGAGTGGAAGTGTGGATGGAGTACAGGTGACTCAAAGCAGACATCATCAATCAGTTCCCTCCCTCATCCAGCCACACCAACTTCAATTTGCCATTTGTCTTCCTTGCTTTTTAGAGAGTAGGCTATTTCTTTGGGGGGGTGCGTGTGTGTGCGTGCGTGTGTGTGTGTGTGTTTCCAAGAGGAAAAAATAATGAATATCAAGACACCTATGACCCAGTAACTTTATTGACTTGACATTCATTTGCTAAAAAATTTAGATGGATCAAAGAGACGGATGGGTAGTTGGCGAAGATCAATCAGACCCGTGGCTTTGATCTTTTGCATTCCTTCTTACCATTTCTGTGGGGAAAAAAAAATTTTTTTTTCATTTTTCCTCTCAGGAAATAAAATAAGGCCTAAAAATGCAATAGGAAAGCGAGACATATGGGAGGAGGTGTGTGAGTAATGAGTGAGAGCAGGCACTGCGCAGCTTGTGAAATAACATGGTCTGTTTCCAGAGCCTTGTAGGGAGAAGAGGGACAAATCAGATTTGGGGCTAAATGCATTTAAAGAGGAGTGAAAATTGTCTGTTACTTGGGCTTTATCTTTTCCTAAAGAACTACTTCAAAGAGATGATCTTTACTCAAAACTGATTTCCTGGGTTCTACCCTTCTTCCTCTCTTTAGGCAAAGAAGCCTGTCATATTAATATCCTAGAAAAGACGGATAGAAGTGGCTCACGAAAAAAGAATATGACATGGAGTGTAATGGTGACCCCTATAATGTAATGTAATATGAGAAAGGAAAGAATAATTGGTTTAGAGAAAAGCACGTTTTCTGCAAGACTTTTTTTTTTTTTACAATAACCAAAACTCTTACATGAGTTAACTGTAAGCACAATTGCATCCCGACACAAACAAGCCATTTGTCATTGTAAGGATAATTTTTCTTAAGGACACTGAAAGCAATTTTAAAAAGTAATAAAGTATTTAAAGAGGAATTGTCAGGTCAGAAATTGCACTTTCTAAAAAGTGTATTGTGTCTCTTTTTCTTTACTCTGCTTTAATGTACTAAATGAGTCCCTATAAAAATCATTTGTTTGTCTACACTTCTGTTTTACCAAATTTTTCCTCTTCTGCTGTTACAGTCAGGAAACGTCCACACTTGCAAATGGTACTGAAGATGAACACAGCAATCACCTCCTTTGTTGTTGACACCTGTTGGCCAGTAAAAAGTTGGCAAACCCTGACCTGAAGACCATGCATGAAACTTCCATCCAAATGGCCACCCGTTGAAGACTCGTGACGTCTAATCAACATGTTTGATTCTCCATGCCTTTTCTACCCACAAATCCTGGAGAAGAAACGTGGGGCTGCACATCACAGATAGTAGCCAGGTTACTTTCAGCTGTATCCTTTGTCTCAAGTCAACTGAATTCATCGCTACAAATAGTTGGAGATTTTATCCTTATAGCTTCACCATGACAGCTAAAAAATCCAGGAAAAGATTCTGATTGGCCAAGCTCAGGTCACATGGCCATCCCTGAACAAGTCACTAAGGCCAGGGAAACGGGATACCATTAACTTGTCCAGATGGATGGCACGACCGCCCCGTTACCAGAAGTGTGTGCGACCAGAGGAGTGACTTTAGAGAGGAAGGTGTTGAGCAGGTGTTCCAGTTACTATTGTGTAACAACCTACGCCAAACTTGGTGGCAGAAAAACTGCCATTTTATTATGCTTAAGGTTTTTGTGAATCAGGGTGTCAGAAACGGCACAGTGGGGATAATTTTTTTTGCTTTAAGATGCCTGGATCTTCAGCTGGGGAATATTGAAGGCTTTGGGGGACTTGACACTTAAAAAAAAAAAGACGTCATTGCGTTGATTCCAGCTCATGGTGACCCCATGCGTGTCAGAGTAGAATTGTGCCCCGTAAGGTTGTCAATGGCTGATTTTTCAGATGTCGACCCTCGTGCATTTCTTTGGGTAACCATTCACACAACCCAGGGACTCTGACTCGATGGCTAGGACCTGAATTATCTGAAGGCTTGTTCACCCCCATGTCTGGCATAGGGCTCGGAAAGCGTGAAGACTGCCTGCACGTGGTCCTTCCATGTGGCTTGTTTTCCTCCCAGCACGGAAGCCTCAGGTTATTTGGATTTCTTACATTGTGTCTCAGGGCTCCAAGAGTGTGCTTCCCAAGAAACAAGACAGCATCTTTATTGCCTTTGGTCACCTGGCCTCAGAAGTCAGACATCATTCCTGCTACACACCATTACAAGTTATAAACCTGCCCAGATGTAAGGGCAAGGGAATTAGATTCCCCCACTTGATGTGACAGTGGCAATGTGTATACACAGGGAGAGGAGGAAATGTGACGGGTATCTTTAGAAAATGCAATCTGCCAGAGTAGATAAAAAACCATTTCTTCTACAACGCATACATAATTCCATTGTCTCTGGGTTTTAACTATATTTTTAATATTAAAATGCTAATTGTAAAAACTTAAAAATCAGTATTTTTTAAACAAATGTGAATGAGGAAAGGATTCAATGAATGGTACCGGGACAATTTATATGGTGGTTGCCCAAAAAAAAAAGGACCATTACCTTACATCATATATACAAAAAAAAAAAAAAAAATTCCAGATAGTCCAAGGGCTTAAATGTCAAAGATAAAAATGTAAAATCCTTAGAAGAAAAATATGGAAAGACATTATAGGCTCAGGAAGTATTTATAAAACAAGACACCAAAAGAAGAAGCCACAATGGAAAAGATCGATAAATACAATTACATTAAAATTAACAACTGGTTTTTTTTTTCAATTCATCAAAAGACTCTAGAAAGTGAGAAGACAAGCCACAAACTTGGAGACTATATTTACAATACATATAAGCAATCAAAGATTAGTGTATAATTTATGAAGAAATACTATGCAACAATAAGAAAAAAGATAATGTAGAAGAAAAATGGTCCAAAAAGAGAACGTGAAGGACCTACAAATATACACAAAGGTGATCATCCTCACTAGTGATGAAAGGAATGCAAATTAAACCACAATGAGATGCTATTTCACGCTCAGTAAATTGGGCACATTATAAAGACAGGAAACACCAAGTGCTGGCAAGGAGGTGGAACGATGGGAACCCACGCAACAGGTGGGAGTGAAGACAGGCACAACCAGTTAGGAAAACAATTCGATACTAGGTAGTAAATCTGAAAATGTGCATAGCCTACAACTCAGAAATTTCACTCTTGGGTGTGTATACAGCAAGGACACTTTTGGACCAAGAGACATGTCCAGGAAAATGCATAGCAGCATTGTTTATAATAGCAAAAAAAGGGAAACATCCCTAATGTCTATCAGAGGAAAAATGTATAAACAAGGTGCTATACTTATTCATTCAACGTATTAGCACACAGTAATAAAAAGGAATGAAATACAGCTCACACATCAACAGAGATAAATCTCAAAAACAAAATGGTGAGGGGGGGAAGTCATAGTGGAAGAAGTATACCATGTTTTCAATTTTATAAAGTTAAAAAAAAACAGGCAAAACCAAATAATATATGGTGATGCAAATGGTTTACACTCACCTACCAACCAAAACGTCGGCAGTGTGGTGCCGCAGAAGAAAGGCCTGGCGATTTGTTCCATAAGATTACAGTCATTGAAAGCCCTACGGAGCAGCTCTACTCTGACACACGTGGGGTCACCATGAGGCAAGATCAACGCAATGGCAACAGGTTTTTTTAAATGGATACACATACATATGATGTGTGTGTGTGTGCGTGCACATATGTCTGTGGTAAAAACAATTTTTTAAAAGCAAACAAACGGTTTTGGGGAAGGGAGAAATGTGACAGAGTCACATTTCAGTTTCTTAAGGTAAGTATGATTAGGTACCATATTTTTACACAAATAACATGCCTTCTATGTTTGTTTGTCAACCGTGCCCTCCCCCTGCGAGGTATTTTCATAAACGTGCCACACTAATTAGAAAAAAAAAAAAATTGGCATAGTGCCTGCACTTAGGAAAACGCCTTGCGGTGGGGAGAACACACAGTTGGCAAACAAATGCTGAAGGTGTGCATCGTTTGCATAAAAATACAACGGATGCTTGTTTTACTTCTATTCATTAAGCTGAGAGTGTATGTTAAACATGCAATTTTTGTGCATATTTCACAACAAATAAGAAGTTAAACAATTAGCACACACACATACAGAGTTTAGCAATTGGAGAGACCTTGGGCTCTCTCAAGTCAAGTAATTAGAGTTACTGTGCTTGAACTCCACTGTATCAAGTGTGTTGTTGTTGTTGCTGTTTGCTATCCACTGTATCAAGTATGTTGTTTGCTGTTAAGTCTACTCCAACTTATAGCTACCCTGTAGGACACAATAAAACTCCCCATAGCGTTTCTTAGGCTGTAATCTTTACAGGAGCAGATCACCAGGTCTTTTCTTCCAAAGAGCCTCTGGTGGATTTGAACTGCAATCTTTCATTTAGCAGTCAAGAGCTTAACCACTGCACCATCAGGGCTCCTTCCTATCAGGTATAGTGTAGTGAAAGGAGAGCTGGGCTGAGAAACCCTTGGTTCTAAACCTAGCTCTCTCACACATTAATTTTAGAATTGGACGAGTCACTCAAATTTGATGATTCTCTGTTTTCTCACCCATAAATGTGTTGAATACTCTCATTCAATGCCTGAGTAGCTTCACCATCAGCTACCGCTTGTTGCCAATAGTACCACTCTCCACAGGAGATGTCCTGAACCCTGGGTTCACTGTAGGTGTGAAAACTGTTCCTACTTTACCAAATACAACTGCACAGAAGCAAGGAAATACTATTGCATCATATTCTATCAATTCTAGATGCACATCACTGAATTATAATGGTTAAACAAAAATAAGATTGCTCATAGTTCATTCTTCCACAATAGGGAATGTGGCTGACACAGAGATATACTGCTTAGATCCCCCTTCAAGGAAGGTCTTGCTTCCCAGCGGCAGGGAGTACAGTAATAAAGACTTGAGTTTGTCTTTCAGGGTCCTATAAGGTCTGCCTTCAGTCCTTCCCATGTGCCTCAGCTGCAGAGAGCTGCCTCATTTGAAATCATAATGGGTCAGCCCACATCCAGTGACTTAGTGAAATGGAGTGGAAAGCCCCAGCCATTTTAGCCCAATGCAGAACACTCTGATGGGCAGTACTAGCTCCAGAGCTCCCGGCTGAGTTGGCCAAGAATTCTTTGGACCTGAATCGCAGTTCAACTTCTTCCTCACCCAGTCCTGCTTCCACTTCCTTCTTTTCTCAAGTGTTGATCTCTTGCATCTCAAACTCAGCTTCTGTACCTGCTTTTGGAGAATCCAACTTTTTTTTTTTAATTGTACTTTAGTTCAAGGTTTACAGAACAAACTAGTTTCTCATCAGTTAGTACACACATTGTTCTGTAACACTGGTTAACAACCCCATGACATGTCAACACTCTCCCTTCTCAACCCTGGGTTCCCTATTACCAGCTTTCCTGTTCCCTCCTGCCTTCCAGTCCCTGTCCCAGGGCTGGTGCACCCCTTTAGTCTTGTTTTGTTCAATGAGCCTATTCCATCTTTGGCTGAAGGGTGAACCTCAGGAGTGACCTCATTACTGAGCTGAATGTGTTTCCAGGGGTCTCAGGGTTTTGGAGAATCTAACTTTTGATAGTATATAACAGAACATGGATCCGAATCTATAGAACATTAATAGGAAACAGCTATCATGGCCCCCACATTACGACCAGAAAGGCTATTATTTACGGTGAGGGCAAAAGAACAATATTTTTGTGAGGACTTGTGTATTATACTACCCAAGTGACCTGCCTGAAAAAATTCGTCAAAGATATACTTCAAACCACCAAGAGATGAAGAAATATTAAAAACCATGAGCAGGAAAGTAGTGGCTGAAAAGTATCAATGATACACTTGAAAGTCAATTATTTAGAGATAATTGTTCTTAAAAACATTTGTTTAATAAAAAAGTAAATTTACTTTGAGAAATCTATTTTAGAATTTTGTTATATTCCTTAAGATAAAGATAATAACCTAGAAACAACCAAATAAATCATGTTTGGAAAAAATAAACCAACTCTAAATTCATTTTTTTTTTTATAATCTCATAAATTTAATGCAGTGTTTTGGCCTTGTATGTCATGAGTTGGAATCAACTCAACAGCAGTGCGTTTGGTTTTAAGGAGCCCTAATGGTACAATGGTTAAGCACTTAGCTGCTAACCGAAAAGGTTGGTGGTTTAAAGCCACCCAGAAGCTCTGCAGAAGGAAGACCTGGCAATCTGTTTCTGTAAAGATTACAACCAAGAAAACCCAATGGGGCAGTTCTATACTATCACACAGGGTCACTAGGAGGGGAAATTCGACTTGGCACCCAGCAACGACTACTCTTCGGTTGTCTGTTGAATTGGAAAACCTACACTTATTTGTGCATTCAACCACAATGACTGAGCACCTACATGTGCCAGACCCTGATAATACAGAGAGGAGGAGGACGCAGTCCCCACCCTTAAGAAGTTCACAGTTCAGCCTATTTGGGGAATGTAATCCAAAACACAAACAGGAATTATAAACGTAAGGTGGCAGAAAGAGAGGCTGTCGTCAATGCTTCTTCCGTGGAAGGTACCTATCCATTCACAGCATTTCCCCAGATGGTGGTTTACAAAGTTGACGCAAAAGTTTCTGTAATTGTGATGGTAAGAGCACACTTGAAATTTTTTAAATAAATAATGATGCAAATGTTGAGATACATTTGCCTTTAAAATGGAGCAGTGTAAAACATCCAAGCGCATGCAAGTGATCATACCATGCATTTCATGGAGTCCCAGGAAGCACACTCATGACTCAGTCAGTCAGTTGGTTTATCCCTCAGCTGACTGTTTCTAGCAGTGGTGCTTTTAACCATAATACGATGTCGATCTTTTTTAAAACTCAGCAATAGATTATTTAATTTACGCATGTTCTAAACTATTGGTGCGGTGCAATGAATTACTTAACATGGCCTTTGTAGCCATAGTTTTTGTGGCTCCCACACAATGATTGGGTGGGGCTGTGCAAATAAGGTGCTTGTGGCCCACCAAGGTGATTGGACCGCTTGCTGCTAATGCATGTAAGGTATATGGAACCTATGATGGTTAAGGTTATGTGTAGACTTATCTTGGCCATGACTTTCAGTGGTTTAGCAGTTATGTAATGATGTAGTCATCCTCCATTTGTGATCTGATGTAATTAGCCTCCATTTTGTGAAGTGTTGTAAATCCTAGCCTCTATGCCTGTGGTTATACTCCCATTTGGGAGTGAGTTGTCCGTTACATTAATGCAGCAGGATTAAAGTGGGATGTATCTTGAGTCGCCATCTTATTGGAGGGTATGATTCACACTACCACCCTTACTCCATTCACCACCTTTATCACCTTTATTCAAGTCTTGCCCTTACTTGAGTCATATCTTTTATCTTACAAGAGATAAAAGGAGAGATAATCAAGTGGGGCTGGGGGACCACTACCACTAAGAAAGAAGAGCTAGAAGTGAAGTGCATCATTTGGACCCAGGATCTCTGTGCTGAGAACCTCCTACACCCAGGAGACAGAGCTGTAACACTGGAGGCAGTAAGAGATGGAAAGAAGCAGCAGCAAAGAAACAGTGGTAGCAGAAGAGAGCAGCAGGAGATGGTGCAGTGGTCTTCCCAGTCTACGGAGCAAGAAAGCTGAGCACCTTCAGGCAGGAAGCTTGCTGGCAGAGTGGGGTGCCCCCCCGAGCACTTACTGACAGAGCTAAAGAGCTTTATAACACTTGCCCAAGCACAGCAGAGGCCAAACCGAGAGACCAAGGAGCCAAGGGCCAGGGAGGCCTGCCCATGGGCATGATTGAGAAGAAGCTGTCCTGACTAAAGAACTGTATCCTGAGTCATTTCTGATCCTGAATTATAACCTGTTAGCTCCCTAATAAACTCCATAATCGTGAGTGTTGTCTCAGTTCTGTGTGGTCACTGCAACGAATTATCAAACACAGCAGAGACGTGGAGGGTGCTATGGGAAGGAAGGCTGGTGTCAGAATTGGTAAAAAGGTTGGAGAAAGGAGGGATAGCTGACCTCTGCCTCACAGGAATCAGCCTTGGGCTGTTGATGTTGGTAATGATTCTCTCTCCTTCCCTGTGTGAAGTTAGAGGAGGTCAGATTCCTCTGCCACGCCATTTTTATAATCCGATTAAGAACGCATAGAGAATCCTGATGTCAAAATGTAATAAACAACAGGGAGCACAAAAATGATGGTGATTCTGCAAACTTACCTGAGGATCTTCTTTATTAAGGCCAGAAGTTCATTCAACCGATGAGAGTTTCACTTAGTAAATGAAGCCACCTTTTCTCTCAGAAATCACGGCTGAATTTCAATCTGTAATTACTATTAATCTAATCAAACATGATATAAAACTGTGACCTCTGCATTTATTTGCTGACTACTCATGCTTTCTTACAAATTAAAGTCAACTAAATAGGGTGTGTAAAGTGGGCTAAGGCAATGTGTCCTTATGTAAACCAAAAAAAAAAAAACCAAACCCAGGGCTGCCAAGTCGATTCCGACTCACGGCGACCCTATGGGACAGAGTAGAACTGCCCCATAGAGTTTCCAAGGAGCGCCTGGCGGATCTGAACTGCCGACCCTTTGGTTAGCAGCCGTAGCACTTAACCACTATGCCACCAGGGTTTCCGTCCTTATGTAATATGGATATTATTAAAGCTATTTAAATGAACTTGATAATATTTAAAAATATTCACCACACCAGTTGCCATCAAGTGGATTTGGACTCACGGCAACCCCATGTGCTTCAGAATAAAATTGTACTCCAAAAAGTTTTCAATGACTGATTTTTCAGAAGTAGATTGCCAGGCCTTTCTTACAAGGCACCTCTGGGTGGACCTGAACTTCTAAACTTTCAGTTAGTAGCCAAGTGCATTAACCTAAATCCATTGCCATCAAGTTGGTTCCAACTCACAGCTACCATGTAGGTCAGAGTAGAACCGCCTCACAGGGTTTTCAAAGCTGTCACCTTCACGGGAGCAGGCTGCCACATCTTTTTCCTGCTTGTGCCACCCAGGGATTCCTTTAAAATATTTCTTAAAAAAGAATATACTCACCTAATATTTTTACTTAAAATCACTTATTTATCTCAGGTCATACAAAATGACACTTTTTAATATTCATAACATAATTGTTACAAATATAAATCATTAGCCAAAAAATGTCAAGAAATACTGCTGTACAAAAATCACTACCTTAGCAAAAAATGCAAGTCTCATTTTGAGGGTCTTTGGTATGTAGTCTAGGTCAGTCACAAAACTAAGTAACTTTGGGTTATCTGTATGGGTCCCCTCTTCCCCTTTTCCAACATGGGGATTATACTACCCGTCCTGCCTTCATTTGCAAGGTTATTACAGGGTTAATGTATGAGAAGGTGCTCTATAAATTGTAAGCACTCTACAAATGTATGGGGAGTGTGTGTTTGTCAGAAGAAAGCCCTCAGCCAGCTCAGCTACTAACAGAGATCAGGATCGAGGTCAGGGCTGTGACCCTGGGCAAGTTAACGTCTCTAATTCCCTCATCTACCAAACATGGGCAGGCTCATTGGGAGACTCAAATGAACAAATATGGAGCCAGTCTATAAATTACAAAGTATTATATAATGTAAGGAAGCCCTGGTGGCATAGTGGTTAAGAGCTACGGCTGCTAACCAAGAGGTCAGCAGTTCAAATCCACTAGGCACTCCTTGGAAACTCTATGGGGCAGTTCTATTCTGCCCTATAGAGTATAATGTGAAACATTGTTGTATATTAATTATACATTCCAATCAATTGTCTTCATGAACTTGAATCCTTGGCAAGGGAAAAATGCATCAGAAATATATTTGTAAGGGGTAATGTAGTGGAGGAGAGAATAGCCTTAGGTTCTATTGGGTTCCGGTAGACTTTGTGCCAGATCTTATTCTTGCTGTGAACTTGGGCAAGTTTCCTGACCTTTCTGGGCCTCAGTTTTCCCCTCAGTGAAATGGGAATAATAATATTTTTCCTGTACATATTATTTTATCCTGAAAATAATCTAAGATACTACATATAAAGTAGTAACTGATATTACTACTATGACTGGGAAGCACTTTTAAGCTCAGTCTTAGGTTCAGTTACGTGACTTTGATGAAGCATCTTCAGTCCTCAGCTCTTCAGTTTTCCCATCTGCAAATATGGCTTGGATGGGATGATATATATATGTGAGATTCCTAGCAGAGCAGGCACTTGTCAAATGGCGGTCTCCCCCTTCGTTTGGAGAGAGTTTAAAACATATAGTGTGGGAAATGCACTAGGTTGCAAAGCAAAAGATCCAGGCTTGTACCTGGCTCTGCCACTAGCTAGGAAAATATCTTTGCAGGTGTCATGTAAAATCCCTGTGCCTCAGTTTCTTCATCTCCAGATGAACAGGGTTGGAGGGTGTGATCGCTAAAGAAGCTATAGCTCCAGAGAGTCTATGATTTGTGCAGTCAGCTATGAAAGACATGGCCACATACACTCCTCTTTCTCCCATGTTAAGTGCATCTTCGGAAGATAAAGATCACACACTGCACGTGAAATCCAAAGTCACCTTCCCAACAGCAGGCTCAGGAAAACATTATCCCAGAATCACTTTAGAGTGAAATATCCTCACTGTTAGGTCCATACCTGAAGTCCGAAGAATGGCAGGAATAAAAAGACAGATGAGGCCCTGTACTGCAGGCATTTATGCTGAAATGTGCCATTAGAGTTGATTTACGGGGCATGTAAAATGATTTGAACCTACCTCTGAGTTCAGCCCCACAGACATTATCTCATACGTGCTTTCAAAATGACAGATTCTACTGCAAAACCCAAGCCAATCTCTCTGCCAGACTCCCAGCCCTAAATCCTGGAATGGTACCTCCTCAACAGCCAACTCGTCAACAGAATCCATCAGAATTTATACAAGGTTCTAAATACATGAAAGTGGGAGTCTTGAATCCTAGAAGTTAATGTTTCATCACGGGTCTCCAATGACAGCCCCCGAGAAGGGCCACACAGCTCTCCAGGAGAGGGTCAGGCTGGATCAGACGGCTGGCTTGGTCAGGCGTCGTTAGAGTTGTCCCCAGGAGAGAGGTTGGGAGTGGCAGCCACTGAGAGCAGGAGAGGAGAGATGAAGACAGGAGGGCAATGTCTAGAGATTAGGACGGTCCTTGAATCCGGAAGCCAGACAGTAGAGACTATCAGCTAACAGGGAATGAGGGGACAAGAAGGGACTTTTATTCAGCATCTACAGTGTATGGAGCACAGTTCGAGTGCTTTCTGTATGTGACACCGTTTGATTCTTACGTTACTAGGAAGTAAGCAGTATGGTCCCCATTTTACAGATGAGGAAGATGAGACTCGGAGAAGTGACTTACCATGCAAGCCTCGGCGGAGACTTTCCCCGGCTCTGCCGCGGTCCCCGCCTCCCTCGCAGCCCCTGAGCCAGGGCTTCTAACTGCGGCTTGGCTTGACCACGCTGCGGCCATAGCCACACTTGAACCTACCCGCCGAATCCTGCGCTTGCGCAAACCAAGATTTGGGCGCATGCGCAGGACCTGAAGAGCTGCGTACTCTGTCCTTGGGCCTGAACATCACTGACATGATTCAGCATGGGGACCTCCAAATGTGGACGTGGGAGGGCTAAGGGCAGAGAGTTCTGGGCACCAAACCCAACCCTGAGACGCCATTGGAAATAAAAAGCTCCCCAACCCCCTCAGACAGTGAGCACAGGGCTGAACAGTCCCTAGACCCGGTGTTGCTCCTTGTCTGCGCAGACAATAAGTTGACACTTTGTTTCTCTTGCAACTGGCGATGTGGCGTCTGTCTTATTTCCATTGGCTAATAGGACAAGAACCTTCGTTCGGTTACACCATGAGTCACAAGTAGTCAATGAGCCAAGCAACCCAAGAACTCACTTCAAACTCTGTGTCCCATTCAAGTTAATCCCTGCTAAAACACTAGTGAAAAATCCTCATAACTAGACCAATAAGTGACATTATGATACAACAAAACTAAACCAACTCAGTGCCGTCGAGTCGATTTTGACTCATAGCAACCCTGTGGGACAGAGTAGAACTGCCCCATAGAGTTTCCAATTATGACATTATGATAAACAGACAAAATATTGAAGTTCTTAAGGATTTCATTTTACTTGGGTCCACAATCAACGGCTATGTAAGCAGGAGTCAAGAAATCAAATGACACATCACATTGGGCAAATCTGCAGCTAAAAACCTCTTTAAAGTGTTAAAAAGCAAAGATGTTCCTTTGAGGACTAAGGTACCCCTGACCCAAGTCATGGTATTTTCAATTGTCTCATTCGCATGTGAAAACTGGACAGTGAATAAGGAAGACTGAAGAAGAATCGATGCCTCTAAATTACAGTGTTGGTGAAGAACAGTGAATACACCATGACCTGCCAGAAGAATGAACACAACTGTCTTGGAAGAAGTACCACCAAAATGCACCTTAGAAGCAAGGATGGCAAGATCTTACGTACTTTGGACATGTTATCAGGAAGGACCATTCCCTGGAGAAGGACGTCAGGCTTGGTAAAGTAAAGGGTCAGCAAAAAAGAGGAAGACCCTCAATGACATGAACTGACACAGTGGCTGCAACAATAGGCTCAAACAAAACAGCAATTGTGAGGCAGAGGACTAGGCAGTGTTTCATTCTGTTGTACGTAGGGCCGCTATGGGTTGGAACTGACTTGAAGGCACCTAACAATAACAAGGGCTTAATGTGGGATTTTAACCTACTTCCCAGGTTATCTGCTCTTTTATAAGAAATTTCTGAAATTTTCAGAAGAATCCCTGAGTACCTAAAGAAAACGTTGGCCATCTCACTAGAAAAACACCCTAATCATGCACTATCCTCATAAATCAAGAGCATGAACTGACCATAGAGTGCCCTAGAATGTCACATAACTGAATGGAGAAAGCATGGCACCCAGATAAGGAGTCAAGAGATGCGGATTCTATTCCCAGCTATCACTGACTTACATCGTGGCTTTGGGAAAAAATCACTGAACGGCTCCCCTAAGTTCTATTCCAGTGCATGTTCAGAATAATTCTATGTGTTCTGTAGAAGCTATGCAGTTGTGTAAGCCATTATATGTAACACAGGAGGGGAGTTATTTATCAGGTACTTACTGATTAATAAAATTTGATTATGATTCAATTATTCTGGCCAGCTAACATATGTAAACCCATTGCCATTGAGTCGATTCCCACTCATAGCTACCCTACAGGACAGAGTAGAATTGCCCTGTAGGGTTTCCAAGGAGTGACTGGTGGATTCAAACTGCCCACCTTTTAGTTAGCAGCCGACCTCTTAACCACTGCACCACCAGGGCTCTGCTAATATACGTAGCTCTAAAGAAATAAATTATCCCCCACCCTACTCCTCCCTCTTTTTATGGAATGGGATGGTAAGACACAACATTTCTGTGCATTTGGCCAAGACAGAGCTCCCCAATCTCAGATTGGGTGAGCAGAAGACAGCCGTTTATTCTTGCTTGGCCTTTAAGCTGTAAACGTTATCCAACGGACATCATTGCAATACAATCTGTGACAACCACACTTTCGGAATGCCGTCCCGATGACATTCTGAACTTCAGTTGCAGATGAAAAATACACACGACAAATCCTTGCTGATTTAACTACAGCGCCAGTGGTGTGTGACTTGAAAGCTTTCATAGGCTCCTAAATAACCCTAATTTTTAATAAATACCTTAAAGCCTGACTTTCAAAAGTACAGACATTTTCTTCCCATTTCTTTCCAAAACAGTGTTTCCAAGTGTGATGGTTAAGGTTGTGTATCAGCTTGGCTGGACTATGATCCTCAGTGGTTTGACAGTTATGTAATGATGCAATCTGGCAGCGTGTAATGATGTAGTTATCCTCCACAATGTGATCTGACATGTCAGCCAATCAGTTCTAAAGGGAGTTTTCTTGGGTGTGTGGCTTGCATCCTCTAGATAGATAGATAGGGAGATAGATAGATGATAGATAGATAGGTGTTCTGGAAAACTCACTTGCTTGCTCTGAATCCTACATCTGGCTTGTCATTGTTTGACTTCTGGTTCTTGGGACTTAAGCCAGCCACCTATTGCCTTACCTGCAGATCTTGGATCCATCAGGCTCCACAGCCCATGAGGCAGCGGCCTACCATCTGACCTGCTGATCTTGGGCTTGTTGATGCCTGACCCACGGCCTTGGGACCTGCCAGCCTCTACAACCACATGAGCCATTTCCTTGAGATAAATCTCTCTCTCTCTCTCTCTTTATATATGCATATGTATGTAAAGAGAGAGGAAACCCTGGTGGCGTAGTGGTTAAGTGCTACAGCTATTAACCAAAGGGTTGGCAGTTCAAATCCGCCAGGCGCTCCTTGGAAACTCTATGGGGCAGTTCTACTCTGGCCTATAGGGTCGCTATGAGTCAGAATCGACTCGACGGCATTGGGTTTTGGGGTTATAAAGAGAGAGAGAGAGAGATACACACTTCACTGGTTTTGCTTCTCTTAGAGTACCCAGCCTAAGACGCTAAGTTTAGTGCTACCTATACTAAAAAAAAGGAACCCTGGTGGAGCAGTGGTTAAGAGTTCAGCTGCTAACCAAAAGGCTGGTGGTTCAGATCCACCAGCCGCTCCTTGGAAACCCTGTGGGGCAGCTCTAATCTGTCCTATAGGGCCGCTATGAATCAGAATCGACTCAACGGCAACAGGTTTGGTTTTTTATAATTAAAAAATAACAATAATAATAAAAAGTCAAGCATTTTCCTGGTGTGGTGTATATTATAGCAATATAGCAGAGAGAGGTTAAAGGGTAAATTTTGGGATCAGGCAGACCTGGGCTCCCCAGTGGCCCGATATGTTGGACCTTGGACAACTGATTTAATCTCTTTAAGCCTCAGTTTGCACATCTGTCAGATGAAGGATGATTCTCACCTCATTGGGGCTGTTAGAATTTAATGAAATAATATAGGACGGCCAGGAACACAGTGCCTGGCACAGAGAAACCATTCAATCCCAATTTGTCTAAGACCAATGGTACGTCAGCTCTCAACAGTTTCCTATTTTGAGAGGGTTTTCAAAAGAATTCCAAATTCTACAGAAAATTACTGAATCACTACCGTAGCCTTCAAGTTTCTGCTCAGCCTGAGATCCCTCTGCAAATGAGATCTTACAGTTGGTAGGAAATTTTCCCCATGGTAAATATTTAAATGAATAACCACATCCCAGCTACTCTTGGGAAAGAAACAATTTAAGAAAAGCCTTCAAGGAATTTTTTTCTAAATGAAAAGGAGCTGTTCCCTAGCCACATCTCTCTGCGAGGGTTGACAGGCCCTGATGGGGCTGCTGATAATGAAGAACAGAGAGTTGGCACCAGGTTATGATTCAATCTAAACCAGGCTGAAGTCCCTGGGCTAAGGGACTGTCCCTGTAACACACCCACAGACAGGCTGAGCAGAGCACCCATCATCCTCTCTGTTCGGTGTTTCCAAACAAAACTTCACACATTAGTGGTTCCCCTCTCACCTGGAATTTCTGGGCTGAAGGCTATCAGAAGGAATTTGCCACTTCTGGGGACTGTTTTCTGGAGCCCTAGTGGCAAGGTGGTTAAGAGCTCGGCTGCTAACCAAAAGGTCAGCAGTTCAAATCCACCAGGCGCTCTTCGGAAACCCTATGGGGCAGTTCTACTTTGTCCTATAGGGTCTCTATGATAGCAATTAACTCAACGGCAACAGGGTTAGGGACTGTTTTCTGTGAGTGAACCAACAGGTATAAATCAGAACGAAGAAACAGAACTCAATTTCTGTACAAGACAGATCATGATTGTTATTACTCAGATTTCCAGGATCAGAAAACTAACTGGATTTTTTTTAACTCCCAAAGAGACTTCCGGAAGATTTTTTCATTCACCCACTCAATAAACAGAGTATCTACTCTGTGCCAAGGAGTAGTGACGTTTTAATGGTAGAATTCTCCCCTTCCGTACGAGAGGCCTGGATTCGATTCTGGCCAGTGTACCTCACACGCAGCCATCATCCGTCTGTCAGCGGAGGCTTGTGTGTGGCTATGACGTTGAACAGGTTTCAGTGGAACTCCCAGACTAGGAAGAAAGGCCTGATGATCTACTTCCAGAAGTTAGTCAATATAAACACATGGATCACAATAGAAAATGTTTCTAGACATGGCCAAATGTCCCCTGGGGGACAAAATTACACTCATTTGAGAACCGTTAACTTAAGGTCACATAGCTGGTAACGATAGAGCTAGGACCAGAAAGGAGGTCCTACCACACCTGCCTGGAATAGTGTTGACAGTAATATCACAGAGACAGAAAACGGTTTCATTTTCCCTTTCCCTGTACCCTGACATTCAGCGTAATTTTGAATGGCCATGTCCTTCCATGAAACTTTCCTATGGCTCCTTTACTCCCTCAACCAATTGCTTTCGAACACTTTTGCTATTTCCTATAGACCTGTGAGAGGAATCAACATCAGTGCTGTACAATATTTAGATAAGTAGGAATCTTCAAAGTACAATGGTTAATTTATTGGGGATTTTATAAATGCTGAGTATCAAAAATCAAGGCAAAGCCCCTGAATAGGAAACATTTTCAAACAAAACAAATCAAAGAAAAAAAGTAAAGAGAAAACCTCTTCTCCTGAGGCTTATGGTCTCTGGATATCGTTCCCAAGATAATAGAAAAAGACAGAAATGGTAGAAGAATTGATAGAATATTCTAACATTTTTATTTATGAAATCTTTCTGAAAATTTCTCTTTGAGTTAGGTTGGTCCAGAACATCAGCTGATTCCCCGGAAACGCACCATGTCTGCAGTTCTCAAAGGTGAGCCCTGGCCAGCCCCATCAGCATCACCTGGGAATCTCTCAGAAATGCAAATTCTCAAGTGCCACCCCTAACCTACTGAATCGGAATCTCTAGGAGCAAGTGCTAGCAATCTGGTTTAACAACCTCTCCAGGTAATCTGACGCAGCCTAAATTTTGAGAACCAATGAACTACACCATCTGAGCTGCACAATCTCCTAAAACTCTTCCAACCAAATAGATCCTTATTTTGCTCTAAGTTGACCCAAAGGTCTTCACACACTAACCATTGGGGAAACATATAAAACACCTGACAGTCCTAATAAAAAAAAAAAGTCCTAATAAATACCTGCAATTAACCTTTAACCTTTATCCCAGATATTTACTCACCTCCTTTAATATTAACTTATAAAGATGGACTTTATGATTTTCTCCCTAGTACAATCATAATAAAACATTGGTTGAAGAATGAAATAAAATGTTCTCTCCTTCTCTCAAGGAAAATTTTTGCTAAGGTAGTTAGTTCAGGGATGGGTACATGACTCAATTCAGACCAATAACATGAGGGGCAACCCAGAATTGTTGTAAGACTGCTGCCTCTAGACTACTGGATATAGACAATGAGGCATAACTGCCATTGGCTGCATCCTACAACCCTGGAGGGAACTGCCACCCTAGTGGCAGCAGAGTGCAGAGCTTGAAAAAAAAGGAAAAGGGTCCTCAGTGAACCACTGCATCAACCAACCCTGAAGCTCATGGTATCTCTGGACTTCCAGGTACATGACCCAACAACCAAAAAAACCCACTGCCATCGAGTTGACTCCGACTCATAGTGACCCTATTAGACAGAGTAGACCTGCCCAATAGGATTTCCAAGGAGCGTCTGGTGGATTCAAACTGCCAACCTTTTGGTTAGCAGCCGTAGCTCTTAACCACTACACCACCAGGGTTTCCTGTTGACCCAATACATATCTTTATCTTTTAATCCAGTTCAACCCAATTTGGTTCCAGTTTTCCATTACTTGCAGCACAGATCATCCCAGCTGCTACATTCTAACCATTCCAACTTCTTTGGTCTTTTGGGCAGACATGCCCTCTAGAGTGGTAATGGGAATATCCCCTTTTCTAAATTAATGGAGTTCTAATTTAAAAAAAATTTTCTAGACCATTTATATTTTTGAAAAATTCTCCAGTTTTCTGGATTTGCCAAGTTTATATTAATAATAGCAATAACAAAAATATCTCCTACGTCTATCGTGCTTAGTATGTACCAGGCCTGTTCTAAGTACTTGACATGAGCTAATTCATTTAGTCCTGACAACAATCCTACAATACAGATACAGCCATTATTTCAATTTTACAGATGGATAGACTGAGGCACAGAGAGGTTCACATACCTAGCAGGTACTAGATCCAAGATTAGAACCCAGAGAATGTGGTTCCAGAATTTGTACTCTGAACAACTACATCACATTGCCAGAACTTCTTAAACGGATTTTAAACCACAGTGGCCATCTCGTCCCTTTCCAAACCATAGTTCATACTGTTTCTAGAGTGATCTTCAAAAACAAACCTAGTCATGCCCTGCTTTCTACTGATTCCCCATCACCCACAGTACAAACTTCCACTAGCCTGTGTGATATTTTTGAGGGTGCAGGTGGCGTCTTACTCTTTGCTGCATCTCCTGGGTTATAGGTCATCATCTAGAAAGTACTCAATAAATGTTTATTTAAATAAATGAATGAATGACTAAGACAAGAGAGAAAAGTGCTTACAGACTATTGGCCAGGGAGGACATATCATAAGCATGAAAAGACAGAGTTAATAGAAAGTAGTTTAGACTATGGAACCAGACTGCTTTGGTTTGAATATCTGCTACTCATCAAGGGTGCAAACTTGAAATCTGCAATACTTGCCTTCTACCTTCCTGAATGTGTTCATCAGCAAAACGGCAGTACCAACCTCATAGGGCTGATATGAGAACTAAGTTAATACATAATAAAACACTTAGAACAGAGCACATGGGCTCTAGGGTCAGATAGCCTGGCTTCTACTCTCATCTCTATTACCTGCTTGCTGGGTTACCCTAGGCAAGCCTCTTAAAATCTGTAAGTTTCGGCTTCCTCATATTTTAAATTAGAGTAATAATAGTACCTGAGGAGGTTGTTTTAAATGTTAAAGAAGACAACTTGTAACACTGTTAACACAGTACCTGACTTACAGTAAACACTCTATGAATATCAGCTCTTAATTTGACGGAAGGCTAAGAGCAAACCGAGGGCAGTGGTGGTTTAGTGGTAGCATTCTCACCTTCCATGCCAGAGACCTGGGTTCTATTTCCAGCCACCGCACTTCATGTACAGCCACCACACACCTGTTGGTGGAGGCTTGCATGTTGCCATGATGCTGAAAAGGTTTCAGTAGAGCTTCCAGGCTGGGAAGGAAGTCCTGGCCGTCTAATTCCGAAAACCAGCCAATGAAAACCCTATGGACCACAATGGTCCCATCCCCAACAGGTCATGGGCAGTGTTTCATTTCACTGTACATGAGGTCTCCATGAGTTGGGGCCTACTTGACCGCTAACAACAAACAGGGGCAAATTACTGAATTTCTTTGTATTTTGTCTCCCCTTCCCTAAAAATGGGCGCAATTTTAGCACCTCCCTCAAAAATTGCAAGAATTAATAAAATAATGTGTGAAAAGACCATGATATTGTGCCCGGTAGAGAGTAGGTGTTCAGACAATGCTAGTTTTTGTTTATACTATGTTGTTGCTGTTGTTGGGCACTATTGAGTCAGTTCCCACTCATAGCAACCCCACCACCTGACAGAGTAGACCTGAGTCACAGGGTTTAACTTGGCTGTAATCTTTACGGAAGCAGATCACCAAGTCTTTCCCCTGTGGAGCTGCTGGCTGGGTTCGAACCACTAAACTTTTGGTTATATGCAGAGCACTGAACCATAGCATTACCAGGGCTTCTATATTATACTACACTATACTAAACTAATACTATACTATACTAATAGAATACTATATTAGTACCATATATGCTATACTATACTAATAAGATACTATACTAATACTGTACTATACAACATACTATACTATACCAATAGTATACTATACTAATACTATTTCATTTCACTTGGATCCACAACCAACAGCGATGGAAGCAGCAGTCAAGAAATCAAAAGACGCATTGCACTGGGTAAATCTGCTGCAAAGGGCCTCTTTAAAGTGTTGAAGAGCAAAGATGTGACCCTGAAGACTAAGGTGCGCCTGACCCAAGCCATGGTATTTTCAATCACATCATATGCATGTGAAACCTGGACAACGAAAAAGGAAGACCGAAGAAGAGTTGACGCCTTTGAATTGTGGCGTTGGCGAAGAATATTGAATGTACCATGGACTGCCAAAAGAACGAACAATTCTGTCTTGGAAGAAGTGCAGCCAGAATGTTCCTTAGAGGCAAGCATGGTGAGACTGCGTCTTACATACTTTGGACATGTTGTCAGGAGGGATCAGTCCCTGGAGAAGGACATCATGCTTGGCAGAGTACAGGGTCAGTGGAAAAGAGGAAGACCCTCAATGAGGTAGATTGACACAGTGGCTGAAATAATGAGCTCAAGCATAATAACGATTGTAAGGATGGCGCAGAACCAGGCAGTGTTTCGTTCTGTTGTGCGTAGGGTCGCTATGAGTCGGAACAGACTCAATGGAGTCTAACAACAACGACAACAATACTATACTATACTATAATATATTAATACTGCACTATACTATATTCTATACTATACTATACTAATACTATGCTATACTATATACTATACTAAGACTATGCTATATTAATACAATACTATACTAATTTTTTATACTAATACTGTACTATACTGTATACTATGGTATACTAATACTATACAATACTAATACTATCCTGTGCTAATATTATACTATAGTAATACTACACTACACTATACTATAAAACCGTCTGAACATATAGGAAGAAGTAACTAAGGAAAGGAAAAGAAGAGGAGGCAAGAACAGAAAAAGGGAGGTGATAGAATAAAAGGAAACTAGAGGGTTTTTTAGGTAGAGGGGAGGGGAGCGAAGCCCTGGGCCAGATATGCTTGATGCCAGATATGCTGAGGTACAGGCTGCAGACCAGTCAGAGATCACCCGGTCAGACAGGCCAGAGTCACCTGATAGCAACAAATGACCACAGATGACAACCCGCCCTGAGGATCTGAGGATAGCCTGCTACTATCCAAGCAAGCTCACAAAGTAACTGTGATTTATTTTTCTTCCTTGCCCTCTATATCCAATCAGCCAAATTCCACTGATTTCAATCACAGTTGAAAACGTTCATCCTCACATTAACCATTGTCCATAACTTAAGAGCCACACAGGTTTCTCTGGAAATGGAACATCCGAAAGTAGCCTTTATCTGAAGGTAAACTTGCGAGTTAGACAATGAGAACTCTGCGCCTTCATGGCAGTCTCTTTCGCTCTTTCATCACGTTTCTCTCCTTCTTTCCTTCTCATTTAGCTTTTTTTTTTTTTTCCTTTGTTCTGGACTCATGGAGACCCATACTCAACAGAACAAAACACTGCCTGGTCCTGTGCCATGTTTGCAGATCCGACTGTTGTGATCCATAAGGTTTTCACTGGCTGATTTTTGGACGTATATCACCAGGCCTTTCTTCCTAGTCTGCCTTAGTTAGGAAGCTCCACTGAGACCCATTAAGCATCTTAGCAACACACAAGCCTCTACTGACAGACAGGTGATGACTTCGCATGAACTGTATTGGCCAGGAATCAAACCAGTGTCTCCCGCACAGAAGGTGAAAATTCCACCACCGACCCACCATTGCCTTCTTTTGTCCAATCAAAACCAGTTGCTGTCTAGTCAATTCTGACTCACGACACCATGTGTGTCAGAACAGAACTGCACTCCAGAGTTTTTTTGTTTTGTTTTGTTTTAATTGTGCTTTAGATGAAAGTTTACAGCTCAGTTTAATTTCTCATACAAAAATTTATACACATATTGTTATGTGGTGCTAGTTACAATCTCTATAATGTGACAGCAAACTCCCCCTTTCCACCCAGGGTTTCCTGTGTCCATCCAACCAACTCCTGTCCCTTTCTGCCTTCTCATCCTGCCAATGGACAGAAGCCACCCATTTGGTCTTGTGTGTCTGCTTGAACTAAGAAGCACACTCTTCACAAGTATTATTTTATGTTTTAAAGTCCAGTCTAATCTTTGTCTGAAGAGTGGGCTTCAGAAATGGCTTTGGTTCTGGGTTAAGAGTGTTCAGGGGCCATGGCTTCCAGGGTTCCTGCAGTCTCAGTCAGACCATTAAGCATGGTCTTTTTACATGAATTTGAGTTCTGCTCCACACTTTTTTCTTGCTTTGTCAGGGGCTCTCTATTGTGTTCCCTGTCAGGACAGTCATTGATGGTAGCTGGGCACCATCTAGTTCTTCTGGTTTCAGGCTGATGACGTCTCTGGTTTATGTGGCCCTTTTGTTTCTTGGGCTAATATTTTCCTTGTGTCTTTGGTGTTTTTCATTCTCCTTTGTACCAAGTTGGTTGGGACCAATTGATACACCTTAGATGGCCACTCACTAGCTTTTAAGACCCCAGGCACCATGCACCAAAGTGGAATACAGAACATTTTCTTGATAAACTTTGTTATGCCAATTGACCTAAATGTCCCCCCGAAACATTGTCCCAGACCCCAGCCCCTGCTACTCCGTCCCTCAAAGTGTTTGGTTGTATTCAGAGAACTTCTTAGCTTTTGGTTTAGTTCAGTTGTGCTAACTTCCCCTGTATTGTGTGTTGTCCTTCTCTTCACCTAAGGTGATTCTTGCCTACTATCTAGTTAGTCAATTCCCCTCTCCTTCTGTCCCTCCCCCACACATTTGGTTCTTGAAAAGGTTAAAGATAATTATCATTCAGTTTTAGGAACTAACTTTCACAAATACCTAAAAGATATTTTTATCCCCCCTTCCGTGATTACTGATACGTTGTTGTTGCTGGGTACCATCAAATTGGTTCCGACTCATAGTGACCCTCTGTACAACAGAACGAAACACTGTCCAATCGTGTGCCATCCCCACAATCATTGCTATGTTTGAACCCATTGTTGCAGCCACTGTGTCAATTCATCTCATTGAGGGCTTTCCACTGTTTCAATGACCATCTACTTTACCAAACATGATGTCCTTCTCCTGGGACTAGTACCTCCTGATAACATGTCCAAAGTACTTGAGACAAAGTCTTGCCGTCCTTGCTTCTAAGGAGCAATCTGGCTGTACTTTTTCTAAGGCAGATTTGTTTGTTCTTCTGGCAGTCCATTCAGTATTCTTCACCAACACTGTGATTCAAAGGCATCAATTCTTCAGACTTTCTCATATTGTACAGCTTTCACATGCATATGAGGTGATTGAAAATACCATGGCTTGGGTCAGGTGCACCTTAGTCTTCAAAGTGACGTCTTTGCTTTTTAACACTTTAAAGAGGTCTTTTGCAGCAGATTTACCCAATGCAATATGTCGTTTGATTTCAAGACTGGGGCTTACATGGGAGCTGATTGTGGATCCAGGTAAGATGAAATCCTTAACAACTTCAATCTTTTCTGTTTATCATGATGTTGCTTATTGGGCCAGTTGTGAGGATTTTTGTTTTCTTTATGTTGGGGTGCAATCCATACTGAAGGCTGTAGTCTTTGATCTTCATCAGTAAGTACTTCAAGCCCTCTCACTTTCAGCAAGCAAGGTTGTGTCATCTGCATATCGCAGATTGTTAATTAGTCTTCCTCTAATCCTGATGCCGCATTCTTCTCCATATAGTCTATCTTCTCAAATTATTTGCTCAGCATACAGACTGAATAAGTATGGTGAAAGGATACAACCCTGACGCATATCTTTCCTGACCTTAAACCATGCATTATTCCTTTGTTCTGTTCAAAAGACTGCTTCTTGGTCTGTGTACAGGTTCCCCAAGAGCACAATTAAGTGTTCTGGGATTCCCGTTCTAAGCAATGTTACCCATAATTTGTTATAATCCACACAGTCAAATGCCTTTGCATAGTCAATAAAACACAGGTAAACATCTTTCTTGTATTCTCTGTTTTCAGCCAAGATCCATCTGGCATTAGCAATGTTATCCCTCATTCCACGTCCTCTTCTGAAACCAGCTTGAATTTCTGGCAGTTCCCTGCAGATGTACTGCTGCAATCGCTTTTGAATTGCCTCCAGCAAAATCTTACTTGCATGTGATACTAACGATATAGTTTGATAATTTCCACATTCTTTTGGATTACCTTTCCTCGGAACAGGCACAAATATGGGTATCTTCTGGTCAGTTGGCCAGGTTGCTGTCTTCCAAATTTCTTGGCATAGATGAGTGAGTGTCTCCAGCACGGCATCCATTTGTTGAAACATCTCATCTGGTGTTCGGTCAATTCCTGGAGCTTTGTTTTTTGCCAATGCCATCGGTATAGCTTGGACTTCTTCCTTCAATACCACCAGTTCTTAATCATATGCTACTGCCTAAAATGGTTGAATGTCAACCAATTATTTTTGGTACACTGACCCTGTTTATTTTTTCCATCTTCTTTTGATGCTTCCTGCATCGTTCAATATTTTGCCCACAGAATTCTTCAATATTACAACTCAAGGCTTGAATTTTTTCTTAATTTCTTTCAGCTTGAGAAATGCCCAGTATGTTCTTCCCTTCGGGTTTTCTAACTCCAGGTCTTTGCACCTATCATCATAATACTTTACTTTGTCTTCTCAAGATGTCTTTGAAACCTTCTGTTCAGGTCGTTCACTTCACCATTCTTCCATTTGCTTTAGTTGCTCTATGTTCAAAAGCAAATTCCAGAGTCTGTTCTGACATCCACTTTGGTCTTCTCTTTCTTTCCTGTCGTTAATAACCTTTTGATTACTTCATGTATGGTATCCTTGATGTCATCCCACAACTCATCTGCTCTTCTGGCATTCGCGTTCAATGCATCACATCTATTCTTGAGATGATCTCTAAATTTGGGTGGGAGTATACTCAAGATTGTATTTGGGCTCTCGTGGACTTGTTTTAATTTTCTTCAGCTTCATCTTGTACTTGCATATGAGCAATTGATGTTCTATTCCACAGGTGGCCTCTTGCCTTGTTCTGACTGCTGATCCTTGTTCTGACTGGTAATATTTAGTTTCTCCATCGTCTTTCCACAGATGTAGTCGATTTGATACCTGTGTATTCCATCCAGCAAAGTCCACATGTATAGTTGCCATTTATGTTGTTGAAAAAATGTATTTGCAATGAATAAGCCATTGGTATTGCAAAATCCTATCATGCAATTTCTGACATTTCTAGCAGCAAGGTCATGTTTTCCAACTACTGATACAACTTTCACATTCAAATCACCAATAATTATCAATGCGTCTTGATTGCATGCATGGTCAATTTCAGAAGTTGGTAATAATCTTCAATTTCTTCATCTTTGGCATTAGTAGTTGGTGTGTAAATCTGAATAATAGTCATATTAACTGGTCTTCCTTGTAGGCATATGGATATTATTCTATCACTGGCAGTGTTATGCTTCAGGATAGATCTTGAAATGTTCTTTTTGACGATGAATCCAATGTCATTCCTCTTCAATTTGTCATTCCCAGCATAGTAGACCATGATTGTCTGATTCAAAATGGTCAATACCAGTCCATTTCAGCTCACTAATACCTATGATATCAAACTTTATGCATTCCATTTCATTTTTGACGATTTCCAATTTTCCTAGATTCATACTGTGTACATTTCGCATTCCAATTATTAATGATATTTGCAGCTGTTCTCATTTTGAGTAGTGCCACATCAGCAAATGAAGGTTCCAAAAACTCAACTCCATCCACGTCATTAAGGTCAACTCTACTTTGAGGTGGCACAGCTCTTTTCGAGTAGTGTTTTGAATGCCTTTCAGCCTGAGGGTCTCACCTTCTGGCAATATCAGACAATGTTCCACTGCTATGCATAAGATTTTCACTGGCCAGTTTTTCCAGAAATAGACTGCCAGGTCCTTCTTTTTAGTCTCTTACTCTGGAAGCCCCACTGAAACCTGTCCACCATGGGTGACCCTGTTGGTGTTTGAAATACTGGTAGTATAGCTTCCAGCATCACAGCAACACACAAGACACCACAGTACTACAAAGCTGACAGACACATGGTTAATCATTATTCATTATTATTGTTATTATTTTACATATGATTTAATATTGTAAGATGCCTTGAAACTTTTTTTGAATTAGACAAACATAACTTATAAAAATACCAGATCAACATAGAATGCAAAATATCCCCTGAAAGAATTAAGAAAGGAAGGAGAGAGGGAGGGAGGGAGGAAAAAAAGGAAGGAAGGAAATGTGATATGCACGTTTTATTATTTTTATTCTTTCCCTAAAAGTTAAGGCTTTTAAAATATTGCTGGTAAACTGAGGGTTCCATTACATATGCCCTGAGGCCTTTCTTTATTAAGAAATTCTATGACCTTCTTGAAACTGAAGGTCTTGAAAAACCAAAACATAAAAGTTGAGGGAAGGCGTTATTATTTGACAACGGTAACTACGGTTCAAGTGTAATAGAACTTTAATCCTATAGGGACGATTTCGGGTTGGTGGAAAACCCTCTCCTCTCATGCTTTCCTTGATGGTTTATGCATTGCACCACAGGGTACGGCACCCTATCGGAGGGTATTGACTGAAGACCTTTTGATGAACTCCTAGGCATTCCGCAATCCACAGCAAAGCAAGATCGCTGCCAAATCGATCCACATCCTGGGGGCCAAAGAAACACCACCTAAGGGAATTTGTTTTATTTTGTGTTTTTAATTATAGTTTAACTCAGAGGAGAGAACGAGATTACTCTGAACATTTTCTCAAAGAAAAGGTAAAACCAAATCAATGCGAACAGCCAAGTTGTTACATAGAAAGCAGTACCAAATATTAGCTCACTCACAGGGTGTCACGTCAAATGGAAAAGGTACCTCTGTTTTTCCAGAACATTCCCTCTGCAGAGTTTAATGCAGGGGGACGGAGCGCTCCCAGTTTTGAACGCTGCCACTCCACAACCATCTCCGCCTCTCTGAATTAATTCCTTCCTGCACCACACAGATGTCATCGATTTTGCAGAAGTGGAAAAGCAAAATCTCAGCAAAACAAAGTGCTGTGTGCCTTTAATTTCTTCCCGTTAAACACTACGGTTTTTACCTATACCACAAACAGAGGAAAAGGCAGTCTTTCATCAAAAGTACAGAGGGAAACCAGCAATGTAAAGACAAGAAACCACATACACGTGATAATACTTCTCACCTTCCAGAAAATATTAACTTGGTGCCAGTGGTTTCTCATTGTTCCTGTCGACCTTGATGGTCCCCAGGGCAGCTGCCCGCCATCGCAGGCTGTACACCCCAGGGGGAGCTACTCACATTGTTGTCTATATGAGTAATGATCCCTGGAGTCAGGCAGTATGCAACATGCCCAGTCATGCATGGCGGCTCAAAATTACCGGCCATTAAGGAAAAAAGAACTCCACACTTAATTAATTCTTCAACAGAAACCCTGGTGGCGTAGTGGGCGTAGAGGTTGAGTGCTACAGCTACTAACCAAGAGATCAGCAGTTTGAATCCACCAGGCACTCATTCGGGACTCTATGGGGGCAGTTCTGCTCTGTTCTGTAGGGTCACTGTGAGTCGGAATCTGCTCAACGTCAGTGAGTTTGGTTTTGTTTTTTGTTTTTTTTTTTTGGTGTAAGACACTGTGCTGGGTGTTATGGGAAAAATAAGTTTCCCACTTCAAGGAATTTACAGCCAAAAATTCAAAAATGGTAAGATGTGTATAAATAATGTATGGTAGAAAGTGAGCAATGCAAGAAATTGAACAATACCAAGTAGAAATTGAAAAGGACATTAAGAGAAAGAGAAAAAAAAATTCTATGAGAATTTGTTAAAGAGTGATGATATTTCAAGGCAGTTTAGCACAATGAATCAGGTGGACCTGGTTTGAAAAATGTCCCTCCTCTTGGAAAAACTTAACATCCCTAAGTTTCAGATTCTCCATCTGTAAAAGAAGACAAAATTAGCATCAACTGTATAGAGTAGTTGTGAGGATTAGATGAGGTAACGTCTACAAAGTATTTTAGCAAAGTTCTCAGTGCATAGATAAATAGCAACCTTTGATTGGACTTTGACTCATGGTGGCTTTATGTACAAAAGAACGAAACGTTTGTCCAATCCCGTGTCATTGTCATGATTGCCGGCATGTTTGAGTCCATCGTTGTGGTCATTGTGTCCATCCATCTCATGGAGGGTCTTCTTTGCCCTTGCTGGCCCTCTATTTCACCAAACATGATGTCCTCTTCCAGCAATTGTTCCTTCCTAATGACATGTCCTGGTGGCGTAGTGGTCAGAATCCACTCGACGGCAGTGGGTTTGGTTTTTGGTTTTGGTAATGCCATGTCCAAACCAAGTGAGTCAGAAAATGTTCTGCCGTGATTCATTAGGTTTTCATTGGCTAATTTTTGGAAGTAGATTGCCAGGCATTTCTTCCTAGTTTGTCTTAGTCTGAGGCTCCCCTGAAACCATGGTGACCCTTTTGGTATTTGCAATAATGGTGTCACAGCATCCAGCATCACAGCAACACACAGGCCACCACCATGCGGTAAACGACAGGGTAGTGGTCGCAGTACATAATGTTAAGTAAATATCTATTATTATTATCGTTGTTATATTACTATTACTCTTATTTTCTCTAGGGTCATCCAGGCATTCTTCCTGAAGGAGACAACATTTGCCCTAGGCCTTGCTGGCTCATTAGGACATAAACACATAAACTGAGGAGAAAGGGCACCCAGAACACAGGGACTGCAGTTGGAGGCGATAGAAGTCAGGAGTTGAGAGCAGATGGCACATACTTAACAATAGGAACTAAGGTCGAAAAGGTGCAAAGGTTCATTTTATGTGTTAACTTGGCTAAGCTGTGGTGCCCAGTTGCTTGGTCAAATGCTAGTCTAGAAGTTGCTGTGAAGTATTGACGTGTGATTAGCATTAAAGTACATTGTCCTTCAGTGAAGAAGATTACCCTCCAGAATGTGGGTGACTTCATCCATTCAGTCTAAGGCCCTAAGAGCAAAACACCCGGTTTCCTGATTACGCCTCCAGACTAAAAATAGACATTCTGCTGGAATTCCTTATTCTCCCCTCTGACTCAACAACTGATTTGGGGACACAAGACTGGTGGAATTTCTAGCCTGTCACTGATCTACAGATTTTGGACTTGCTGGCCCTCATAATCCCATAACGATGTGAGCCAGCTCCTCAAAAATCTCTCTGTGTATGCATGTATATATACATAGTTCCGTTTTTCCAGAGAAACCCAACGAAGGCAAAGGGTGAGTCGAGTCCCCATCATGTAAGGCCTCCCCTGTCAGACAAAGAATTGTGTGCTTTATCCTTTCCACAGCCAGGACCTACTACAGGGTTTCGAGCAGGAGCATCTCATCAGTGAGAATAGAGCCTTAGGCCGATAGACCAGCTGAACTGGGAACAATGGCTTCAGAGAGGCAGAAACTGGAGCA
Organism: Loxodonta africana; assembly: GCF_030014295.1. NCBI lineage: Eukaryota > Metazoa > Chordata > Mammalia > Proboscidea > Elephantidae > Loxodonta > Loxodonta africana. Next base: position 11,901,641 of record NC_087353.1, read on the forward strand.
GGAGCACCCATGGAATGGAAAGAAGACCGTGAGTGAGTTCATCAGCAGATGTGTGCAGGACGCTGCCTGAAACACAGCAGAGCCCTCCAAGAGGAATCAGGGGCAGAAACCTCCAAGAGGAATCAGAAGCAGAGCCCTCCAAGAGGAATCAGAGGCAGCCCCCATCTGCAGGGAGCTTTGCAATGCATCAGGAAGGCAGAACTTAAATAAAAGTATGGGGCTGACCACACAAGACCAGGAGCTTCGGAACAGTCTGAAATGACTGTGCTGACTGTCATGGTACAGGGATTCTGCACTGTGCAAAGAATCAGACAGGGGGGATATGCCCTGCACTGAAGAAGCTCAGCAAACGTGGTGAATGGCTATACAAACAGCCCCCACGGTGATGAGAAAGGCTCCCCGGCAAAGTGAACCATGGTTTGCAGGGCCAGAGCAGAAAATGAGGGCATAGTGAAGTGCAGAGGGAAGGCAAGAAGGCAGAACTTGGACACAGGAACCAACAGGAAAAAAATCCCGGTAACAGAAAGGGGTTGGCCAAGGATTCTGGAGGGGGTGGTAGCCAGGCAAGGAAGGTACAGCTGGGGGAGGGTGGGATGTGGACGGTATCCTGGGAAGGCCTCTGGCAGAACGCGCAGAAGATGGAAAACGCAAGAGATGATGAAAACAGCCAGGCAGCAGGATCGCACAGATACAGAGAGAGAACCAAAGGGCAGAAGCTGGGCTGGGGGCTGCCCAAAGGGGCTCTGGGCCGGTGACAGATACGCTGCGTGCGCCAGGTCAGACTTGTGAGGTCTGGCCTGTGGGCTAAGTGAGGCCATTGCCCCACCAGTCTGATGCTGCCAGCTACCATTAAGTTGGCCTCTGACGCATGGCAACCCCACACAAAACAGAACAAAACACTGCCCAGTCCTGTGCCATCTCCATGACTGGATGCAGATCAGACCATTGTGGTCCGTAGGGTTTTCACTGGCTGATTTATAGGAATAGATCCCCAGGCCTTTCTTTGTAGTCCATCTTAGTCAGGAATCTCCACTGCAACCTCTTCGGCATCATAGCAATATCCCGCCTCCACTGACAGACGGGCGGTGGCTGCATTTGTGGTGAATTGCCAGGAATCAAACCCTGGCCTCCCTCACGGAAGGTGAGAATTCTATCACTGTGATAAAACCCGTTGCCGTCAAGTTGATTCTGACTCCTAGTGACCCAATAGGACAGAGTAGAACTTCCCATAGGGTTTCCAAGGATCGGCTGGTGGATTGGAACTGCTGACCTTTTGGTTAGCAGCCAAGCTCCTAACCACGGCACCACCAGGGCTCCTACCACTGTGATAAGGACCCATCCCCTGCCTTGACACTCCTTCCTTTGGGTTAGCTCTGCTATGTGTCTCAACCAGGCCGTATACTGGATTCACCCAAAGAGCTAAAAAATAAACAAAAAACAACAACAAACAGAATGCTCAGGTCTTACAGCCCAGACCAAAATATCTGAAGGGGGGACCCCAGCAACAATAGCTTCAAAAGCTCGCCCAGGGGATTCTACTGTGCAGCCCGGGCTAGCAGCCCCTGGGTTAAGTCCTGTGTTGCCACAGGCCCCAGTTAAAAAGGAAGCGAGTTTCCATCAGCACCTGCATTCATCAGATTAGCTACCTGTCACCTATACAAAACAAGGCACCCGGAGTCAAGTTTTCACGTTCTCTCGCCTCTCCTTTTGCTTTTTATTTATAGATCTGTAGCCGAAAGAAATAATCAAACAGCACAAGCAGTGCTGATCAATAGCCATGCTTTTGCAAGCTCTTTTAAACTATTCTCTGTCTGAGCAAAATCAAATGATAAATGCTAATTAAGAAAATCAGTTAGGAGTTACTTTATGGAGTGTCTCTCACTCCTTCACCTTCATCCACAGTGATTTAAAATTGTTTCACTGCTTCAGGTGTGAAACCAAAAACCTATTAGCTTCGAGTCGATTCTGACTCATAGCAACCCTATAGGACAGAGTAGAGCTACCCCATAGGGTTTCCAAGGCTGTAAATTACAGAAGCAGAACACCATATCTTTCTCGTGTGGGGCTAGTGGTGGGTTCAAACCACGGACCTTTCAGTTAGCAGCTGAGTTCTGAACCACTGTGCCATCAGGGCTTCACATCAGGTATACGTCCATAAAATGTAGCCTGCTTCCCCCCAATAGCTCACCATGCGGACAGAGAGTTTGAACTCTACTTAAAGTGTCTTTGGATCCAGCCATGTCATTGCTGTCCTTATTCTGTGCGGACGCTCAACCTCTCAGGTGCAGACTGCACCACCAGCCCCCTGCGTCTGGGCCTGTGCCCTCCCTCCTTCCTCGTGTCCATGCAGGTGCTTATGCCTGCTCCCCAAACTCCACTCACCACACCTCACCCACCCAAGAGCTGACCGTGACCCCTATTGTACCAGATCCAATTTTGTATCTCTCCCGCCTAAGCTTCTGCACTTTTCAATCCTCCTCTTATCTGTTGTTGGCCCCCGTTTCGCAGACATCATTTTCATCACCTGCAACCTCTCTCTGCCCATTCAAACAAAGCTGATTTGTGTGCCTCAAACCCAGCTAAAAAATACAATTGGGAGGGACCTTACACCACCAAGAAAGTGGTGCCAGGAGCAGAGCTCGTCCTTCGGACCCGGGCTCCTAGTCCAGGGGAAGATAGATGAGAAGGTCCTTCCTCCAGAGCCAAGAGAGAGAAAAAGACTTCCCTTGGAGCTGATGCCCTGAATTTGGACTTTTAACCTACTAGACTCTGAGAAAATAAATTTCTGCTAAAGCCAAAAAAAAAAAAAATACAATTGCTCTCAAATCGACTTCAACTCATGGCGACCCCATACATGTCAGAGTAGAACTATGCTTGCTCCATAACGTTTTCACTGGCCAATGTTTCGGAAGTAGATTGCCAAGCTTTTCATCTGAGGCACCTCTGGGTGGACTAGAGCCTCGCCTTTCAGTTAGCACCTAGTGGTGTTGACCATTTGTACCACCCAGGGAGTTCATACCGACCTAGAGCTGGAAAGGGAAAAATGGAGGAAGGGGCAATGTCTGGGAAGAGTCTGAGCTGGGCACAGCGAGGAGGTCCTGAGTATCCTTCCAAGAGAGAAAGGCCATCGGCAAGGGCCGAGTGGGGAGGGATGAGGACAATCCCTGTGGTCACAAATGTCCCTTACCAAATCCTGTGGAGCAGTAAGGACCTGAGATAGCCCCTAGCCCAACCTCCATCACCACGGTTTTAGATGTCAGATGGCATTTGCCTTGTTTTTCCAGAACCATAGTTCAGGCCCAAAGAACAGAACATGCTCCCAAAGCATTAGGACCAGAGCTGGTGCTAAATGGAAGCGAGAGGGAGAAGAGCTTTGAAGAAATAGAAGCAGAGGCAGATCCAGGTTTGATGAGGCTTCAAGCTTATGTAATGTTGAGTGCCTCTTTAAGGCAAACAATACAAAATTATGAATATAAAATTGTGTGCAGAACCTCGGAGGAAGCCTGTGTACTTGAGAGAACTAGAGCTTTGGCTTCATTAGCTTGCTGCTAAGTTTTAAAAGGGATAAGAACAGGTATGTAACTGCGTTAATAACACAGACTAACCACAAAGTTAGGGATGCCGACTTGAGATACCACGAAAATCCCCTATTACCCAATGGGCAGGGGCTTGATGTAGCCCAGGTGGGTGATGGTTACTGGGAACTCAAAATGCTCTCCTGTTTATGCTCAGTAAGCAGAGGCTCTTAACAGCCAGGTGAACTTTTTGATCTTGGAAACACACCCAAGAGCAGTCCTGTTTGGTAAGGGGGCTGGAAGAATTGAGATCCCTGATCCCTGTAGGAGATCCCTCAGCTACAGGGATACCAAACCAAACGCGTTACCATCGAGTTGATTCTGACTCATGGTAATCTCATGTGCCACAGAGTAGAACTGCTCCATAGGGTTTTCCTGGCCATAATGACAGCAACCGCCTGCATTTGTAAGGTGCTTTCATCTCATCATATCAATTGAACTTCTCAACCAGCCCCTTAACAGTCTAGTTTAGAAAGTGGTTTCTCAAGAGAGTCTCCAGAAATAGGGCTGGGGAAAGCAGATCACCATGGGGTCACCTGGATAACACACAGTTCTGGGTCGCAGATGAGATGTACTGAATTGTAGCCTCTAGGTATGACACTTTAATCTACATACGTAAGGGACCCTGGTGGCATAGTGGTCAAGAGCTACAGCTGCTAACCGAAAGGTCGGCAGTTCGAATTCACCAGGTACTCCTTGGAAACCATATGGGGAAGTTCAACTCTGTCTTAAAGGGTCACTATGAGCCAAAATTGACTCGATGGCAAAAGTTTTTTTTTTGTTTTTTTTTTTTAATTTAAGGGAAGAATTCAGGTTATTGTTTTTAGGAACTACTGATATGAAGCTAGATAAGCCTACGTCCTAATCCCTTATCTATCACTTACCAGCTCTGTGACTTGGCACAGATCACTAAAGTTCTGGGTCTCAGTTTACTAGCACAGTACCTGAGACTCCGCAAGAATTAATTCCCTTCCTGGTGTATAAATGAGGAAAGTGAAGCAGAACATGAACTAGAAAACTAGCATTCTGACTCAGATACTTTTAAGATTTAAATAATCTCTTTTGCTCGTGGGGTGGTAGGGGTGAAAAGACAGTTGCCATGATTCATAGCTTTCCTATATGTGTCAGAGTAAAACTGTGGTGCTCCATAGGGTTTTCAATGGCTGATTTTTCAGAACTAGATCACCAGTACTTCTGGGTGGATTCAAACCTCCAATCACTTAACCACCCAGGGACTCCTTCGCCTCAAGAAGATGTAAAACTAAACACGTGGGATCAGGTTAGGTTAAAGCTTTGCTGCTAATGTTAATCTGTGGGAGAATGGTGTGGTCGTGACGGGTAGATTAAAAAATAATAATAAGGTAAATTGGAAAGAGGGCAGCTTCTCTCAAAAGTTTCATGGTGCCATTTCTTTACTGGGAAGCAAATTTCCAGGGTGGACAACACGCTCGTACTTAAATAGTAGGATAAAATATATTGCAAAGTAAGATAGCAGTGGTTTTCAGATCGTTTCACCATAGAATCATTCACAGTCTGGTTTCCTTTTCTTACTGAATGTAAGTAAGCAGGACCTGTCCCTCGTTTCAGCACAGATCACCCCAATGTCACAGATAACTGGCAAATCAAGTACTATGCAAATCAAGCGCTAATTCCAAGCATTAAAAATCGAGTCACAGCTAAACTGCATTACTTTTAATTGTTTTTTTTTTAATTTTTTGTATAGTGTAAAAACAGCAAAAGCTTTCTTCAAGCAGAGACACAAAAGACGAAAGAAATTTTCCTCATTACTCTAAAGAGACCGAAAATTTGGGTGAGGCTATGCATGTCTTCCCGTCAATACCTGGCATCAGTGAAACGGAGCCATTTCTTTTCCTGTCTTCTGCCTGATATAAACGCCAATATGAGGGAGGTGAAACGCTGGGAGGCCAGTAAAGGAGTGAGACAGGGGAAGGCGAAGCGGCCAGACAATCTTCTGGACAAACGAGCAAGATGTAACGCACTTTGGTCAAAATTCAACGCAGCCAGCACTGTCCTTTACAAGCAAAACAGAAACACTAAAGTGAAGAAAGGGAATTTCCCCCAAATCCTTGTATCCAGACAATTGGCCAACCCACTATGCCGGGAACTGAAGCCCTCAGAAGGAAAAGGAATCCTCCTTTAGTGAGACTTAAATGACCTGAGCAACAAAGAGCTCGAGGCCCTTTAGAGAGTCCTCTCTAAGCCTGCCAAGAAAGACAATAGATTGAAGGAGCAGAGCAAATAAGGAGGTAGACCATTCACGTCCTTCCCCAACAATGCCCAGTGCACCTCCAGCTGGCCCCACAATCACAGACTCCCGAATCCGTGGGCCACTCAAGCAGTCGGCACTGCAAATGGCAGGAAGAGAAAAACAGACACAGGGACCCTGTGAGCCCTCAGTGGGAGAGCTATTTCCTTCTGACTGAGCTATTTTTTAAAATCCCTGTGCTTTTTATGGTTTCTTTTAACTGGAGGTGGAAATGAACCACTAAGGTCAATGTCACACACGCACACACAAAAGCTTCAGAGAGGACAAAGAGATTTCAATGTCATTCTCCACACAGCAATGGGAAGACATATGGCCCTTCCGTGACATGCCATGGATAATTTCAGCCCAAGATTCAGGAAGCAGGAGGAGAGGCTATCACCAAAGAATAAATCTGAGTGAGCTGCAAAGTAATCACTTTGGATTAAGGCCACTTTTTCAGGGCCAGGAGGAACAAAGACTATTTTTCCAAAGCTTATGGAATAAATACCGGTTGTTTTCATGATCAGGAGTTGCCTTGCAGAGGGAGAAAGCACAGAATGTGCACATACGTTTACCAGGGTACCAGGCCTCAGGCTGCCCTCCTGTTTTCTATCTACTGGGACTTCGCACCGTCCACCCCCAGGTTCGGTACTTCCTGGGGCCCAGCCTTCAGCTTGTTAATTTTAGGCCAGGCTGTCGAATGTGGACACATTTCCCCAGACCAGGTCCCTCCAGGGAGTTCCTCAGTGGAGAACCCAGGGGCAGATTAACCAGTCAGCACCGTGTGCACCGGCTTGCATTGAGCGAGGTGCAGACAGGCTTCATCGTATTTACTTGCTAATCTGTGGTGGGGAATTTCACATGGTGTTACAGATTGAATTAAGTCCCCCCATAAGGTGTGTCGACTTGGTTAGTCCATAATTTCCATTATTGTATGGTTGTCCACCATTTTGTGATCTGATATGATTTTCCTATTTGTTGTAAATCCTACCTCTATGCTATTAATAAGGAGGGATTAGCAGCAGTTATGTTAATGAGGCAGGACTCGATCCTCAAAATTAGGTTGTGTCTTAAATCAATCTCTTTTGAGATGTAAAAGAACAAAGTGAGCAGAGAGACAGTGGGACCTCATACCACCAAGAATGCAGTGGTAGGAGCAGAGTGCGTCCTTTGGACTCGGGGTTCGTGCATGGAGAATCTCCTGGACCAGGAGAAGATTGATGACAAGGAGCTTCCTTCAGAGCCAATAGAGAGAGAAAGCCTCCCCCGAGCTAACGCCCTGAATTTGGATTTCTGGACTACTAGACTGTGAGAGAATAAAATTCTCTTTGTTGAGGCCATCCACTTGTGGTATATCTGTTATAGCAGCACTAGATGACTAAGACACATGAGTTTCACTACATCTTTGAAGTGGTGGGGAATCCAGGTGAAACTGTGCACCACAGATTGGTGGGAAGGCACAATGGACCGTGCATACCTTGCTTATTGCTAACCCGGCCCTGTGACCCCAAACTGTCAAACCAGGGGGAGAAGAGAAAAAGCAGCAAGAAGTTGTCCCCCAATTTGTGTTGTTGTGTTATTTGTACATTGGGATGAACAATCAAAAATCGGAAGTTTTCTGGTTCTGGTTTTCTAAAAGTATCATGCACCTACTTCCAAATAAGAAATTGGTCTACCTTACTGCCCAAGCATGCTGCCCTACCCAGCCACTCTAAACCAAAAACTCATTCCCAGGCAAGGCTGAGGCCACCACACTTAAATGGGGAAACCCTCTGCAGAGGGGAAGGGGGTTACCCTGCAACCTCCAGTCTGCCTGGGAAACCGGTTAACTAGTCATCATTAAAATAAACCTTCTCTTTCTCCCTCCGACCTGTGTGTGCTTTCATCCCCCGAAGCCCTGCCTCTCTCAGAGCCCCCCAAATTAGATCAAGCCTTCCCTCCAAGTCATTATAATGCAGCACTGAGTTTGACTTTGCAGGAAAAGCTAGACCCTTCCGTGAGAAACTGAAGGATACCTACGGCTCTGTGTACGCAGCTCATGGTGCTGAACACCCAGGAAATTGCAACTATTTGGGGGAATGGACTCTTTCACAGCAGACAGTTTTTGAGATAATAGAAAGTATCCCTTTCAAGACCAAAACCTTTTGTAGGATCATTTTTCTGGAAATCTTTTCAAATTAGTGGCACACATGCACCCTGCCTTCTTAAACAGAGCATATTCAAATACAGCTTTCTCCTCTCTGGCTCTCTCAGGGTGATGATTATAAAGAGTGAGTTGAGTCTGACCTACTTTCTTTTCTTTCCACACCTCACTTTTCTCATTTGTAAATGGAGATAGTAATACCTACCGTAAGGGTTGTTGCTACTGTTAAACAGTAAATGAGGTGGTGGATGTTCAAACTCCAACATGTATGTGCTGAACCAATTCCAGACCCCCTGTCTCTCTTTCTCTCACCTGCCCCCGCCCTTTTTCCCCCAAACACCACCTCTGGCCCTGGGAAAGCCAGTGAGGGAGGGCTGTAAATACAGGCAGGACTATTCTCTAAGCAAAAGGATTTCAAATTGATATGCATTTGATAGTCCTTCTGAATTTCTCCTCTGTATCAGATTGTCACATATCCTCTCTTGCTACCATAAATATGCAGCTTGTTACCAACCCATTCTGTTTTAGCTTTCTTGCACTGTGTTTGGAGGGTCTGCCATCCAGCTAAGAACACTGTAGGGTCCACGAGTCTCCTTTACAAGCCACTAGCCGGCCAGAACCCTTTAACCAGAGCCATTCGAGCGTTATGGCCCTCAGCACTCCGATCCATGGAATTTAAGAATAAGGACTCAATCTATATCTCATTTTGGCTGCAGGTCTCCCAGGACTCACTATAACTACAGGCACACCTGAGAGTGCAGGGGAGTTCAGGTGAGCAAAAAGCGAAGACTGAATAGCTCATCTCACTTTTCTTGGACTTCCACCGGACATGTCTTCTTACTCCAGATTTGGGAATGAAAACTCTCCTTTCAAGGGTATTTTTCTTACTCATTTTCTTTCTATTCACAGAATCTACATTATCAACTGGAAAGCATTTATCAAGTACCATGTGGTGAACACTTGAACAAGTTTTAGCTGCTGCCTTAGTAGGAGCCCTGTGGCATAGTGGTAAAGAGCTGAGCTGGCAGTTCGAATCCATCAGCTGCTCCTTGGAAAGCCTATGGGGGTAGTTCTATTCTGTCCTGACAGAATTGACTTGATGGCAATGAGTATTTTTTTTTTTTTTAATGGAAATTACAGGTAGTGTGTGGAACAGAAAGAAAAACAATGACTCTCTTGGGAGGCAGAAGAGGACAGGAGCTAGTATGGGAAGGCGATTAACTTTTTACTCTATCGGATGGAATTTTTCAAAATTTTGAGTATGTTTTATTTTTTATTAAAAAAATAAATTCACATATCCTCTGCTCCAACCATCCACTGCTAGTTATACTCAGAAATGTTCGCCAAAATATACAGGAATAAATAAAGATGCTACTTGCAACTTTTTTTGAAATAGCAAAAAATTGAAACAAAGTATCATGAGTAGAAGACTCACTGTTATTCTTACTGTGTGCCATGGAGTCCGTCCCAACTCACCGACCCCGCGTGACAGAGCAGATCTGCCCCACCGGTTTTCTAGGCTGTAATCTTCACAGGAGCAGATTACCGGGTCTTTCTCCAGCAGAGGCTGGGTGGGTTGGAACCACCAAGCTTTTGGTTAGCAGCTGAGCGCTTAAACATGGTGCCACCAAGGCTCCACTAGAGGACTCATTAAATTATGTAAATACAGATGCTGAAATTCTACGCAGCCGTTAAAATTAAAGGAAGGCAGGGGAAGTCAACGTGGAAAGAGTTTCAAAACATTTTAAGGAGGGAAAAAAGAAAGCAAGTAAGGCACAGGAGAGTGCTAGGGATTATCTCTTTTGTTTAAACGTAAGAAAAAGTGGTAAAACATTTCCTTGGGAAGAATCACAGAAATTATTAATAGTTAAGTACCTTCTGTGAGAGGGACTTGGGGGTAAGGAAGCTTTCCTTTTCATTTTGTATTTTCCTGAACGACTTCAATTTTCTACCATTATACTTATGTAGTGAGAAGAAATAATTACACATAATGTAAGTCAGATGCACCCCCGCCCGCCCCCCAAAAAATACGGTTTGCTCCTTCAGACCACACCTTGATGAGCTTTGGGGGCGGTGGGGAAAGCAAGAATATGCAACTTTACAATCTCACCCACTAGACGTACCTCATTCTTTTTCAGTTGCCTGGTCTCTTAAGAGTAACTTCGCCTCTTGGATGAATATGCTGTGTTTTATCATTCTTCCACCTCCCCTCAAAATGGTCTCTCAGGCTCTGGGCAGTTATGTGACACCTGAAGGTGGAGAGAGGGACTTCAGCCCACCTGTGCTACTGGGGCCTTAGTTAGTCTCCGATGTGGGGTAGCGGGTTCATCTGTGGTTGAAAGCCTTGTTCAACACTTGTTCAGAACGCAACTGGACTCCTCTGGGATTTTAAGGGCATGGTGCCGCTGCATCCTGTTGATGTCCACGGTTCAAGCCATTTGCCCCTGGATGTGAAGTGCCCAGCTCTGTGGCTCTCTTCCTACTTCCAAGCTTCAGCATTCACTGGCTCTCTCAAGCACCGCCAAGTCCCCTCCCCAGGGCATGTGGAACCTCATCTATGTGACCGTCCTCCGCTCTAGCGGGAGAACCAGCATGCTGTCTCAGGCCATGGATCTAGACCCCACCCTCTCCCAGTGTTGCTCTCTCACTCACCAGCGGTCGGACTCAGTGCAGAGTCAACGTGGAGCCTCCTACACGAGCCCTCAGCCTCCCCACTGGACACCAAAGGAGGCAGATCTCTGACCCCAACGTACTGGGATCTCCAACACCTGTCTCCATAGTTGTGCAGCTTTACTTTGGTGTGGCTCACAAATGGGGAGTCTGCAGAAGAAAGAACCCCACACGGCCTTTGGCACATCCTTTGCACAGCCTTGTGATGAGGTCCAGTTTATCGATTTTTACTTTAATGGATCTTGCTTTTAATGACAATCTTCTTTTTGACGACAAGTCTAAAAGTTCTTCATCTAGCCCTAGATCCAGAAGATTTTCTCCTGGAAGTTTTATAGTTTTACATTTTACGTTTAAATCTTTGATCCATTTTGAGTTAATTTTTGTATAAGGTGCAGGTTTAGGTAAAAGCTTATTTTTTTTTGCTTATGGATGTCCCATTGCTTCAGCACCTTTTTTCGAAATGTCTGTCTTTTCTCACTGGATGGCTTCACCATTTGTCAAAAATTAGTTTTCTCTTGTGTTCCATTTACGCATATCTCTATTTCTCCACCAGCACCACGCTGTCTTAATTTCTGTAGCAATGTAGTAAGCCCTAACATCAGGATTTAATGTGACTCTTCCTTTTTTATTCTTATTTTTTTAATTGTTTGAGCTATTTTCAGTCCTATGTCTTTCCATTTAAGTTTTAAAGTAAACGCGTCTATAGGATTGCTATGAGTCAGAATTGACTCGACAGCAACGGGTTTGGTACGTCTACAAAACACCTGGCTGCGGTTCTCATCAAAACTGCTAAACCTGTAGATCAGTTTGGGTAGAACTGGTATCTTTGTTATGCTGAGTCTTCCAAATCATGAACATGGTATGTCTCTCCATGTATTTAGGGTTTCAGTTCTTTCCTCAGCGTTTTGAAATTTTCAGCACGCAAATTCTGTATATGGCTTGTTAAATTTATACCTATTTCATTTGTTTTGGAGAGATTGTAAATAGTATGACATTTTTAGTTTTGGTTTACATGTTTTTTGTCAGTATATGAGGAGCCCTGGTGGTGCAGTTGTTAAAGCACTCAGCCATTTTTTGGGAGAAATATGTGGCAGTCTGTCTCCTGGTGCATCTGCATAAGCCTTTCCCCGGGAGCACAAGCCTGCAGGGTGAATTACTGGGTTGAAGGATAACTATATATTTTTTTTAAAGTTGCCGTTTAGTCAGCTGTGACTCATGGTGACCCGTGTGTGTCAGAGTAGAACTGTACTTCATAGGGTTTTCAGTGGCTGATTTTTCTAAAGTAAATCACCAGGCCTTCCTACTGAGGCACCTCTGGGTGGACTTGAACTTCCAACCTTCTGGTCAGCAGCCAAGCCTGTTAACCATTTGCACTGCCCAGAGACTCCACAGCTTTATTTGATATTGCCAAATTCATTCCTAAGCAGCTGCTCTAATTTATACCCACAGCCACTGAAGGCTCCCAATAGAAATTTCCACCTTTGCACCCATCCCTTTATTCTTTAAATGCCAACTATTGCTCCCAGGCTATGTCATTCCTGTGCATCCTGTTTCTCATAAAATGGAGAGTTCAAACCCCTTAAGTGGGCCTTCCAACCTTTTCCTTCAGTTCTAGCATTCTAGAATCGACTTAACTTCTTGTGACTAAGCTTCTAGCTGTGGAACCCTGTTCATCATTTTGACAAATTAAACAAGACATTTCATTATCTTATTTCATTAAATTTATTTTTGAAATATTATTATTTTGTGTTATTAAATATATTAATTAAATTTTGTTATTTTATTTAAGTATCTGTTTCCTCTGTCCCTCCACTGATACTTTAGCCATTTATTTACCAAATGTTTACTTAGTGTCAATTATTTGCCAGGCACTGCCCTAATCACTAGGACGACAGATAAAAACGATAAAGTCCTCTCCAACATGAGGTTTACAATTTAGTGAGGGACATGAATAATAAAAAGCAAGCTAATAAATAGCTATTTCAGGGAGCGATAAGTGTTATGAATTAAAATGAAACATGGCGAGAGTTAAGGGAATGACGGAGATTTTAGACAGAACACCACTCCAAAAAGATGACATTTGAGTGTGGGTTTAAATGAACTGAAGAAACAAGCCATACACAGGTATGACAGAACTTCCCAGACAGAGGCAACAGCAAGAGAGAAAAATCCTAAGGCACAAACAGACTTACTACCGTCAAATAACGTAAGGAAGGGCATTACGGCTAGGATGCACGGACTGAGGGGAAGCAGGTAGGTTGGTGGCTGATCATGAAAGGCCTTGTAAGCCATGGTACAGATTCTGCGTTCCAGGCATGGTGTGAAGTGTATCCATTGGAAAGTCTGATCTGAAATATGATCCTGAAAGTTTATTCTGCTCTGTAGAGAACAGACTGGGAGAGGGTGCACAAACGGAAGCAGGGAGACCGTTTGGAGACCAGGCAACTGTCCAGACAAAACGGTAATGTTTCAAACTAGACGGATAGCAGTAGAAGCTGTGTAGAATGGTTAGATTTGGAATATAATTTGAAGGTATATTTGACAGGACTTATCAAGGAATCATTGAAATCTTTGACTCCCTTCTGGCATTCCCTATTTTCTAGAATGATCGATTTTCAGAGAAAAATGGATCCCGAAAAGTTTCTGGTCTCCAGACTTAATGATCTGACTGAGACTAGAAGGACCCTGGAGGTCATGGTCCCCAGACCTTCTGTTAGCCCAAGACTGGAACCATTCCCAAAGCCAACTTTTCAGACAGGGATTGGACTGGATTATAAGATAGAAAATGACACTGGTGAGGAGTGAGCTTCTTGGCTCAAGTAGACACATGAGACTATGTGGGCAGCTCCTGTCTGGAGGTGAGACAAGAAGGCAGAAGGGAACAGGAGCTTGCTGAATGGACACGGAAATAGAGAGTAGAGAGAAGGAGTGTGCTGTCTCATTACGGGGACAGCAACTAAGAGTACATAGCAAGGTGCATATAAGTTTTTGTAGAGGGGAAAGACTGACTTTATTTGTAAACTTTCACTTAAAGCACAATAAATAAGAGAAAAAGTTTCTGGTCTAGACTGCAAGCCATGCTTGAAACTCCTTCCCAGAGTTTTGAGTGGTTTCTGCCTCAGTTAGCCCATTCCACCACTGAACAGCCTTGTTCATTCAAATGCTCTCTTTATACTTAACTAAACTCTATCTCCATGAAGCTCATGTCTATTTTTCTTCCCTTGGGCCCCTGAGGACGAGTTTAAGTATGATGTAGCCTGAGCAAGCACTGCCCTCAGAGGCATGTTATCAGTTCCACCTCCCCTCTGAGTTCCCCCTCCTGCCACACACCTCCCAGATCCTCAGGGATCTCCTGCTACTCACCTCTCAACTGAGCGTGACCCACACTCTGGACAAGTTTTTATCTGCAATCTATAAAATCTTCTCTGGTCTCAGCCAATGATGCATACGCCTTGAGCTTTATAGCCTAATTCAAAGTATAGTGTAAAAGGTTAACAACAGTTTCCATTTTACCCTTTGCTAGAACTTTTCATTTTTTTACAGCCTTTAAGACAAAAGTGAGGTATAAAGGGTGAATGGCAGGTGTCAATGTCTGGCTAATATAGAGGTATATGGGGGTGAGGTCGTCTTCCAGTGATCCCAAATTCACATCGTGTAAACTAGGAGTGAAAAATAAATTTCTTCTTGCATGTGGCAGCTCTGCCTAGTCTATGCTAGTTGTATAGAGTAATGTTTTGAGGATTTGAAAGCCAAATTGAGAAAGAGTACCATGAGTGACTGGTAATGTCTGCCATGGGCAAGGGACGGGGAGGTCCGGCTAACTCCAGATATTTGTTATCTTTGATATAGAGTCCACATTTCTGTTTACTCGTAATTCTGACACTGCCTGCCACACCAGCACTACGCTTGGAACCACAATATTTGGCCCCCTCAACTTTTTCCAGGGAAGTCAAAAAAGCCAGTTACTGTCGAGTCAACTCCAACTCGTGGTTACCCTATGCATGTCAGAGTAGAACTGTACTCTGTAGGATTTTTAATGGCTGAATTTTCAGAAGTAGATTGCCAGGCCTTTCTTCTGAGTTGTTTCTGGGTGGACTCAAACCTCCAACCTTTCAGTTAGCAGCCAAGGATGTTAACCCTTTATACCACCCAGGGAGTCACAGACTAAAGTATATGTGCTTTCTGAATCAAGAAAAAGCCTCCAGTAAAAACACTGGACTAAAAGTCAGAAGTTCTGTGCCTTAGACCAGGGTTTCTCAGCAGCAGCACAGGCGACATTTTGGACTGGATGGATAATTCTTTGTAGTGGAGAGCTGTCTTATGCACTGTAGGGTGTTTAGCAAAATCCCAGCCCTCTACATATTAGATGCCCGTAACGCTATGCTGCAATTGTAACGATTGAAAATGCCTCTAAATGTGGGATTTACATTATTTTAGCTAAAAAGGTTTGTCTTTGCCCTCGGTTCACGAGACATAGCCTCTAAAACTATGAAACTTGCCTAATGGTTTAAGCATCTTCAGTAAGAACTCCAGACCACACCTAACCAACAGATTATGCCAGCGAGGTGACTCTTGGGTATGGGTTGGCCGGGCCAGAGAGACTTACCTCATGATGACGCGGCAAAAGGAACTTAGTAATCTAGTCCTGCTATAACAGAAACAACACAAGTGGATGGCTTTGACAAACAGAAATTTATTCTTTCACAGTTTAGGAAGCTGGAAGTCTGAATTCAGGGCACCAGCTTCTGGGGAAGGCTTTCTCTCTGTGTCAGCTCTGGGGGACGGTCCTTGTCATCAATCTTCCCTGGGGTCTAGGAGTTTCTCAGTACAGGGACCCTAGGTCCAAAAGATGCATTCTGCTCCTGGCTCTTCTTTCTTAGTGGTGGGAGGTCCTTCTCTCTCTGCTATCATCTCTCTCCTTTTATCTCTTGTAGGGCAGCAAAGGGTGGGGACTCTAGATACATCCCACCCTAATCCTATCCCATTAACAAACAAACATAACCTAATCCTCATTAATATCACCTAATCCTGCCTCATTAACACAACGGACAGCTCACTCCCAAATAGGACCATAAACACAAGCATAGAGGCTAGAATTTACAACACATCACAAAATGGAGGATGATCAGATCACAAAATGGAGGACAACCACCCAATACTGGGAATCACGGCCTAGCCAAGTTGACACATATTTTGGGGGGACATAATTCAATCCATGACAAGGACCCACGTAATGATACAACTCAACTTCATAATGACCTCCTCAAGATGACATGGGAAAAACCATTAATAAAAGCTCTGGACACTGAATCTCCAAGTGCTTCCTGATAAGCAAAAGACATCTGCTCTAGGGAGGAAAATACTTGCCCTATTTGGGACAAGGAAGTTTCACATTGGTAATCCTTTCAGATCTCACCATATGAGTCACTTCTTTGTGCTGATCCTGACTTATATATCCTTCATTATAAAACTGTAGCCATAGTATAGTGCTTTCAGTGAGTTTTGGGAGTCATCCTAGCAAATTATCAAACCCAAAGGAGTTGTGGGGGCAAGCAGGTCAGAAGTGAGGTGGCTTGGGACCCCTGGGTTTACAGCTCATAAGGGGATAGAGGGAATCCTCAAATATGTAGCCAGCAGGTCAGAAACGAGTGGAGCCCTGGAGACTCCCAAGCTTGTGGCTGGCATCTGAAGTCCTGGTCTAGAGGACTGTGGCCTTTAACTTGTGAGGTCTGACCTAGCTCCTGGTGGTTGAGGTCAGAGAAGGAAGTGCTGCATGGGCAGGCAGCTGGAGTCAGAAAGAAGTAGCAGAGAAGTGAAAAGTGGGGATTTTGATTTATATTTTATTTTTTCCACACACCAGATATTGCCAAACGTCCCCTTTGGAGAAAATCACTCCCAGTTGAGAACCACTGGTCTAGGGTAATTGTTTCACCTATACAGATCTTCATTTCCTGTTTGGTCTAGTTAGGCTTAGAAATCCTGGTGCTACAGTGGTTAAAGTGCTCAGCTGCTAACCAGAGATCATTGGTTTAAACCCACTCCACAGGAGAGAGATGTGGCAGTCTGTTTCCGCAAAGATTTACAGCCTTAGAAAGTCTACGGAGCAGCCCTATTCTTTCCTATAAGGTCACTAAGAGTTGGAATCGACTTGATGGCAATGGATTTGGTTTTGGGTTTTTTTTTTTTTTTTTTTTTTTGGTCCAGTTAGGCTAGAGTGGTCTTTAAGTCCCTATCCCTGACCCCACCTCCATTCCATCAGCCTGTTGTTGTTGTTGGGTGCCATAGAGTAGATTCCAACTCAGAGTGGCCCAATGTGGCAGAGTAGAACTGCCCCATAGGATTTTTTAGGCTGTAAGCTTTATGGGAGCAGATCACCAAGTCTTTCTCCTGCGGAGCTGAAGGGTGGGTTTGAACCCCTTACCTTTAGGTTAGCAGCTGAGTGCTTAATCATTGCACCACCAAGGCTCCTTATTCTATCAGTCTAACACACACACAAAAAAACAGTGCTATCATTCTATCAGTCTAGGATCTCATAATTCTTTATGATTGTTCCTATCGTCTAAAACAGCAGGAGAGAGTTGTTGAAGCTTCATAGATTTTATCCCAAATATCATTTTCCTAAGCACGGCCGGGAAACCATTTGCATCAAATTACCCAGGGTCCTGGTTGAAAACACCTCTTGCCCCTCCCCACAAATTTGTTGTTCTTATACAAGCTTCCCAGGTTATTCTTAAGCACACTGGCATTTGAGAGTCATTGTCCTAACCCAGGCCATTTTGACTGCCTCATTCTTTTAAGACTTCATGACCTGCAGCTCCTGAGCAACAAGGTAATTTTCAGTAGGAAAAACACTGCAATATGTATACATGTTATCAGGCCCTCTGAGGAGATATAGGCAAAGCCGGAAGTGTGGCTGTTGTTTGCTCCTTTGCTTTTTCAAATGCTTTCTAATTAAAGGGTTTCATTTTTACTCTGAAAAGTCGTCATTCCTTTTTTTAAAATGTGCACTCAGAATACACAACACAATTGTACAAACATAATCCTATTCATATAAGAAAAAGAAAATTCTCTGACAAAACCTCAATCCCTTCCAAGGGATGTTTTTCTTAACCTTCATGGTTAATAAACATCATTTTTCACCATAAGGAATCTAATTCCGATAGCAAATTCTAGAACAAACTAAGAAAGTTAGCAAGTGTCAACTTGGGTGGGCAGCTGAGAAGCCACCTCATGCAGCCTTTGAACACCTGGGATAAGGGGGTGGGGCACAGCCCTTTACAATTCAAAAAGCACTTTCTCAGACCCAGTTTTAGGATTCTCCTCCCCCCTCCTACAGGTGATCCTGGATGCTGACCCTCATGGTGGTGAAGTCCCTCATTGTGTTCTCACAAGGTGAGATCTCAGCTGGCTACCTGACCTACCTGATGCCCAGTAGAGGAAAGGGCAGATAAAGGCAAGGAACCTCTGTTTCTTCTCCTGGGGCAAAATCCCTCACCATGACTTGGTTCAGTTCCACACACATTTCTTGACCTCCTAGGATGTGGCAGAAACTGGATGTACAAAGATAAACAAAACTTAGTGCCTGCTCTTGGGGAGCTCACGGTCTAGAGAACTAATTTGTTTGCTTGTTTGTTTGTTGTTCATTTGTTTTAAACCTGGTAGCAGACTTCCTCTCAGAGAAAACATTTTCATTTAGGAAAGTACCTTCATGGCCATTCTGGATTTGAAAGGGGAAGGAACTCCACCGTCAAATGTGGCCTGGGAAGGCTAGGGCAGCCAAAGACAGGGCTGAATTCATCTGCATAATAACAAGGAAGACTTCTAAAATTCGGGGAGGGAGCAGTCCTGATGGAGAACGGAGAACGCAGTGAGAAGGGGGAGAAAATGAGAAGCCTCAGCCAATGGTGGACGATGAGGACAACTACAACTCTGGCGGTGACTAAGGCATTGTTAATAACCAGGATGCCTACCATTGAATTTTGGTTGTTTCTGGGCATTAGTACACTGCACCCCTTCCTGTGCCCAGTAGAGCCTGCTGCAATCATGGAGCACTAGGAAGTAAAGGAATTTGTGTGGTGTCTAGCATGGGGCAACTCAGTGCAGAAAAAGGCAACACACACATTTGGCTGGGAGAGCAAAAATTCACTGCAGGCAGGAACTTGGAGCTGGAGGTGACTGGTTTCTAAAACACCCATAGATGGGATGGAGATCGGGATTGTTTTTAGTTAAATATTACTAAGCTGGTGATGCCATGTTGCTGGAGATCTTGCGAAAACCCGGGTAGCTGTTCTCTGGATTACAGATGTACACAGCTGAGCATGAGGGGGCGGGAGGCAGTGGTGGTCCAGAGGTAGGATTTGCACCTTCCCTGTGGGAGAACTGGGCTGGATTCCTGGCCGATGCACCTTATGCTCATCCGCCACCAGTCTGTCAGTGGAAGCTTGTATGCTGCTACGATGCTGAACAGGTTCCAGCAAAGCTTCCAGGCTAAGATGGACTAGGAAGACAGGCCAGATGATCTGCTTCTAAGCAACGGACTCCGGATCACAAGATCTGCCATGAATCCAGCAGACCCCACTGCAGCTAACAGCAACCACAAAACAGCTGAGCATGCTGGGAGAAGATTAGAGGTGTGCACACTGAATACGGGCGCAGAGGAGGCACCAGTCCAGCCTGAGGAAGGAGCACTCATCCTGGAGGTAGGGCTCTTAACTTGAGGCTCATGGGCGTTTTGGAGTTGGGGGAATCTGTGAACTCACTCAAATTGTACCCGAATTATAAGCCTGTATGTGTTGCATTTTTCTGGAAAGAGGGTCCATTGTTTTCATCAGATTCTTAAAGCGTTCCAAAACCAAAACAAACAAACAAACCAAACACATTGCTGTCGAGTTGATTCCAACTCACAGTGACCCTATAGGACAGAGTAGAACTGTCCCGTAGAGTTTCCACGGAGTGGCTGGTGGGTTTGAACTGCTGACCTTTTGGTTAGTAGGAAAGCTCTTAACCACTGTACCGGGGCTCCAAAGGAGTTTCAAAATAATATTCTAGAAGCAAGGGGTGGGAGCAGAAGAAGGAAACCCACATCAAATCCCATCTCCTAGGTTTCTGTTAAAGAGTCCTGGTGGCGAAAAGGTTAAGAGCTCGGGTTCGAGGTTGTAACCCACCAGCCTCTCTGCAGGAGAAAAGACCTGGCGATGCGCTCCCATAAAGATTTCAGCCTACTCAACTAGTCTGGAGCAAGGGAGAATGAAGAAAACTAAAAGCCCAAAGGAAAGATTAGTCCAAAGGACTAACGGACCACGGCTACCACAGTCTCCACCAAACTGAGTCCGGTACTACTAGATGGTGCCCAGCTACCACCATTGGCTGCTCTAACAGGGATCACAACAGAGGGTCCCAGACAGAGCTGGAGAAAAGTTTAGAACAAAATTCAAGCTCACAAAAAAAGACCAGATTTACTGGTCTGACAGAGACTGGAGAAACTCAGAGTATGGCCCTTGGATACCGTTTTAACTCAGCACTGAAGTCACTCCTGAGGTTCACCTTTCAGCCAAAGACTAGACAGGCCCATAAAACAAGAGACTAAACAGGCACACCAGCCCAGTGGCAAGGACGAGAAGGCAGGAGGGGACAAGAAAGCCGGTAATGGGGACCCCAAGGTTGAGAAGAGGAGAGTATTGTCATGTCATGGGATTGGCAACAGATATCACAAAACAATGTATGTATTAATTGTTCAATAAGGAACTAATTTGCTCTTCACCTAAAGCACGATTAAAAAAGAAAAAAGATTTCAGCCTAGGAAACCCTGTGGGGTAGTTCTACTCTGTCATATAGGGTCACTGTGAGATAGAATCAACTGGACAGCACATGTCAACAATAGGTTTCTGCTTAACAACAGTCCAGAGGGCTGACCCCGACAGACACTACTAGCACAAACCAGTGGCGTCACTAGGGTTGGTGTCACCTGGTGTGGTAACTCATAGTGTCACTCCCCCATGGACCTCCTCCCATACCAGACCATACAGAATCCTTAGTAGCATTTTTTATACCGTTACTTGTAAATTATAATTCCTGTATATCACTCCTTCTTTCCCTTTAATTACTAATTCATTCTCAAAAAAGTAATTGATATAGGTTCACAAATACCAATTACCACAATATTGTAGCTAAAACACCAGAAAATCTGACAACATCAGCCACCATAAAAACACCAGCAGCAGGGAAGCAACACCACAGGCTTGTAGGTGTGCAGAAGAAACCATGTGGTTTGAAGGGTCATTGTAAATGGGTAATAAGGACAGCTCTGACCAGAGCCTATGTGGTTTGAAGGGTCATTGTAAATGGGTAATAAGGATGGCTCTGACCAGAGCCCATTAGAAGGTTCAAAAAGTAAACTAGCATAGAGCGTTAGCCTTGTAGGTATGCTGACACATGTAACCTGGGCTTGCGAAAAATATTTTGGCTGTTATCACTAACTACAGGGATATTTTTTATAAAAAATAAATTTATGTTGAAACTGCATACAAATTTTATAGACAGTCATTTAGGTGTCAGCTCTGACAGTGTCGTCCGGTCTGCACCTCCCCACCTCCTATACCAAATTCTTGGAGGATCTTGAAAAAATAAAGTGTCTGCCAGCTTCCGGGCCTGAACATGTCTCAAAGAATCTGAACGTGCTCCGGCCACTTCACAAAGATAAATGGCAGAGTTCCAGGGGAAGATGATAAAATGGGGACGGAACGTGTAGGGCTAGGAAGGGGAGACCTTAACTTCTACTAAGTCCCTCCGGGTCGTGGATCCAGGCCACATCACCAGGGAGGGAGGTCGCCAGAGCTGACTGGCGCCCCAGCTCCGCCATGGTCACACCCCGGCACCACCCCTGGCTCCCACTCCGCCGGCAGCCTCCACTGATGCTGCCTTTTCACTCACGGCGTAAGGGTCTTCTCTTCCACCCCAAGCCCTGCTGCTCTTGGCTCCCACGCACTGAGTGTTTGCAGAAGTGGGGCTGCCATCTCCCCCTTACCCGCCTCCCCCGGGATCCCCCTCGCCACGCCCTAGGGTGGGCTCTAGGGCGCAGGTGCCACCTCTACCACCCTAAACCCGGAGAGGTCAGGAAAGAATGGGAGGGATTACAGTGTGGGGGCAGCACGAGTCCTTAGGGCTGCGCGCACGGAGCTCACTGTGGACCACCACTACACTTCTCAGCCTCCGTGTGGGCAGCCGCTGAGCGGGGGAAGGGGAGCGCCGGGGACCTGGGACTGCAGCGGACTGCGGGGAAAACAGCTGCAGCTCGGGCAGCAAAGGCAACACCAAAGCCCCGGAGCTGTAGCGAGGGCCTGCAGTGCCTTCTCCTCCTCACCTCGGCTGGGGCCAGCCAAGCGCTGGGAGAATCGATCTGAGCAGAAGACTCCGCAGGGCGAGAGGCGTCCCAAGCACACAGATCTCCGCAGGACCTGTCCGCGGGCGCCACTCCCAAGCCCACGCCTGGGGCGGCTCAGAGCTGGACTGCAGCCCCTGCTGGAGACCTGGGCTGCGCTCATAAGGCCAATAAACAAGCAGGAGGAAGGAACTCGGGCTGAAGGCTGCTTTCCTTCCATGAGGATCAGTCTCACTATGCCTAACACAGGTGCCCTGCTTGTTCCTGGTCCCCCAAGAGACGACATAAGGCCAGATACATTGAGGATCATCTGTGTGTTGGGCAATGGGACAAGCAGGGGCAGATTACCCAACGAGCAAGGTACGCCCCTGTGTGCCTTGCTTGGAGCTCTGGCGGCACAGTGGTTAAGAGCTTGGCTGCTAACCAAAAGGTCAGCAGTTCGAATCCTCCAGCTCCTCCTTAGAAACCCTATGGGGCAGTTCTACTCTGTCCTACAGGGTATTTATGAGTCGGAATCGACTTGAGGACAATGGTTTTTTGTTTGTTTTCTGGTACCTTGCTTACTGTAAGCCTCGCTCTTACCTTGCTTACTGGTTAATCCGCCTATGGGAAATAGCGCTTTAAATATATATTATCATATTGAGCTTCACAAAGATCCTGTGAGGATAGCTGGATTCTTGAGATAACTGAGACTGAGCCTTGCCCGCGGTCACATAGCTGGCAGGTGGCAGAGCCACAATTTCAACTAAGGTCCAAGTCAGGGATCTCCTGCATTACCCCATCTGCCAACTGAAAGTATTTCCTTAGATTTTAGTTCTTGAAATAGTAAGCTCCAAAAATTGCAGGTGGGATGGGTGCAAATGAGGACAATGGTAGAATGGGGATACTTTCCCCAGCCCACCAACCAGCTGCAGACCTTCTGATGTCTGACTGATTGGCTAAACTGTGGAAGCATCTATTTATACCCCGCCCTACTCTAAATGGGGCCCTGGTGGCTTAGTGGTTAAGAGCTCAGCTGCTAACCAAAAGGTTGGCAGTTCAAATCCACCAGCCATTCCCTGGAAACCCTATGGGGCAGTTCTACTCTGTCCTATAGGGTTGCTATAAGTCAGAATTGACTGGAAGGCAGTGGGTCTGGTGTTTCTCTACTCTAAACAGAATTTAAGGAGGTTTACCAGGAATGACTAAAACAATGTAACACAAATTAAAAATCAATGAGAAGCATGGTTAAATAGGACAGATTGACCACACGAGTCTCCCATTCCTTCCTAGACCCTGCTGAAACAACCATAATAACCATAAAGGAAGTAAAGTTATAAGCACACAACACCAAAGAGAATGAGACTGTAAAATGGTACAAAGATGCAAGACATCAGCAAATATATAAAAAAAAGAAAGGGGATGGAGAAGTACTTTTTGACTTAGCAAAGCCAAGGTAGCTACAAACTCCAGCACCTGTAAAGTAGAAACCAGTAGAAATGAACCACTTGGCTCCACGGAGACCAAGAAGGTAAAGACTTGGAAGCACAAGATCCCCAGAATGGAGCTGGGATTGGGAGTGGGGATGGAATGAGGAGCAAAATCAGAAATGGAGAGATTGAATGAAAATTTATATACAGAGCAGGGGGACTACCTAGGTGGGCTTCCAAACGCACACAAATTGACAGCTCTTTCTTCCTCGCACTCCACATCAGTGGCAGGAAACCAGAGAATTTTTACCTGAAGAAATCTAATAGAGGGTCAGACTGGGGGACACCAGGTACTGTGAAAGGTAGGGTAAGGCATGGGACTGATAATAAAGGGTTAATTAAAAGTCTACACACTGAGGTGTCTGGTGTCTTAAATGCTAGCAAACAGCCATCTAAGATGCATCAATTGGTCTCGACCCACCTGGAGCAAAGGAGAATGAAGAACACCAAAGACACAAGGTAATTATGAGCCCAGGAGTCCAAAAGAGCCACCTAAACAGAGACTACATCAGCCTGAGACTGGAAGAACTAGATGGTACGCAGCTACCACTGATGACTGCCCTGGCAGGGAACACAACAGAGAACCCCTGATTAAGCAGAACAGTGGGATCCAGACCTCAAATTCTTGTAAAAAGACCGGACTTAATGATCTGACTGAGACTAGAGGGACCATGGAGGTCATGGTCCCTGGACCCTCTGTAAGCCCAAGACTGGAACCATTCCTGAAGCCAACTCTTCAGACAGGAATTGGACTGGACTATAAGACAGAAAATGATACTGGTGAGGAGTGAGCTTCTTGGCGCAAGTAAACACATGAGACTATGTGGGCAGCTCCTGACTGGAGGTGAGATGAGAAGGCAGAGGAGAACAGGAGCTAGCTGAATGGACACGGAGAATACAGGGTGGAGAGGAGGAGTGTGCTGTCTCATTAGGGGGAGGCCAGCTAGGAGTACACAGCAGGGTGTATGTAAGTTTTTGTATGAGAAACTGACTTGATTTGTAAACTTTCACTTAAAGCACACACAAAAAAAAAAAAAAAAAATCTGCACACTGAATGGATTGGAATCCCCCAGGTAGCCAAATTCCATCACTTATTCCCCAACACCTACCTACCCTCTGCCACCTATCCCCTGCTGTTAGACTGCAGCTGCCAGGCTTGAACTCCCCAAATAGGACATTAGAGCATTCTGCTACGAACACTGACTGGCTTCAGAGAATGAATGTCTAGATACAAATACTCGTCTGACTTCCCACCCTACAGTCCTACGCTATAGTCAACCAGTTAACAAACCCTTACCATAGACACCGAGCTTCAAAAACTTTTAGTTCTTCATTATTAAATATGAACAGAGAGCCAAGCATGAAATAGAGACTCAAAGAAACAAAAGAGCAAAAGGAATCTGGAGTAAACAGATGATAAAATAAACAGAAAAAAAATGAGGAAACAAAAGTAAAATATACCCTCAGACTATGAAAGTATTGAATACATAAAAAGAAAAACAAGATGCTAGGAAAAAGGAATATAAGAGAATAAGAAAAAGGGTGAGCTCCTTAAAATTCTGATACATGAAATTAAAAATTCAAAGGACAAACTGGAAAATAAAGAAAAAGACATCAGCTAGAGATAAGAAAATAACATAAAAATATTAAAGATTTAGAAGACACAGAAGGTACAATATCCAACCAGAGTATGGATGTAAGTAGATGCTCAAAGAAGTCATACATGAAAACATTCCTAATCTGAAAAGGCCCACACAGCATGATGAATGAGGAAAGACACACATTACAGTAAAAAATTTAGAAACTGAAATAAATAAAAAATCTTGAAAGCTTTCAGAAAGGAAAAACAAGTCATATGCAAGGAAAAAGAAGACAAGAGTATCAGGTTGTCAGCAATAACACAAGTTTCTAGAAAACAATTGACTGATGCTGTCAATGTTTTGATTTCTTAAAACAAGCAAAATTTTCACCTGGTGTACAATCAATGCATTTCTAGACATGTGATAGCTTAAGAATATATATACTGAGATCTCCTATAAGAAGAGGGTAAGCACAAAACAAATGAACGAACCATAGAAGAGTAAATTCAATATCAGACAGATAGGAAAGGAATTCCCAGGAGGATAGTGAATTCAGTACTAGAATGGAACGAGCCTAAAGAGCAGCAAGTCTAGAATGTAACAGAAAGGCAGAAGGCCCTGGAGGAAAGGTATCCAGGATCAACACCTACAAAAAAATTGAGTGAATCAATTCTGAAAATATGGTGGCAGCAATGGCATCGTTTTTCATTCTCTTCAAATCTCCACATAAAAATAGATATAGTAACTAGATTGCAGAACCAAAACCATGTGGCTAACATTTAAAACCAAACCAGGTGGTAAAGTTTTCCCACAAACCACAAAATATAAGCAGATAAGGATAAACCACCAACGTTTTTAAGGATAAACCACCAACGTGTGCAAGATCTACATAGAATCAGAGTCTACACAGAAAAAGCAGAGGGAAGCAATGGGGACTCTTCCAGACCTGAGAACAGCAGCTGAAATTGGGAAGGGTTTTGCCCATTTCGATAGCAGATGAATACAAGGGGTTTGCAGTAAAAACTGAAGGGGCTGAACTCTCAAAAACTGATCTGTTAGGATTCTCTTTCAGGACCAGATCTATGCAAACAATCAACTTCTGGGAGTTGAATCGAAATAGAGCAGGACAAAGGGCAATAGAAAAAAAGCAAAAGGAAGGTCCAAATAAAAGCGAAGGAGAATATACCGGTGAAGGGTTCAGTCAGGGAAACAGAAACGTTATGAATGATTTAGAAAGAAGGATTTGCGCAGTTGTGGGAGCTGATAGAGGAATTCGTGCAAGGCTATTGTTTTTGTGTACAGTCTCGAACCTGAAGTCAATATAGGTCAGCCAGACCAGCAGTTAGAAAGTAAAGCTAACTGTGGATGACAGCAAGAACAAACTGGGACCTCTGAGGATGAACTTGATCCCATGAGGAAAACTAAACTCATAAAGACAGGTTGGAACCAGCATCTTTTACTCACTACCCTCCAGGCTCAATGCTGTGGATGATATGCAGAAGTCAGTTTGCTTCACCAGGGAGCTGCTCATCCCTTGATCCCAGATACAGGGCTGAAGGAATAGATTCGGTGAAAGGTAGAGTCCTTACAGCATCGAGTGCTGCCCATGCCAACACAGTGAGCTTGTACATGAGTACAAAGTGCCTGTCAATTTGCACTAACCTTCAGAGCATAAATGTGGCTGCTGCTTTACTTCTGCCCACAAAATTGCGTATATATTTTTCTTGTGGTCAACACAAAGCAAGAAGTATAACACAGACGTGAACTCCAGGAAACAGTTCAGGCTTAGCTCAGCTGACCTAGTACAGAGAGGGGAAAAAGCCAGGAAATCTCAGAAAACAAGCTCCCATATCTTTAATGCCAAAAAAAAAAAAAAGAGGAGAGAGGTCTTTAAAAGTGGGAAAAATACTCTGAAATTTGTGTCTTTCTAAAAGTGTAAGAAAACTAATTTTGCATAAAAATAAACAATAGAAAATTATCATGGTTAAATCCAAAACAAAGTTGTGGTAAGAAAAAAGAAAAAGTAACATGCATACAAAACAATTAAAGCACACTAAAAAGGCGTTGCACGGAAAGGATAAAATCTCTAACTTTCTATTTCTAAGCCAGCTAGAGGAGGCTAGAAAATTGTACAAGACATGAAAGAACAATGTAAACCAGAAAATAAAAGAAAAAAAAAAATCTTTCCGAAGTGAAGACTAAACTATAATGAACACAAGGGTAAATAAACACAAGAGATTATGCCTTAACGCAAATACATGGTAAAAGAAACCAGAAAAAAAAGAAAGAAGAAATGAAGCAAAATAAAAAAGATTCAAAGGAAAGAAATAAATATTGATAACAGAAAAGGAAGATTCATATAGATAACAGGAATCCCTGAAGAAGACAAAAGAGAATAGAACTACTAAAAATTATATCACAAAAAAATTCCTAAAATTGAAAAAATTTGCTTTTTGAAACTATTTATTGAAAGCACACATCGCATGCCTCAGAGCAGTGATTCAGAAGAGTCAACACCAAGACATAATCTTGGAAAATTGCTAAACTTTGGTATTAGAGTAATGCTGCCTTTTCAAAGCAAACCGGGAAATTTCTCTCTTCTGTCTTCTAAAGAGTTTGTATATGATTAGTATTATTTTTTCTGGGTCTGGAACTCTTTTTTTTTTTTTTGGTGGGAAGTTAATATATGTGTGTATATATTATTTCTTTGATAAATACTGTTGTTTTTATTAGTTGCCATCCAGTTGGCTCCATAGAGATCATATATAACAGAATTTCACCTTGAGTCAATTTTGGTCAACTGTATTTTTCAAGAAATATGTCAGTTTTATCTAAATTGTTGAATTTGTCAGCATAAAACTGCTCATATTTTTCTCATTATCCTTTTAAGTCTGTAGGCTCTGTAGAGATAGCCCTCTTACATTCCTGTTATTGGTGATTTGTGTTTTCTTAATCAGTCTATCTCACTTTTATTAATAAGAATTTTGTTGATTTTCCAAAGAAATTCCTTTTGACTTTGCTAATTTTACTCTATTGTTTATTTTCTATTTCATGTATCTATACTGTTATCTTTATTTTTTCTTTCCTTCCTTCTACTTACTTTGGGTTTACTGTGCTCTTCTTTTTCTGGCATCTAGAATTGGAACTTTAGGTCGTTCATTTTAGAAATTTCTTCTTTTGTAATATAAACATTTAAAGCTGTACATTTCCTTTTATGCATTGTTTTAGCTCCATTTCACATATTTTTATACATGCTACTTTCATTATCACTCAGTGCCTTGGTTATCCAGTGCTGCTATAACAGAAATACCACAAGTGGATGGCATCAGCAAACAGAAGTTTATTCTTTCACAGTCTAGTAGTCTAAAAAAAAAAAAGGCTTTCTCTATCAGATCTGGAAGAAGGCCCTGGTCCTCAGTTTTCTCCTGGTCTAGGAGCTCCTCAGGCATAAGGACTTCAGGTCCAAAGGACACACTCTGCTCCCAGCCCTGCTTTCTTTATGTTATGAGGTCCCCACGTCTCTCTGCTTGCTTCTCTCTTTTATATCTCACAAGAGATTGGCTTAAGACACAACCTAATCTTGTACATTGAGTCTTGCCTCGTTAACATAACTGCCACTAATCCTACCTCATCAACATCGTAGAGGTAGAATTTCCACACATAGGAAAATCACATCAGATGACAAAATGGTGGACAATCACACAATACTGGGAATCGTGGACTAGCCAAGTTGACAGATATTTTGGGGGGATACAATTCAATCCATGACACTCAGAAATACTTTCTGATTTGTCTTGTGAGTTCTTCTATGAACCATTGGTTACTTAGAAATATGATGGTCAATTTCAAAGTATTTGTGGTGCTCCAAGATATTTTTTTTGTAATTCATGTCTGATGTGATCAGAGAATATAATCTGTATGATATCCACTATTTTATATTTATTGAGATTTGTTTTATGGCCCAGCATTTGGTCCATCTTGGTGAATATACTATGGGCACTTAAAAGGAATGTGTATTCTGCATTCATTGGTTTTACTATTCTATAAATATCAATAAGATCTGGGTGGTTCATGGTTTCATCAAGACCATTTATGTCTTTATTGATTTTTGTCTAGTTGTTTTATCACT
Organism: Loxodonta africana; assembly: GCF_030014295.1. Lineage (NCBI taxonomy): Eukaryota > Metazoa > Chordata > Mammalia > Proboscidea > Elephantidae > Loxodonta > Loxodonta africana. The sequence goes on from NC_087353.1 coordinate 11,930,850, forward strand.
TGCTTGGAGAGGGATATTAAAATCTGCTACTATATTTGTGAAATTGACTATTTCCTCTTTATTTCTGTCAATTGTTTGCTTCATGTATTTTGAAGCTCTGTTATTAGGCACATAGACATTTATGACTATTATGTCATCCTGATGAACTGACCTTTTTTGTCATTATGAAATGTCCTTATTTATCTCTGGCAGGTGCTTTGTCTTGAAATCTAATTTATGTGATATTAATATTGTTACTCCAGTCTTTGTATGCTTTCTGTTGCATGGTACGTATTTTTTTTCATATTTACTTTCAAGTTATCAGTGTCATTACATTTAAGGTGTGTCTCTTGTACACAGCACATGGTTCAGTCTTGCTGTTTGATCTAGTCTGTTGATTACTGCCTTTGGAGTCATTAGTTCATTAGAATCAATGTGATTGTTTGCTTTCTTTTTATTCCTCTGTTTTTTGTTTCACTATTCTGCCTTTCCTGCCTTCTTTTGGATTCTATAAATATTTCTTAGAATTCTCTTTTAGTTTGTTTATAGGCTTTTTAGTTATACCTCTTTGAATAATTTTTTAGTGTTTTCTCTAGTTATTGCAATGTTCATGTTTAATATTTCAGAAATTGACTCAAGGGCACTGGGTTTTTTGGACTGGGTTACTTAGTGTCAATATTGTACCACTTCGTGCAAAACAGAAACTTGGCAACCAGATTGGTCCATCTATGTGTTCCCTGATCCTTTATACTGTAATTGTCATAAGTATTATATACACAAACGTTATAAACCTCCAAGAAAACATATCATTTTTCCTTTAAACAGTCATGATTATTTTAAAGAAATTAAGAGAAAAATTAGTATTTTATACTTACCTAGATATTTACTATTTTCCGTGGTCTTCCTTTGCTGCTAAAGACCTAAGATTCCTTTTGATGTCATTTCCCTTCAGCCTGAAGAAATTTTTTCAGTGTTTTTTGTAATACAGCTCTCCTGGCATCAAATTCTCTTAGTTGTTTTCTTGCTTGTTTTTTAATCTGACATTGTCTTTATTTAGCCTTCATTCCTGAAATATAATTTCTATGAATATAGAAATCTACGTTTACAGTTCTGTTTTATCTTTCAGCACTTTAAAGATGTGTTATCTTCTGGTGAGAAGTCTGGTAACATTCAAATTTTTGTGCCCCTATAGGTGACACGTCAATTTTTTTTTTTCTGTTTGCTTTCAAGATTTTCTTAGTATCTTTGGTTTTCAGTAGTTTGACTGTAATGTGCCTAAACATTTTTTTCATAATTTTCCTGTTTGGTATGTTTGTTGAACTCTTTGAAACTGCTAATTTTTTTTTCACCATATTTAGGAAGTTTTCTGTCATCATTCCTTCAAATATTTTGTCTTCCCTAGTCTCTTCTCCCCTGTTGGGATTCCAGTAACCCATATCTTAGACCTTTTGATATTCTCCTACAGGTCCCTGAGATGCTGTACTTTTTTTTTTTTTTTTAATCTTTTTCTCTCTCTTGTTCAGATTTGATCATTTCTGTTAATCTACCTTCAAGTTCATTAACTCTTTCATCTCTAGTCCACAGTGACGTCTACCCAAGAAATTTTAAATTTCAGATGATATATTTTTTTCAGTTCTATAACCTCCATTTTGCTCTTTCTGCTGAGATTTTCTCTCTCTTCATTTAAGTTTTATCCCTTTATTTTGTTGATCATGATTGAAATAGCAGCTTTAGCGTACTTCTCTGATAATTACAGCATAAGGTCATCTTAGGTTTAACCTTCATTGTCTTTTCCCTCGAGAATGGGTCACATCTTCCTGGTTATTTGTATGTTAAGTAATTATGGACATTATACTAGACACTGCAAATGTGATGTAGAGACGTTGGATTTTGTTATATTCCTTTGAAGAAGTTGATACTTCTGTTTTCACAGACAAATTACTCTGTTAGATTCAAAATACAAATGCTCCTTCACATGTAATGGGCAGCAGTTCAGATTTCAAATTATTCCTTTCATCCTTTAAGTTGTTTTGATTTTGTCTCAAACGTGTGATTCACAATCAGGGGAATCACCTTACTTGCTTGAACTCCAGTTTGCCGTGCTACATTTGGAAACTGTAACCAGACCAAAATCCAGGACAATCATAGGGGACAGTTCATCAGTTTTCCTACTGTCAGGATGACAGTCTCGCACTGACGGTTGTCCATGCCTGGAAACAGTTGTCTCATAAATGTTGTGCAGTTTTACAATTGTTTATTGTGGGAGGATGAGTCCAGTACCAGTTGCTCTGTCACAGCTGGAAGCCGAAGTCCTTCCTTTAATATCCTTTTACTAAGCTCCTTTTCACCTTAGCTTAGCCAGAATGTCTTCTATTATTGGCAACCAAGAACCATGCCTAGGCCATGCAGTAAATAACGTCCTCAACAACTTCCTTGTAGTGGACTGATTTCACGGCACCGTCTCCTGCAGTGTTCCTTGGGCCAATAGTATCAGCACAAATGAAAATTCAGTAGAAGTTTCCTGTGAGGAAGACGGGATAGATAAAATCCAATCCATATACAAGGCTCC